>NW_004955544.1:721935-877627 GCF_000276665.1 Chinchilla lanigera
TCTCTCTTTCTCTCTCTCCCTTTCTCTCTCTCCCTTTCTCTCTCTCTCTCTCTCTCTCTCTGTCTCTATCTCTGTCTCTCTCTCTCTCTCTCTCTCTCTCTCTCTCTCTCTCTCTCTCTCTCTCTGTCTCCTTTCTCTCTATCTCCTCTCTCTTTCTTTCTTCTTTCTGGCAGTAATGGGGATTGAACTCAGGACCTTTGCACTGAACTACATCCTTAGCCTTTTATTTATTTTGAGAGAGGTTCTCGCTGAGCCACGAAGTTGCCCAGGCTGGGCTCAAACTTGTGATCCCCCTGCCTTGGCCTCCAAAATTTTTGAGATTACAGGAACTGTCTGCTTTTATGCATATTTTTGATGAAAAGATGGACTTCCACATGGAAATGTGATGGTACAAAATGTTTTGACCTAATATTTAACCTGAGTGAGGAATACTAGCAAGGGTTGTGTGTTCAGAGCCTTACTGGTCTATGTGTGAAGCATTCTTTCCTTCTAGACATGTGGAAAGCATTCCTTCCTCCTGGATATTCCTTTTTCTGGAATGAGGGTCTTCAAGGGAGAAAGAACACAGTGAGCATTTTAGGTTTTATAGTTGGTTTTTGGGAAGATGAGTTCTAGTTCCTATGACCTGCCTTGGGGAAGAGGATTTCCAGTTTCTATGGCTCACTTTAGGTGGGAAAGAGGGATAGGAGATGGGCTATGAAAGGTCAAAAAGACCTACCAATCTCTTTTAGCTCAGAGTACTGGGCCTGAGGAATGGTGCAGATGACTTCACTTTTATCTTTCAGACTAAGCACTCAGGAGATAAGATTCAAAACTGGTAAGCTTAGAAATACAGATATAAGCATTTTTTTGTTTGGTTGGTTTTGCAGCACTTTGGCTTAAACATAGAGGCTTTTCAATGAGCTACATGCCCAGCCCATTTTTTAATATTTAGAAAAGATTTCAGTAAGTTGCTATGTTGGCTAGGTTGGACTAGAATTTTGATCCTCCTCCCTCAGTCTCTCAGAATGCTAGAATTACAAGCCTGTGCCACCAGGCCTGGTTTAAGCACATTACTTAGATCAGGAATTAGCAGATATTTTCTGTAAAGAGTCAGGTGACATTGTGAATCATATTGTCTTGATCATAACTATTCAACTCTGCCATTATAGCACAAAATTGCTCAAAGATAATGAATAAGGAATGGGCATGAAGTGATTTGGGGAGTAGGTCAATGGCAAAGAATGAATTTAGCATGTGTGAGGCCCTAGGTTCAATTCCCAGGGCTTGCACCTTCCTCCAGAAAAAAGGATGAGCATGGCTAATGTTCCAATAAAATCTTCACTTACAAAAATAGGAAGAGACCCGGATGCGGCCTGTGGGTCAAAATTGCTGACATCAGATCTAGATATTTGTGATAACTCACCACATTTATAAAAATGATAGTTCATGATTTCCCAATTATCATTAGGGGTACTTTTAAGATTAACACAAAATAATGCAATATTCAAATTTCCTTCTTCATTGGTTTGTCAAAGGGATCATTTCTTTGAGTCTGGAAATCATGTAAAAACACAAATGTTCCTCTAACATTAAACAACGGGAGTCTTTCCCCAATATTTAAAATAGGAAAGACCAATAAGTGAAATGTTCTTAAATTGAATCTTTACTCTTATATTTGTCTTGGTAAATCACTGAGCAATGCAGAATGCTTGAAAATTTTGCAATTGAATACTCCTAGAATATGAAGTCCTTAAAGGTTATACAACATTTATCTCTTAAGGTTTAGTCTCTGATAGTATATGATATATAGTTGGTGGACAAAATACTTGGTAAATACAAAAGTAATTCACTTAAACTTACCTATTCAGTTTTAAAAATCCAATTTAACAATATTTCATGATGCTTTACAAAGAATCTCAGAGGTGTTGTACCCCACTTGAATAAAGTTTAGAACCATTCTTTTCTTAATTGAGTTTGTATCATTAACTTTGCTTTATCTAATTAGAAGAAATGGAAATGCTACAAATCAAGATTTTGAATAAGGGTTAGCAAGTTTTACAAAGCTCATTCTAGGCTTCAGGATTGTGTGATGAATCACAAGTCTTTTCGTATAGGTATTTAAAAAGCTATAGCAAAAGCTTTTAAAATATTTTTAAGATAGAACTCAAAGTGTAATGTTCATAATTAGCATTTTTTGAAGCTTATGAGTAATACCTATTATCATTAAAGAGGCAATCCTATTAACATCTCCAGTTAGTCTTCAATTCGAGAAACTGCCTTTTCCCTGGAAATTAAAAAAAAAAAAAATTCCCAAGAGGAGTTAAGCTTTTGGAAGTGAATATTTGTTTTTATTTTCTCTCACAATTGCCTGATAAAAGTTAAAGCAGAGAAATAAACTTTGGTTATTTCTGTTCACGTAAAACCTCAACACATTGGAGCATAACCACATGTCATCATTTAATTACAGATAGTGTTGTACTATAATTATGCCAAGTAGACTTTCATTATGTCTGAAACTCAGACCTGAAAAGCATGGATTCGTTAGGTGGAAGGAATCAAAGGAGTGCTGCACCTCTAATTACAACAATAAAATAGGAGAGAAGAGTGAGGGGGAGACAAAAAAATGTTTGGTAGAAACATCAGGAATCCAAGTTTTCTGAAAGAGTTGCCTTGATATGTTGTGACTATAAGTGTCATTTTATGGACATTATAAAATCACACACAAGAAGTAAATTAAGCATGTAAAAGCCACATCACTTTTCACAGGCATGTGTCAGTGTGAGTACCGTATGTGAAAAATGTATGAAAATGGAGCTTGGTAGACAAAGAGTTTAAGTACTTGTCGGCTGCAAATATCAAATTTAGGGGCTTATAGATAATAATAGTATAATTACTATATTTTTTAACCTTACCTAAGCTACATGGAAAGATAAACCTTTGTTGTGTGTGACTATTATTGTTCAACAGAATATAACACTTATTGCACTCAATTTCAGATCTATTAAAACCTGAGATGGTCCACACTTGCAAGCGGTTTCTCTTCCCACAGGGTTTTCCTTGATTTCTGAGAATTTGTTGATAATTGATTGAATAAATAGTAACTCGATCTTTGAGAAAGACATCATGGTCTTTCCACATTCATTAGACAATGAAAGCTTCAAATGAAACATTTGATTTTGATATAAAGAAGAAAATTGAAGTTAGGTATCAGCCTAATTTAAAATAAAAATAAATTTAAGTCAATCACTCTCATTGAAATCAATCAAAAATTAGTGACAGCCAAATGCCTATGTCTACCTATGAAAACAATCTGACAGTACTTAGAAAGTAATCTAAATTATTTCAAAGTGTCTTCAACAAATATTGGGAAAAACTAACTTAGGAAATCCTCTATTTTATTTAAGTTGAGAATAAATAATGATTATCAAGCATCCTTACAGAATTCACAAGTGAACACATTGGCAGTAGAATATTTTACAGGAATATGATTCTTCTTTGAAATGCTATGTGTGTATACAAAGCACATATACCAACACTTAAACAGATAGAAAACTACTTTCAAATTAAGAAGCATTTGAAATATTCTGACCTTTGTAGCAAATTCACATTAGCTGTGTGGCAGAATGTTCTATTACGAATTGGAAATATATTAATAGTCCACATTCTACAAAATCATCTGGATTACATTTAGGTGGGAAAGGAAACAAAAGAAAATGTGAAACATCATCGGAAGGCTCATGTTCTCTATTGCTAAGCTCAAACTTATGATATAGTTGCAAAGTACAATGGTGCCTTGCTTAAAATGTTCAGCAAAGTTTTGTGTTTGTTTGCAAACACTGCATAGGGTGATGAACAAGATCACAACTATCTTTCTTGCATGAACATGAACATGGCCATCTTTTCCAGAATTGTGGAAAAAATTAAGTTTGTGAAAAGAGGTATCATTGTACTCCGATATATTTTATGTATCTAACTCTTTAGATTATTATCAGTGTTGTTTCCTTTACTGATTCATGTAGTGAAATGAAAACTACTTTAGCTTTCCATTTAGATATTCATATTCATGGATCATGCACCTCTATCATTAACAGGATTGTGAGATATGTTGTTAAATGATATTTTTACTAGATTCTTACTTTACACTCCACAAGAAGGAAAACCTAGATGCTGGCATTTTGTACACCATGAATTTTCCTCCACCATTTCCCTCATCAATTCATTAATTACTCTGTTTTATCCACTACTGAACTCGAAGAACAGAAAGCATATTCAAACAAAAAATTATACATGCACATTGATAGCAATGCTATTCATGAGATCCAAAAGATTAAAATAACCCAAGTATCCATTAGTGGATGAATGGTTACACAAATTGTGATAAACACATATATCCACACATGTGTGTACACACAATTCAATATTATTCATCCATTAAAAGGACTGAAATACTGATAACTGCTTCATGGATGAACCTTGAAGACATTATGCTAAGTGAAAGAAGCCAGACCTGAAAGGCCATATATTGAGTAGTTCCAGTCATAGGATATTTCCAAAGCAGGTGCCACCATAGAAGGTAGATTAGTGGTTGGCTCTGGGGAGAGGGCATGGGAATTGAACTGCTTAATGATAACAGTTTCCTTTGGGGTGACCTAAATAGTGGCAATGGTTCTAAAACATTATAAATATACTAAATGTCACTAGTGATAAATTTGTTATGTGAAATATATACAGATATATACTATATATATAGTAATATATGTGCAATATATTATATGTACTATATATTATATTTGCAATATATAATAATATATGTGATATATAAATTTTATATATATATAAAATTTTCTCCTTGAATCTCTTTCATTCTCTTCTATGACCCTAGGGCATTGACTGGGAGTAACGGTAATCTTAAAAAGAAATAAAAACTCCCTTGCATGGTGCAAGTTCTAAATTTCTGGAACCATTATTCACACAATCATTTCCAAGGAAGGGGCTGGGGAAAATGAGAAGGAGGTAGTGTATCTACTAAGGAAGGACCCCAGAGTGAAAAGGATTCCATTAATCCTGCCTGCTAAGTGAAGGTTGTGCAGTAATGTTTTTGATGGCTTCTTGATGTGATAAATTGTGCTTATGATTCTGAACAGGTGATTCTTTGCTGCAGAATTAGTTTTGGTCCTCATACTTCTGCGTATCAATAAGCAGACAAGTGACAGCTGAAGTTTATGTCTATATGTGTGTTTTCGATAGTTAAATTATAAATGATGGGACCATGGTCTAGATCCAACCTTGAAGGAAGCAACCAAAACTTATGAATCTTAAGTTCTGCAATAAATAAAACAGCATGTTAAGAAAAACTAAGTTACAAACATCAGATACAACTTCTGTCACATTTTTTTGAGGAACAACTGGGTGCAATCTCCTTGGCACTGGGCCCACATTGCATGGGTTTAATGATAGCGAAGGACAATCTTTAAGACTACTTGAAACTGAAAATTGACTGTCTTTGGAACTACCTGGTTGTTGGAGGTTCTAAGAGACTAGTCTTCCTCATGGGGTTTGCTATTTTAGTATCTGGCTAAATCCAGATCTGTCATCCGTGCCAACATTGTGGAGTAGAAAGGTCACAATATGAAGTGTGACAAGCTTGGTTTTCCCACTCACTGGGTGGGACCCAGCCTTGAGTTTCTCCTTTCATAATGTAGCAAATATTTCTTGAATGCTTCTAATGCACAAGACTCTTCCAGAATTACAAAGATACTCCAATATGCTTTTACCTATTTTGAGAGTATTTTATGTTCCAGACACATATATTATTGCTAATCTTCATGACCTACATTTAGAGATATTATTATTTCAAATTTTCAGAAGCCATAGCTGTAGTTCAGAGAATAAGATATTCTTATCCTTGAGAAGTTTACAGCTTGGTAAAAGCTGAGGAATGTATTCATAATTTTAATATACTTTGGACTATGGTAATTCTTGGAATCAGAGAATTCTTGCCTAAGGATGGAACTGAGAGATCAGAATGCAAACCCTTGACCGATGGGTGTACCAAACATAGTGACTTGTCTAAGGTCAAATAGCAATATATTGACAGCACTGGGGGCTGATTCCAGGATTAAGGGCATAATGAGGATTCAGAGGAATGAGGGAAGCACAGGCTGCTGAGACCCGCTAAATACTTGTTTGAGGAGCCAAAAAAGGACCACAGTGTAAAGGTTGGTGGGAGAGAGGCAGGGCCAGAAAAGTGCAAGCAAAAGCACATAGAAAGAGCAGAGCGTGACTCTAGCAACCAGGCGGGAGTAAGAATAACAATAAAAAGCAGAGATGCCCTCTGTGTTTTGTACCCATATTCCCACAATCCCTTTAACATTTCCCGACATTTTGTCTTCTGAGGATTTCACTCCCAAGAGCTTGCACTGTGTCTCTGGGTTGGCTGACAGCGCTTGGAGCCAGAACTTGCTCGGCCTGCATGCACAGAGTTCAGAGTCAATTTATGATGGAAGGGGAGCATCCTGTAGGAGCAGGATGGGGCAGTTACTCCAGCTCCTGCCCCTAGAGATGGAACAAAGTGAGAAGTGTGTGACCTTCACTGTCCATTAAGCGCCTGTGCAGAGCAAAGCCAAAGTTCCCTTCAGTGAGACTCCAACTGTACACAATGTCACTTAGGTATCAAATAACTCATGGTCTGGTTCTCTTACCCTTAAGATTGCTTCTGGTCCTTGCACACATCTGGCTAAAGAATCAGGCAGAGCTTTGAGCAGAGTTTATGTGGAGAATAAAGGGTGCTCTTCCTCTGGCCTTTTCCTTCCTGGTATTTCCCTCTTTATTTGCCAGTAACAGTGGTTACCATGAATTCCATCTCCTTGTTCTATAGACCAAAAGGACTATATCGATTTCTGAGGCAAAAGGGGTGAGAAAAATGCCTTGAGACCCACAGCCACGAAAATTAGTAAAATGATCCCTTGCCATTCTTTTCTTTCAAATATCAGGTCCCCTCCTGAATCTTTGCTTCTGCTCATTTTCCAATGCTTTGCTGTAAGTGGCTCAAGACATTTTTATTATGTCCAGAGTTTATAACTATATTCTTTGAGATCAGTCTGATAAGAGCTTTTTGGGGGTCACACTAGGAATAGAAATTGATTTTTATTTTTAAACCACTCTAGAATTTGAACTTTTTACTTATTCCAATAACTTTCGTGTAACAGAATACAGCTTTATTTTATTTTCCAAAGATATTTTATGCCTAGATTCAATATCTTCTGTCCTTTCAACCTCATCATTTTCTGAAGCTGTAGCAAGAAGGCTTTTCAAGTTTTCTTTTGTTTATTGAGAATATCATTAGAGTAGAATGAAACCCATTCTTGAAAGAAACTGGATTCAACCTTCTGCCCAGTAAGACTCTAGTGAACATAATAACTCAAGAATGAGCTCCTGATGGCTCAAAAGCTGATTTTTTTGTCTATAGGACAAAATTTTTTTTAAAGAAATAAAACATTAAAAGCAGTAACAATGAAGAGACAATGCTGAATGCCCATTGCTGAACTCAACAGAACACACCCAATTCAGTTCCCAACCTATGATTATTGCACAGGCCCCGCTCCACTGGGAATCCACAAGGTTTTGGAGACAAGGTCAGAGTGAGGTTGTCTCTGAAGCTGAGACTACTCAAAACAGTGCAGAATGGATCTGAAGAAGTAATTCTCCTTAGTAGATTTCTTTGAAATTTGTTCCTGATGAGATTAGAGTCTGCACTTTAATCCAATTAAGAAAACTAAGATGTTCTCAAGGGCTATCAACTACTCAATTGCATTGTAACAAGTCTGAGACAATTGTTATATTATCATAACATTGGAAGGGTGGTCTGAAGGGTGTCTAAAAAAAGCAAAAGGGAAATACAACTTTTGAGCCTTAAATCAGCCTTCAAATACACAGCAATATATCATCTACTGTGGAGCTGATTATATTTTTTCATTGAAGTCAGGTTTTATGTGTTGGAATGAGGAGTACTTTGTTGGGATTTCTATACTTTGGATGAAATATTCTTTCCATGACTATCCAGTTCTTTTGACTCAATGCTCTTCAAGCAGTCTCTTTTCTTTTAGTTTTTACCCTCTTACTTAATACTTCAAAGTTTCTGGGCCCTGGATGGAAGACTGAAGTATTAATTACTTTGGAAAGTTACACTTTCAATTATGAATGAAGAAATGACATCTAATTTTCTCTGTTTTTGGTGCTGGGGATAAAACAAGGGCCTCATACATGAGCTAGACCCTCAGCTCTAACTTGGTGACATGGGCATGCCTATTAAGACACACATGGACGTTAAGGCAGATAGATTTAGAATCTTCATTTTTGTTTACTCTGAGAATAAAGCAATGATATGCAGCTCAGGCTGGCCTTGAATTTCCTATGTAGCCTAGGTTGGTGATCTTCCTCTTTAGCCTCCTAAGTGCTAGGATTATGGGTATGTTTCACCACACCTTGATATTGATTTATTTAAGAACTCCAGATCTTATGATTTGAACATGTCTCATAAAAGTTCATTTGTTGGAAACTTAACCCCCAAGTTTACATATTGATGATATTTGGAGGTAGAACCTTTGGGAGGTAATTAAGGTTAGATGATGTCATATGGGTGGGGCTCCTATGGTGGGATTAGTGGCTTTATAAAAACAGGAGGTGAGACTTGAGTTGGCACATTTTCTGCCCTCTGACCATGTGAAAATTTTTGCCATGTTACAACACAGGAAGACCTTCACCCTATGCTGGCTCCTTGACCTTGGATTGCCAGAATCCAGAACCATGAGCTGAGTAAGGCTCTAGTCTTTACATATTTCCTAGTTTCAAGTGTTCTGTTACAGCAACAGAAAACAGACTAAGAGACAAGAGTACCTAACACAGTGGCTAGAATTAATTAAGAAAAAAATAGCTGTGGATTAATACTACAGTGTTCTCTCTCCCCTACTAAACATTTACTGACTACCATCTCCATGAGGTTTTTGCCTCTGTGAGACTAGAAAGATAATGAGTAAGACATGATTCTTTCCCTCAAGGGACTTGGAATTCAGTAGGTGTTTTAAAACAGGTCCAAGGATTTATAAATTAATAGGAATGAGAGACTGAAAGTGATGGTTACCATGGAATTCAGGCATCCTTGGTCCCTCAGAATCCTTTGGCCTACCCAAATTGACAAGCATAGCTCATTAAACTTGCCTCAGAGTCAATGTCCACACCTACACATTTCCTTACTGCAGATAGCAAGTGTTTGACAAATGGTGACTACTCCAGTTTCAATGATCTGTTTCCGATTTGGTTTTCAAACAATATGAAAAATACAATTTTGAAGCTTTTCTGGTGGCTTACCATGAGGTATGGGAAGAGTCCCACAAAGCACCCCAGGACACCACCAGTGTTTTGCCATCATTCTCAGTCTATGTGCCCCAAACCTGAGGGAAGATGTGGTTTCCTTGCTCAAATTCCCACATAAGAGTACCTGAGGGCATTATCAGGAGGAAGAGGCTGACAGGTTCCTTGCTTCACAAATGTAGCCTGCAGGCCTTAAGGAGGGAGGGTTGCTGTGGTATAAACAAAAATCCCCTTGGACAGACAGAGGAAATCTTCCTGGGGCCTCACAGCCCCAGAACTAACTCCCATGTCTGCATTCCTGTGGGCTTTGTTCAGAGCAACAAAATTCTTTTCTTTTACTTCCCGGAATTCAGCACAACTAATTAGAAATTTGGATTTCTTATTTTAGTTTCATTTAGAAAAAAAGTCACCAAACTTGAAGTCAAAGTCCTTATTTTTATTAGGAAAGAGCATCTCACTCTAACCCACTTTAATTCTGAATGTGGCTATAAGGAAAGTTTTTACTGTTGGCTAGCAAGAGCTTTGGTGACAAGAAGTCAAGGGGTTTGGGTGTGACTCCTGTCTACCAAAAGAGATTTTGATACACTCACAGGGCCTTTATCCTGGAATTGCGTACAAAATTGGCTCTTTGTGGAGAGATGTGCCTTGTGTTAGTTTTCACTGTTGCTGTGCAAATTACCAGAAACTGAACAGCTTAACACAACACAAATTTATTATTTTATTGCTCGGAGGTGAGAACTCCAAAGTAGGTCTTAGAAAGCTAAGATCTAGTTATTGTCAAGGCTGGTTCCTTTCTCAAGGCTCTAGAGGACAACATTTTTCCTGTGTTCCCCAGCTTCTAGAAACTTCCCACATTTGGGGCTGGGGATTTAGCTCAGTGGCAAAGCGCCTGCCTGGCAAGCGCAAGGTCGTGAGTTCGGTTCCCGGTACCGAAGAAAAACCAAAACCAAAAAAAAAAAAAAAAAAAAAAAAAACTTCCCACATTCTTTGGCTTTTAGGTCCCTTCTATCTCCTGAGGCAGCAATGGCCGATCAAATCTGTTTCACATCACATAACATTGACCCTGACTCTTCTGGTTCCCTCCTGCACATTTAAGGATCTTTGTCTTTACACTGGACCTAATTGGATGGTACAAGGAAATCTCCCTATATTAAGGTGAGCTGATGAACAACTTTAGTTCCATCTGTAACCTGAATTCCCTTTTGCCATGTAATGTAACTTATTCACAGGTTTGGAGGATCAGGGTGTGGGCATCATTGGAGAGCCGTGTGTGCCACCTCACCTGCATGTTCCTGAGGAAAGGGTTACTAGCTGTTAACAGATTCTCAGAGGGGCATTTGAGAACCACTAGACCGAATGATAAAAGATTCTGTTAAGCCCCAACACAGCTTGATTCCAGGAATGTTACTAACTTGCTATATGCTCCTAGGCAAAGTATAAACTCAACCACTTGGGCCTCAGCTTTGATCAGAACCGAGCAATACAGAAGGTCACAGAAGAGATGAGATGTGGTTCTGGAAAATTAGGCCTTGACTTATAAAAGCAGATTTACTGTATTTTTATTTTTTCCTTTTCAACTAAACAAATAAGGAAAATGAGAGGACAGTCGACCTGGTAGACTCATGGAAAGACGGGTAGCAACTTCTGATCATCCAGGATAAAATACTTTTTTCATTTCTGTATGCATTCAAATAATCATGTGCATCAATTAGGCTCTCTGTGAATGCCATCCCTAAAAGGGACCTCCTCGATCTATCATTTCCAGCAGGGAATGATAATTTGGATAGGGAGGACAACCAGAACGCCAAGTGACTGGCAGTTTTCTCATGACAACCGGGCTTCTCTTTATAAGTTAGTGTTAAGAGGAAGACTGATAATATGCTGTCCGGGAGACTCCTGTTTACAGATACTGCCACTGAATAAGTAACTTAGGAGATACGAGTGTGATACAAGGAAAGCCTAATTTTAATGTGGCACTTCATTGGGTTCAAGATGTTAATGAATCCCGGCTCCGAGACTTATGTATCTGCCTTTCAGTGTGTATGACAATCTCCTCCATGCTGAAGACTCCTTTGAGTTTAGTCTGATCCTTCTTGTTCCACATACACTCAACAGAATATCCTCATTTGCTAGAATAACACTTCTTAATTTCTTGGTCTCAGAATGTTTCACATGCTTGCAAATTATTGAAGACCCTAAGGCAATTTTGTTATGGGTTCCATCTATTGATATTTACCATGATAGAAATTGAAATGGAAATTTTCAGAAATAATCATGAATATATTAAAATAAACAACTCAGCCTGCTGTGGTGGTGCATACCTGTGATCCTAGCACTCTACAGGACTGAGGCAGGAGGCTAGGAGGATCACAAGTTTGAACTTGGTCCAGGGAATTTAGTGACTTAGCAAAACTCTGTTGCAAAATAAAAAAAATAAATAAATAAAAAAAGGTCAGGGATGTAGCTCAGTGCAAAGGCCTTGTGTTCAATCTCCAGTGCTGCAAGTCATAGTAATAACACTATATTTGAACACACTTGTAAAATATAATGATATTTTCAAAAGGTAGTCGGAAGACTGGAAGTGCTTTAGATTTTCACAACGTTCTTTCCTGTCTCACTTAATGGGACAATGCTGATTTCTCATATCTGCTTGCGCACTCAGTCTCCTGTGAGGCCACACACCCACAAAAATCACTGTCCATTTATGCCAGAATGATAGTGAAAAGATCAACCGACATCTTCAGATTGCTGTGACAATAGTTTGGACATCATTCCCCCCACAATGGGTCTTCAGGATTTGCAGTGGTACTTTCATCACACTCTAAGAGCCACACTCCTGTATGTTTCTCAGCAGGGCGTAAGTACTATATGAAGCCTGATTAAATGACAAATACATTCCAGAGAGCATGTGCTTGAGCTGGGGTGAGAGAAAAACAATCTCAAAAACAGCAGTTTTATGCCATCATTCCATTGTACCACAGTAAAGGAAGTTGTTTTTTAAAACCACAAGAGGCCGGGACACTTTGTGGAGCGTGGTCTCCCGTGCCATGTCAGGCAAGCTGGTCTATCCTTTATTTTATCTATACATTTCTTCCACATATGTCTAGACTACTTTTGTTTTCTTCATTTGGTTCTGTGAGTTTTTAAACTGGAAGAGATTTTAAAATAGCTATTAGCCAGTGAACTAAGAATAAAAGTCACATTTCCTTTTTAAGTCCTTTTTTTTTAAAAAAATAAGTAAAACACGTAGAGTGTTATTATGCTTTAAAAGTACAAAGCCAAACCACTGATAAGTGTTCCCTTTGAAAATGTCTTGGACTTGTCTCTCAGTTACATTAAGATTAACTTCAAATGTTTTATTTTGTTCCACCTCAAATATTAGATACCACTGGGAGTGAGTCAAAACTAGAACAACTTGTAGTATTTCATGTAGAAAATGAACTGTACGCTCTCCACTGTTGGGGTGCTCCAGAGAAACGGTTCTCAATGAGACCATTTTGCCCCCTGGTGCACACTTGACACTGCCTGCAGACATTTCTGATTGTCATAACCAAGGATGAGAGTGCTAGTGTCATACAGTAGAGAGGCAAGGGATGTCGCTAAGCATCCTGCAGGGCACAGCACAGTCCCCATGACCAAGAGCATCTGGCCTCAAATGTCAATAGGGACACTGCTATAAAAGATGACTTTATATTTAATTTTCATCTTAGAACACTAGCAATTGTTTTCCTAAAGGGAACATTTATTCTATTTTCTTAAACACAAACTTAATCACTCCTCCTTTGATCATGTATTTTAAAGAATTTCAATGGCCCTAATGTGATTACCTTATAAGTTTACATACGTTTATGAATTTAAAAATAAATGAATTCTGTTACTTGAAAACAGGATCTCACAGCTACCTGGAAAACAATCCATTAATCTAAGCTTTAAAAAATAAACCAAATGGGATCTACTGCTGTTGTTTCAGGAATTAAATGTGTAGTATACACCACAGTCCTCCCGAAGGGGTATATAACGCATGGCATTTAATGAACAGGGACCTTTTTTAGGTATTGGGGGTGGAACCCGAGTCATCCTGCACACCACGCAAGCGGGCCATCAATGGGCTACTTCCGCAGCCCAAGGACTCTTTTCTCTAGGAAAGCATTTGAGTGGAAATATTTTGAATAACATACTTGGAAAAACTTTTTGAAACAAGCCAAGTTATTATAGAATTTTATATGTTAAGTGAAAACCCAATGAATCATCTTTTCTTGCTACTTCCTTTAATTTAGAAAATACTCCCTTTAAAAGAAAGAGAGATAAAATCCCCATTACTTTATACCCATATTAACTGCTGATCACACAAAATGACCCTTTTTGAAGCCCATCAAAGCTTTGGTGACTTTGTGATTAAAAGACCACAGCTTTAAAGCTGGCAGATTTTAAATCAAAGAAACAATAATAATTAGGAAAACTTTTTTCAAAAATTTCCAGATCTAAGAATATTTGTCATATCATATAACCTTAGACAAATAATCATTTGGGTTGGTGAGTCAACAAGACATATCCCACTGCAAGGGGAGAAAAACGGAACCACAGCCTTCTACTTAAGGACTCCAGAAAAGCCAGAGCTTTGGCTGATTCTTGCCACTTACAGTGTGGAATTATAATTTATCATCTACACTTACAGGACAGAATTACTGTTCTGAGCTGTAATCTCCAATTACTAAGACGAGGTTAATAAAGATAGAAAGCCTGAAATGACTCACAGGAGGAAGGAGAAACAAGCAAGGAAGGAGAAGGGAAACTCACTCCTTGTTTAGTTTCTGTGAAGCCACTGTCACGTTGCAGGTCATATAAAGGAACACTGGGCACAAAATTATAGCCCATACTTTGCTTAGAGTGCCAAATGTTTAATTAAAAAAAAAATCACTGCCATAGCAACACCTACCTGCCAATAGCATGTTTTATATGCAAGTTAATAAGGATTTCTTGTTGTGATCATTTGTGTAGCTCTTATTTAATTATTTCCTACGCATGCTTGTCTAAAGAGTGAATTATTCTTAGTCGGAGAAAGAGCTTAGTAATTTAACAAAATAAGGCCAGTCTTATATAGTGGGTAGAAAATCTTGACCTGAAAGTTTAGTTTTGGAAGCAAATTTCTTAGAGACATTTAAAACAAAAATAACATTTTTGTTTACAGAGATACTAATATTTCTGTGTTTTGTACTGTGGTGTTGGGTGTGTGTGTGAAATAGATCCCTGTTTCTCATGTAAAGTTCAGAGAGAACAGACTCCTATCTTTTCAGGGAAATGGAGCACTGGATGCTGCTCTGAAGGGACTCGTAGTCTGAGGAAAGGGCAGGGGACTTAACCAGGAGATGCCCTAGGCAACAATTCTAGCTTTTCCTCTTGCAGTGGCTTCACCCAAAGGCAACTCTTGGGAAATTTACATGCTCCCAAGTGAGATGACAATGGAAAAGGGTTGGGTCAAATACAAAGTGGTACTCAATTTAAAAACGTTATCCAGTATATGGTTGGAAATCAAAAGTACATTCCAAATCTTCAGAGAGTAGTGGAAGTTATTTAAAGATACTTAGTGTTCATTCTACGTTTGAAATGTGTGTGTGTGTGTGTGTGTGCATGTGTGTACCAGGAATTGAACCCAGGGCCTTCACATAGAGCTACACCTCGGGCCATTTTTATTCATTTTGAGGAAGGAGCTCACTAAGTCTCTAAGTCACACAAGATGAACTGGAATTTGTGATCTGCCAGCTTCATTGAAATCTTCTTAAAAGACACCTGACTGAACCTAAGGTGTAAAGGACACCTTCTGATCGGAACTTACAACATCTCAAAAGGAGAGCAAGATGAAAAAGCCACATAGAAGATGATGGATTTAGATTAAGAAATGTTGTGAAGGTGAAAGATTATTTTATGCCACTTAGTAGGAGGAATTGTTTTGAATGCAAACACCAGAAATATCACTCACAAATAATGTCTTAGATATTTGATAATTAGCTGTAATTTTATAGATTATGAAATTATAAAATGTGCTTCTCCCTTATAGACAAATTATATTGGATAGTCTGAGTCACAGACTAAGAATCAAGACATTTCATACTTTTCTTGCTAATTTATAATTGTAAACCAGTTTTCTAAAAATATGGAAGTAAAATATGCTTTTAGAGAAAATTTCAAATAGTAATGGAAGAGGAAAAAATGGGAAATAAGGGTCTCACCCCGGTTTTCCAAAACCTAGGCCAATTTCCCTGAAGATGTGGTAATCATTTACAGTGGATCTTTACATGAATATTTTATTGTATACATAATCTATTTTTTATCACTTTGAATCATAGTCAATGAGATTTTATTGAGAATTCGAAAAGAATGAGAGGGGACTGGGGTGCAGATTCATGGTAGAGAACTTGCTTAGTGTGCATGGGGGGCCTGAGTTTGATTCCCAGAATGCAAGAAATTTAGCTTTTGGTTAGTTATACATAATTACAAATATTTTCTCAGTTGGCCCTTTAAATTTGCCATGGTATTTGCATCTTAATCTATTTAAATTTTGAAACAATTATTGCTAATTGAAATAGTTACTGTCAGCTTAAGGTTTATAAAGCATGACGAGTCTCTTAGATACTATGCAATAGAAAACTAATTGAACTACAGAACTAAAAGTTAAAAGACTTTGAAATGCAAAGGATTACTGATGGGACACAATACATTTTTGTATTTACTTGTCATTCTGCTTACTATATACTGATGTGGTTATCTTAAACTTTTCCTAGTGTAATATATTCATGTCAAGCAAAATGAGCTGCATGTGCAGATTCAAGGTTATTTTTTTTTCAAAGGCACTGAGCCCTGATTTTCTCTGGGGAGCAGCCAAGAGGCCTCCTTGGTTGGTAGTTCTCATTAGATTTTTTTTTTAAGAAAATCAACTTTTCTACACATGTTGATAATTTCTTAAGTAGAGGTAATTGGGTTGCTCTAGAAATAGTTAAGTCTATATAGTTCTTATTAAAAACAGACTATCCAGGAAAAAATTCCATTTAAAAACTTCTGTCAGTTCAGAATGCATACAGGTGAAGGTGCAGCATCCTTTGGGTAGTGTGCTCGGTGCTTTAGAGCCTGCCTCACACTGTCTTCTCGACCATCATCCTGCAGTCACTCAACAGGATCTGGGCTCAGCAACCCTAGCAAAAGGAACTGCCCTAAGACCTGCCATGGGCCTGGCTATGTATGCTGGTCCCTCTTTCCCCCAAATCCCTGGGTTACCTATAGGTACTGAACCATAATGCCACGTGTTACCCCATCTCTTGACTTCTCTGTTCTTGCTTCCTAGTTCGCTGCTGGCCCTGTTGTATTGCAATTATTTTCTCGCATATAAGGCCTTACCATGAAACAGAACCCTCATCAGTGAAGCATCCACTGGTTTATTCATCACGTAATTGTAACTAAGTGAGTAAGGAATGACTGAGTGTGTAGGCGAGTTTTAAATTTACTCTTTTCCCTCTGAGGTTTCCATAATTTTAGCTCATCACATGAACTGATAACAACCAGATTAATAGAAAGAGCATACTAATTTATTATGTGCCTAAACATGGGGACCCCACAGTTTCAGAATGCTATTCAAAGAAGGTTACAATGGGTGATCATATGTAGAAATAAACTGTTACGGCTTCTACCTAGATGTCTCTCCAATGCCTCATGTGTTCATAGGTGGGGCTTTTGGGAGTGACTGGACCATTGGTATGCATTATTGGATCATGGGAATGTGATAATGGATTACTACGCTGATTGGTTTAGCATAGTTCTGGGTGTGGATGATGGTTTTACTGAAGAAGGAAGGCTCATTCCGGGTGTGGGTGTTACCAACCAATCTTGTCACCACCGACCATCCAGGTACCATCTAGTAGCCTTGATGGGAGAAAAACGGAAAGAAGAAGGAAGCAGAGCTGCGTGGTGTCTGCCACACCAAGAATTGTTTTTCTTTGTCGTGTGCCCCTGCCATGCCACCCTGGCTGAATCTAGGGTGTAGGAATTTAGTTTAAGGGTGTGATACTAGGATTAAATTAATGCACTCTTTGGTTAGCATTACTCTGGGTGTGGGTACTAGGAAGCCCCACCCTGGGTATGAGTGGCACCAACCATTAGGTTTGTAGCCTGAATGGAATAAGAGCAGAAAAAAGAAAGGCTTTCTGCTTCCCACTTAGTGCCTCTTGCCTGCCCTGCCATGGACTGTTTCTCCTCTGTAACTCCTCATGGCCCTCTGCCATGCCACCCTCCCTTGGAGCCAACCAACTATGGATTAAAACCTCTAAAAACTGTGAGCCAAGAATAAACTTTTCCTCCTTTAACTTGTGGGTATCAGGTATTTTGTCTCAGCAAAGAGAAAAGTAACTGAGACAGACATAAATAAAAGCATAAGGACTTGTACTATAAGACGGGAGGCACAGGTTATCGGAGATTGGGAGAGGTGACGCACAATCAACAGAATTTGTCTTATTATGCAAGTAAAGTCACTCAAGTAACAGCCAGTTGTGGTAATCTCTGGGCCAGGTGTCAGACCTCCACCCTCTTCTGGTGGAAGGGTGCCTCCCAGGAAGAAAGGCAGGTATCAGAAGGAAAAGCTTCATTACATTAACTGGCTATGCATATCACTAAGGTAAATTTCCTTTAAAGACAAATTTCATTACAATAGGGCAGCCTTTTGGAATTAATCCTATATCTGTAGAAGTCTGCAGTTTCTCTGAATACCTATCTTGAAATATGTCAATAAAATATATTTTGGGGCCCCACACATGCCCCAAAATATATTTCGTTGGACAGTTACAGAAAGCTAGGATTTTTACATTTTATTTTCTCAGAATATTGATTTCACATCTAAGAAACATCAGAAAGGCACACTGATATTTCACTTTAAGTAAAGCTTTTATTTTAAATTCAAATAGCTTAGGGACAACTAGCAGTAGAGGGAAGATTTTAAGAGAATGAGAATTGTGCTAATCTGTTGCCCTTGAAGACTGAGGTAGCAGAGGTCCTCCTTTTACCTCAGAAATCCCAAACAGGAAGACTACAGTTGTCATTTACCATCAAAACTGAGGCAGTGGAAATCACCAGCACTTCACAAATGTGTCTATGCATGACAGAAACTAGCTGAGAGAAGAGAATTTAGTGGAGAAAAAAATAATGTGTTTCCTTCTCAAACTAGGAAAAGAAGTAAATATGTAAAAGCTTATGAACCTGTGGGAAGATTATACTGGAATGGAATGAATGAAAGCAGCACTGATTTCGTTTTATCATTGAACTTCGGGTTACAGCCAGGATTAGAATAATGTATCCTTATATTGCAAGGGAGGGAAAAAGCATGGTGTTCTCATCACTAAGAGCTGAGTTGTGAGGGTCAGTATGGCGTGTGATCTTCGGGAAACAATATTGTATTCTATTTTCTAAGTGATCTTCAAATACTCTACAAACAAAAGCACTGCTCAGAGAGTCATATAGTAGTTCCTAAATCCAAAGGACATTGGGCAGTTATTAATACAATCTGCTATGTAAAAAATTCTCCCTCCCATCTTTAAGAGAAAGGTAGAATAAAGACTTCTGGTGAATACTGCTTCATTACATTATTTCATTTCCTTCGAGTTTTAGAAATTTTAGATAGTGAATTTTAGGGCTCGTTGTCATATATTTTCTTTCATCCTATGGGGAATATGTTGCTTCTGCTTTCATTTCATTTCTGTTTGCTTGATGAAAATAATCACCCAGTAGAAAATCCATGTATTTGCTTGTGATATCAAGCAGTAAACTTTTTGTAATAAAAATGCAGGGATATTAATATTGAGGGCTAAAGAGACAGGCATTGCGGTAAGATCAGAAATGGTATACAAAAACTAAAATGCATGGGGTTGAAAATTTAAAAATCCTTTGGAAGACAAGAGCCTTCCCTAGGTTAGCTCAAGGATTGGCATGGTCGAGGACAAAGACTGGTATTTGAGCAATATCATGAAGGAGGTAAATTTTTTCCGTTTTTCCTGCATTATGTTTCTCAAGGGCCTACTGTATTCATGGTTTTAGCTGCTCATGGTTCCAATCTGCATCAGATATAAACATTCTGAGTAGGACACTGGGCCATACACTTGGAGCCAGAGTCTTCAGTCTCCACCTTTCAGGTGGTCAGGAGCTCTCCCTCTTTTGATGTCTCCTACATTCCAAACCGTTTCTTACACACAGCTTCTGCCCTAAGTAATGCAACACATTATTTCCTCCAATTACTCGCACCCTGCCTTCACCCATAGAAAATTTTGTTTCAGAATTAAACGCGTGAAGTTCTAGTTCATCATTTTAATAAACTTCTCATTTTAGATTTGTAGAAAAGTTGCAAAGCTAGCACAGAGAGTTCCCAGTTTACCCCAACTCCCACTCAGGTTCCTCCATTTTTAAGATCTTGATACATTTGTTACAACTGAGAAACCAACACTGGTACATTACTATCAACAAAACTCCATACTGCATTTGGATTTCATCAGTTTTTCTATTAATGGCCTTGTTCCTTTCCAGGATACATTGTAAGTATCCCATTACAGCCTATTGTCATGTGTCTTTAGTCTTCTCTGGTCTATGATGGTATCTTGATGTTTCCTTATTTTTTACAACCTTGATAGTTTTGAGGAATATTGGTAGGATATTTGATAGAATGTCTCTCAAATTGGGTTAGCCTGACCTTTCCTTTATGATTAGATTAGGTAATGGATTTTTGTGAAGACTGTCACCGAAGTGATGTTTCTTTCTCATTACATGAGGTCAGCAGCTCATGCCATCAACATAACTTATCACTGGTGATGTTAAGCTTACTCACCTGGCTCTGTTCTCCCTTGCCAGCTTCCTCCACTGTAAAGCCCCCCCACCTCTACATACTCTTTGCTAGCTAAGAGCAGCTTACATTTAACAAGAGAGGGAGGTGGTTTAGTTTCACCTCTAACAGAGGAGAAGTATCTACAAAAATTATTTGGAATTCTTCTATAAGGAAGATCAGTCTCTCCCATTGATTTATTAAATCACTTATTTATGTCACTATATGTAACTTTTACATTGGGTTATAATCCAGCACTATGCTATCATTTTGTACCCCTAAATTTCCAAGTTTGCACTTTGGGAACTCTTTGAAGCCATCTCCTGTGTCCCTGTGACATGTTACCCCATTTTTATTTCCAGCCTTTCCCTACTTTGTGGTACTATACGATGGTGCAGGCTTATCATGCATTATCTGTCTTCCAGCCCCACAACCAGCCATTTCTTCAAGGTTCTTGGTCTCCTTTTATGAGAGAATGGTTTAACCTCTTCAACTTCATACAGGGCTCAATCGGAATCATGTGCCTTGACCTGCAAGTTGATCTTGAGGTAGGTTAGGTCTGAGGCAAACTGGACAACCAACTGCATGAAATGTGTCAAAAGTCATAAAAATCCACAGCTGACAGTTTGAGTGAGATACTCCCTTAAAGTAGAGGACATGCACAGAACACAGAGCCCAAAATGATATCAGGATTACAATGCCTGAACACTGCAGACCAATCAGAAAACTGCTATTTTCAAGCCTTCATTGGAATCTGTTTTTTTTTTTTTTTTTTTTTTGGTTTTTCTCCGGCACCGGGAACCGAACTCATGACCTTGCGCTTGCCAGGCAGGCGCTGTGCCGCTGAGCTAAATCCCCAGCCCCCTTCATTGGAATCTGAAGCTGTTCGTAGGATGACCAATCAGAAGTTGCTATTTTCAATCCTTCATTTACACATGGGCACAACCAACCAAAGGATACTGTTCCTGATCCTTCATTTACATCTGGTGAGAAGCTAAGCAAGATTTTTGATAGGACAGTTTAAATTTGGTGTGAGATCAAGAGAGTTTCTGATAGTTCAAATGTCCCCATGCCTTATTTGCATGAGGGGGAAATCAATCCAGCTATTTTGAACAAAAAGACTTCTTCCCATTATCCTTGAAGCCACTGTGAGCCTTTCCACTGACCTGCTCTTGCCCTGTAGCGTGTACCTCTTTTCTACCTTTAATAAATGAATACCTTTGTGGCCTTTTCTGTATGTCTCTTCCAATTCTTTGTTCAGGACACCAAGAACCTGGAGAAGAGCCCAACAAAACCCACCACCTTGTAAAACTCCCACTTATTGATTCCAATTGCAATGATTTATTGAGTATAAAACTCACTTATTATGCTCAGTATGTACCTGTTATTGGAATTAAATATTAGATTGTAAAACTGTAGCTTCTGAGACCAGAGTCAGTTGGAAGGAATATGCAGCAC
Source organism: Chinchilla lanigera (assembly GCF_000276665.1). NCBI lineage: Eukaryota > Metazoa > Chordata > Mammalia > Rodentia > Chinchillidae > Chinchilla > Chinchilla lanigera. The sequence continues at coordinate 743,591 of NW_004955544.1, forward strand.
TTATGTAGCATAAATCTTCAGAACTAAATAGGCTTCGTGCAATAACATATAATTGAAAAATTTATTTTTGCCAGATGTGATAAACTCTACCAGCTCCAATCTACCATTTGTAGTTATTTTACCATTAAATGGAAATCTGAGATATTACATATTGAAAACCATTTAGATATTAAAAACTATCATCCAACTAGTCTCTCATGCAAATGTTAAAATCAACACATGGAACCCAATGGAACCCAGCACACCGGACCCAATAAATATTATGTAGTGTGCTAGGGGCTGAATGTTTGTGTTCCACCAAGATCCACATGGTGAAGGCTGATCTTAATAGTGATGGCATTTAGAGGTGCTTCAGAAAGTGGTAAGAAAAAAGGGGTGAATTTGTTTGAAGCAAGGGGATATACTTGTGTAGAATTAATGACAGTGTATATTTTTGTATTATAATTGTTTTTAAAATTAGCATTCACTATAGTTTTAGATCACTTCTATTACAGATCTTGTGTGTGAATAGAAATACCAAACACCGAGAGCCAAGGTTGCACCTGGAGAGCATGGTTTTACCTTATTTTATGCAAGCAGGAACCAGACTAAGATTTTTGCTTCTGTGCAGACAAGCCTCCTGAGGGATTTTAGCCAAACCTGTGCTTTTCCATAGTTCTGTGCTGACTCTCAGCAGCAGGGGCACTTCACAGAGTGTGTGTTTCTATGAGATTTCAAGTCTGTTTCCTGTATTTCATTCTGTTTCCTCTTCAACTAACAACATTTGAGAAGAACGGAAGGATTAATCATCACACTTCATACTTCTTTTGTGCATTTTTTCCTCTCAAGGAGCTAAAATTGCTTCACATTGAGTTCCGCTGAGATCATGAGAAAGAAGTCTCTGAGGTAGATAGACTGCCAATATAGTCTTAATTGTCGGGATGAGGAAAATGAGGCCATGGATAATATGTTTGATATTCAATATGCATCATCTGGGGATAGGATCATGACTATCACCAGATTCCCCAAAAGGGTTTTGGGACATAAATTAATAACTCCTGGTTATTAGTTATTAATTCTTGGAGCCTTTTCATCCTTTCTGCCTTCACCCATGGAATTTTAATACCAAGATATATTGTTTATATGTTCATATGTGATATCTTATTTATTTTTTAATTAAGACTATTGGTACAATTTAGATGTACACAATGACCACATTCATCATAGAGAATTTGTATCTGTATATGATATATCTTAGTTCCTCTTTTTTTCCCATTCCCTTCCCCTCTCTTCAACCCCTACTCCCCACCTTATTTACAAAGCTTTATTTCTCTTTTATCCTTTTTCTCTCATTTTTTATTTTCCCTTCCACTCCTCCCATTCTCTTTCCTTTTGAACAATTATTTCCTATTTCATAAATCTATTATACATTTTGTTGCTTATTTACACTTTCAGTTTCTCACACTGGAGAGACAATGCAAAATTTACACAAGTGTGTCCAATTTATTTCATTTAAGAGAATGGTCTCAAGATCCATCCATTTAGCTATAAATGTCTCAGGTTTATCCTTCTTTATGGCTAAGTAGTACTCCATTTAAAAGCACATATTTTTTATCCATTCATCAATTAATGGGGATTTAGGTAGTTTCCAAGATTTAGCTATTACAACCTATGCTGCTATAAACATGGGTGTGCTGTGGTATGATGCTTTTAATTGATTTGAGAAGAAACTGAGAAGGGAAATATCTGGGTCAAACATAACCTCTTGTCCTAGTTCTTTGAGGAATCTCCACACTGATATCTACAGGGGTTCACACAAAAAAATTTACTGAGAGAGAAATTAGAGAAACCATACATTTCATGATCACATCAAAAATGAAGTACTTAGGAATCAATCTATGGAAGGAAGTAAAAGATCTCTACATTGAAAACTACGGCACTCCCAAAAAGGAAGAGGATATTAGAAAAATGGAAAAGATATCCATTGCTCATGAGTAGGAAGCACAAACAGTAAAAATGGACATACCCCCAAAATTATTACACAGATTTAATGCAATCCCAATCAAAATACCATTAGCATACCTCAGAGAACTAGAGAAAATATTCCTAAAATTCATGTGGAACAGAAAGAGACCTAGAATAGCAAAAGCAATTCTGGGAAATAAACGTATAGCAGGGGGCATCACAAACCTTAACTTGAAATTATACTGTAGAGCTATGGTGATAAAAACAGCATGGCCTTGGCAAAAACAAAAGACCTGAGGATCAATGGAACATATTAGAAGAGGCAGAAACAATTTCAGATGAACTTGGCCATCTTATCTCTGACAAAAAGGCCAAACACATTTACTGGAAGAAAGATAACCTTTTTAATACATGGTGCTGGAAAAACTGGTTTTTCACATGGCAAAGACTAAAACTACACTCATGTCTCTCACCATGCAATAACTAATATCAAAATGGATCAAAGATTAAATATTAAAACAGAAACACTAAATCTGTTGGAAGAGAGAATAGGTAGACCTCTTGAAGATACAGGTGAAGGCAAAGACTTCATGAACAAAATCCTAACTGTATGGGAAATATTACAAAAAATCAACAACTTGGATCTCATCTTATTAAAAAACATTTGCACAGCAAAATCAATAACCACCTGAGCAAAAAGACAACCCACAGAGTGGGAAAATATCATGGCCAGTTGTTCTTTAAAGGACTTGTATCTAAAACATATAAAGAACTGAAAAAAATCAGACCCCCAAATTTAAAGACCCAATCCAAAAATGGGCATTTGAAATGAATAGCCACTGATCAGAAGAAGTACAAATGGCAAATAAATACATGAAACGCTGTTCAACTTCACTGGTCATTTGAGAGATGCAAATTAAAACAATGCTGAGATTCCATCTCATCCTAGAAAAAATGGTTATTATCAAAAAAAATCAACCAATAACAAATTGTGGAGTGGCTGTGGGGAAAAAGGAACCCTTTTTTACTGTTGGAGAGAGTTTAAACTGGTGCAATCACTGTGCAGATATCAATATGTGATATTTTAATTTGTGCCTTTTACATCAAAATGTTTTGTCCTTTAAGAAGGAATATTTTAGAGATTTTTTTTTATTTTAAAGAGAAAAGGAAACAAAATAACAACAAAGATGAAACCAAAACAACACAAAAACAATAAAAACAATACAGAATTTCAAAACCAGGTGATAGGAAATTAACAGTGGTTGTTATATTACATATTGCTATCTTCAACGAAGTTGCTCAGATTACCAGATGTAAAAATGCAAGATTGATCAAATAATTAAAGAGCACAAGAAATAGTAAAAAGAATTACAAACTATACAGTGTTTCATAACATAACAACCATTGTTGAATAGGAATTCAACAATGGTTGTTATATCGCATATTGTTGTCTTCAAGTTAGTTGTTCAGATTACCAGATATAATCATGCAAAATTTGTAAAAAAAAAAAAAAAAAAAAGATTTAAGCATTAACTGTTCCATGCAATAAACCAAATAGACATCAGCAGTTCAATTATCCCAGCTTTCATTATATATACATATATATATATTTTTTTTTCCTTCCTGAGGAAGCAATTTTTACCTGTTTATGGGTGTACATGCCTCCACAGAGAAATGACAGCCTACAGAGTGAGACTAAATCTCTTCATCTGGCCTTCTCTGCCTCCAGTTTCTGCCCATTCCCCCTCCAATCTTGCCCCATCTTGCAGTTTATCAGGCACATGTTCCAACATTCCTGCTTCAAAGTCACGCACACAACAAGATCTTCCACTACCCAAGCAATGCTATGAAGTTGAGATCAGTCCCTCACTACTCCTTGAATATCTTAAGACATTTCTATCTCAGTAGCTTTTTCATGATATCACCATCTTTGGTCTGGTTGGAAATCTCTTCTTCAATGGTACAGTTCAAGTCAATCTATGCTAGAAGTATGGTATAAATTTTAGGAGCTCAATCTTTAGAGGAAATTGTGGGTTTGTCCCGCCCCCACCATTATTAAGTATTTCATCTTGAATCCTGATGATAACAATGACATCTATCAATTGTGCCGGGCCTTGATGCATTCCTTCTCAGTGTTCTTTTAAAGACCTATTTGCTTCATCCACACTCTCACTCCAAACGCATGTTAGGGAGATCCTAGCAATCTGTTTCCTGTGGTTATCACTGGTGTCACATCTGCCCAGTGGTCACATCCCACCAGGCTAGGCCACATAATTTGTGGAATGAAGTGACAATTGAAAATGCAGGTCATTTTGTTTAACAGATATTGAGAATCTCAACATGCTGATAGCAGAAGATTAAAACAAGCCGGGACCTTTCAAAACACAATGTCCTGTGTGACTGAACAAGTTGCAGAACCAATGGACTGTGCTTGCTTCCAGCCACAGCAAATGGTTCACGAAGGACACACAAAGCAATCCAGATGACTGTTTGGCCTATCCTTTGGGTGAGACACTTGAGAAAGGGTAGAGCTATGCTTCCAGTTCAGAAACTTGTGGGGTATAAGCCTGAGGATGGTGGTGCCCAAGAGAATCATCCTGAGAACAGAGCAGTCCAAAGGGAACCAGGACTGTAGTTCTACTGACAGTGTAGGAACCTCTGAGTACCACTCTGTCCCTGGTTATGAGGCAACAAAACTCTCTTTGTTCTTAAGCCTGTTTGAGTCACAATATCTGTCACTTGCAACCAGAAGAGTCTTGAATAGCAAAACTGTGTCAATGTTTAGAGGATGCAAACTACAGGGCTTTGTAACTTTTAACCATTAGATGATGTCTACTGCAAACACATACAATATGTCGTCAATCTTTAGCTCTTCATGTGCATCACATAGTACTTAATATTGTTAGTGTATGTTAACAAACAGCTCGATTTTAAGGTTTTGGGGAATAAAGGTTACTTAGAAAAATCTTCCATAAGAGCTAGAATAGTGTCTTTCATAGAATAGGTTTTCATAAATATGCCAATATGATTGTGTTAAAAAAATTATGTGAACTGATTATTCATTCAGCACCTTTCAGGGAAATTTTTCCATAACTATGTTTAAAGTACATAATATTACTTGACAGATGCAGAAAATTCTTTCAGGTGAAATACAAGATTTTTGAAGTTTTAATTTATTGTGACTTACAGCTAAGAAACTTTTCTAACGAATCTAAATCCAAAGTGAACATGTGATTCAATGGGAAATTTATTTTAATTCATATAGTAAAATTCTGCTTATCATAAATGGCACAGTGAAATTATCAATTCTCAACTGACTGAAAAGTAGAAGTATCAGGACAGATTTTAGACATTTGGACTTAGTGATTTCCACACAATGGTAGTGAACAGTAAAAATGGGTCAGATTCACAATTCCCATTTGACTGAGAAATTAACATTAGACCTGTCAAAAAGATGAGCCACAGTGAAAACACCAGGGAGAGCTCCTACTCTCAGATGCCGGAAAGTGACAAGAAAACACATACACATCAATTATTGTCCAGACACATGCCACATGTCCGGCCAGATTTATAAAGATACAATACTTTATTGAAAATCATTAGAAATAAAATTAAAAATATTAAAGCTAGTGAAACTTATTTTTCAGCTCCAAAATTCTATTTCAGGTTTTTCTTCAGCTAGTAGCATTTTCCAAGCATTTCCTTCATTCCTTCCTTCCTTCATTTCCGTGGTAACTAGAAATAAGACCCAGGGCCTCATGCATAGTATGTAAGCGTGCATGCTAGGCAGCACTGAACTAGACCCAGCCCTTCTTTGGGGGAAGCATTTTTTTTAAAGAATTATTAAATATTTGAACTTTTCTTAAAATCAAATATCATTGTTATGAAGTCAAAGTATGATAAATTCTAGCCAGTATCGGCCTTTTAAGGTCACTGCAGTGACTTTTTTATTATTTCCTAAATTTTCTTTTTCTGGCTCCCTTTCTCCTGCACCAATCCTTGCTGTTCATTTTGGCATATCCTTGGGGCATTAATGCTATTTGGAAGCAGTTCTGGTGACCCTAAAATAAATGAAGTTCGGATAAGAAAACAACAGTATACATTTGAATAAAACAAAAATATTAATTATGGAAACACAAACCTTTATATTTGAAAGGGAACACTTCCCAACTGTGTGTATACTATCTGATATTTTGTAGTGAGAGTTAAGTCAATATTTTTTCAGCAAATTTTTGAAAAAGTGTCATGAATTACTACTAAATAGATTCTGTCACTTTCCAAACTCAATAAATCATCTGTTTGAATGCACCCTGTAATTGCAAAGCATTTGCAAAAGAAAACTCTTTCATTTTCTCTGTGAACAAAATCTTGGGTTTCCAGGACTGAAAACTGAAAACAGGGAGGGCAGATTGAAAGTAGAATAGACAGTTTTATTCTTCACAGCATAAAATCTAATTTGAAGACATCAACTTTCTCTTTCTTAAATTGACAATTTAAAATAATTGCTCAACCAAGGAAAAGTCATAAGTCCTCCACACAACACAATTTTCTGTCACTAAATGTTCATCTGAGGATGTTAGTTAGATTCTTTCTCAAATAAGGATTAGAAGACTTCAACAGAACTAACACTCATGCCCTAATTAAAATGATCTTTCTGCCACTTTTTCAAACACCCATATTCTTGTTGACTCTTCCAATCTTAAGTAATCTTTGCTATAAGTAATTCTTTTCTCTGCTCCAATATTTCTCTTGGGCTTTTGTTTTCCCAAATGCACTGCATTTATTTTTGAAGCAGTCAGTGAATGAAAGTTTTCCTGATGTAAATTTGACATGGCATAGGGTCATGCAGCCCAAATAATTTTTATGGGCCTAAGAATTATCTTGGGTAATGGGTAGACAAATGTTGGCAGCTGCAAATTTGAAAAGTCGGATACTTAGCTAATTTCTCCTAATTCAAATATGGGCATCAATATAAAATCCAAGCATAACACTTATAAAATAAGTAACCAGAATTTAATCAGTTTATTCTTATAGATTCATTTTTTAATGCTTTCTATTTTTCAATAAACCCACTTAGTAACTACCACTGATGTTTCCTGAAAGACATTGCTTTTGCTTAGCCTTCTTATGTTTTTTTTTTTTTTTTGGTTTTTCTCCGGTACCGGGAACCAAACTTATGACCTAGCGCTTGCCAGACAGGCGCTTTTGCCACTGAGCTAAATCCGCAGCCCCCCTTCTTATGTATAAGGGGAAAATTTTTGAGTTTTTTCTATTATCTCCTCCTGAAAGCAAAATACGGCTTTTGAAAAGAATAGACATATATCAAGCTGTAACAGGTATTATTTGAGCAAATACAGTTTATATTTTAAAGTCAGATCACTTCCTGAGGAGACGTCTTGAATTAAAAAAACATAAAATGTCTGGTTTTCATTGTACCTGTATGGTTGCAGAGACAGATCAGAATAAATATTGCTATTGTTTTGTTGACAAAAAGACAACTTTGGTCCTCTAAATGTCTGTAAGCCATTTTCATTTCTTTTTCTTTGTATCAATGACTTGTTAGACATAACCTTTTCATTTTTACTTCCAGATAATGTACCTTCAACTTTTTTTTAAGGGAAAAGCATATGACAGTTTTGCATGAGCAATCAACCTTGGGAGGATCAAATGAAACAAGTACAGGTTCACCGCAGCTCAGGAAGGGTTGTACAATTGGTAGCTGTTATTATCACGCACGAATGACTGAGTTGGTCACATTGGGAAGAACTGCAAAGTTTGACGTGCTGGTTGTCTCTATGCACATAATTTTGAGGCAAGAAGCTTGCTTTTTTGAATCCTTCAGATTTACTTCAAATCTTGTATTTACCATACACTAACTATATGACTCTGGGTGACTTCATGTCTTGGAATCTGTTGTCTCATCCCTCAAAAAGGAGCAAATGAAGCCTAATTGAGAAGATCCTGTTAAAACCCGAGAAGAGTTCAGTAGGATTTCCCATTTCTAATCTGAGAGTTGATGTGATAGTCTTCTACTGCTGCTGTAACTAATTACTATGAAGAGGGTGAATCAACACATGCTTCTGAGGATCAGCAATCTGGACATGGTTTAACTGGGTTCTCTGCTCAGGTTCTCATGAAGCTGAAATCAAGTTTTCAGCCAGGCTATGGTTCTTATCCAGAGTACAGAGTCCTCTTTAAAGCCAGATGTTTTTTGGCAAGATTCACTTCCTCGAAGCTACAAAAATGAGGCCTTCTGCACGCTGAGGCCACCTCTTTCCATAGGAGTGTGCCACATGGCTATTTGTTTCTTTGAGGTCAGCAAGAGGGTCTCTGCTGCTTGGAGTCTCTTTAAAAGGGCACACCTGATGAAGTGAATCTGTCCCAAGATAATCTCCCCTTTGATTAAATTCATACCAAAGAATTAGAGGATTTAATTACAGCTGCAAATTTCACTGACTGCTGCCATACCGGCTAACACAGTCTTAGAAGTGATATTCACTTATTGAAGGGCCTGCCCACATTCAACAGAAGGAGATTATATGCGGTGTGGAGGCTGGAATCTTAGAGACCTTCTCCGAATTCTGCCTCACACACTAATCACAATAGAACGCTTCATTTGGCATAAAAGTGGGCGGAACTTAGTATATAATGGAACCTTATGTAGTATGTTTTATTATGTAAATTTTATTATTTCTAATTTTAATATAATGAAAATGACACATTAACTTTTCAAGCTATTTACAAAGTATTCCAGATAGTTTCATGAGATGCCAAAATCTTTTTTTCCCCTTGGAAATTCCTTTGCCGAAAGAAAAGTTTTTAAGTATTTTATAAAACAGGCTTGATTTGATCTGAGGGACTGTAGTTAAGATCTGGACATCTCTGTTTGGAAATACCTACTTTTTCCGTCCTCTTACTTGTTGGCTTTTGGTGGGCAAAGGTGAATTATTCACAGCAATTCTTAGACAAGAAGAACATTTTTAAACCCATCAGTTTATCTTTTCATTTTCTTTACACTACTGAAGATTGAACCCAGGGTCTTCACACTCAACTACATCTCCAGCCCTTTTTTATTCTTTATTTTGAGACAAGGTCTCACAGAGTCACTAAATTGCCCAGGTTGGGCTCAAACTTGGGATCATCCTTCCTAAGCCTCCCCACAGTGCTTGGATTATAGGTGTGCATTACCATGCTCAGCAACCCATCAGTTTGTCTTAAACTAGCCATAATTTATGTTTGCAAGGTCTCAATTTCATTTTTAAAACAGTACAAGGAAAAGTGATACAGATTTTATTGAATGTGTGTGTGTGTGTGTATATATATATTATAAAAATTACAATGAGTCCTGACGTCCCTAACAGCATGAAACCCAATTTAAATAAAAAAGTGGGGAAAACACTTTTGAGTTGTTGAACTAATAAATACACTAGAAAAGACACTAAAAGGGACCCAAAATCCACCCTGATATTCTACAATTCACCAGTAATTCACCAGCAACTGTATATGCGAGACTCACTGACAGGATGAAAATATAATAGAATTCTGGGTTTTGTCTTTCTTCAAAACCAAGGAGAAAAGGAGAGTCATGAGGCATAAGTTTTAAAATAAAGCAGAAGAGTAATAAGAAGGTGGGTACTGTGGATGTAGCCGTGGCACTGAAAGGAGACTCACAGAGGGAGAGGTATGGCACTCCAGTACACCAGCTGGAATTCCACAGCCTCAAGGAGCGGGCCCCTTCTGACATTCCTGACTGTCCCTCACAAGAAGAAATACATTTTCATTTCTGACCCAGTATCTATATGTACATTTGGAGTGAAATAAATTTTTAAAACTAGTGCTTATAGTAAACACAATACACTTTATTTTCTGCTTTAATCTACATATTTTGCAAATGTTGGCTGTGACCTACAGGATTGATTTCGTGAGTCACCAATAAGGTTAGGGCTTCCTTTAGAAAAACAGTGATCCGGACAGCCTTGCAATGCCCAATCTTTGAAAGTCTCTCTGCACATGAACCACTATCACTTACATTTCAGTAGCTTCTGAATGCATTAATGGCCATGTCTAGGTGTCAGCTCTAGGTACCAAGAAAAATTCCCTTCCCCAGCATACCTAATTTGGCAGTAATGCTTGATAATGGGATTATGTTTGTATAGAACAAAAGTCAATATTAAATACATAGGTAGAACTTTCTAGATTATAATCTGATATGAAAATAAACAGAAATTATAACATAATGTTAAAAACTAGTCATGACAGCACATGCCTATGAGCCTAACACTTTGGGAGGATGAGGCAGGAGGATCATAAACTTTGCACACGCTAGGCAACTCAGCCAGATACTGCCTCAGAATATTAAAAGGGGAACTGACAGTGCAGCTCAGTGTGAAGGCTCTGGGTTCTATCGCTAGTACTGCAAAAGCAGAAATATATTAAATATAAATATAGACACCTGTACACATAATTTATCTCTCTGTTATAGGCAATGCTTTCTTTAAAGTAGAGCAGATTACTTGCCAAATCTGCAATTGTTTTTATGTCTCTTTATGTCTTTTAATCCACAAATACACAAATGCAAGCAGACATTCACAATAAAGGAAAAGCCCAAAGATAACCTCTTTGGTGAGGTTTTTGCCTAAGATCTAAAACTATGAAACAGGGCTCTGCTTTTCATGGTTCAAAATTTCCTGTATAAAACTCCTGTCCCCATAGTTGGGTTGGGTCACTCTTTCAGAAAATCACTTCAAAAGGATATCATCTCCGAAAATTATGCTTTACAGAATGTTGAAAAGCTACAGTCAAAAACATTTCTCAAGGACAATGATGTTTGTGAACACCCTCTTAAATGGAATAAAATGGAATGCTTCTTAACATCGTTGCATGCTGACACAGCTTGGATCAAAAATGGGTATGTTGTAGCAAGACTTGAACTTTGTAGAAATAGGATGACTTGATTTTTTTAAAAGTGCACCATAATGTTGACTTTTTAGAATTTAAGTTTAAGAAAATAAAGAAAAATAAAACCACACAATTTTAATTTATTTGCTATGGATATGAAATGGTCAGAGACCAATATAAGGAAAGAGGCCAAACTCCTGGGGCCATGACCTGTTATTTATTAAAAGAAGGGCCTGTGATTTCTTCTGAGGTACTCAGGGACTTAAAAGCAGTTTTTGTTTAGGAATTGTTCCTCTTCCTACAGATGCACAGTAGGTAAATAAAAGTAGAACAAAGCTTGTCCTTGTGTTTGTAAAACTTTGGATTGATCTCTCCTCAGTTTCGCATATCAGCGTGTTCCTTGTTTATCTGTCTAAAAGTTGGCGAAACAACTTTTAGCCCTAGATTTACCAAGCCTATCTCATCCTCCCTTGAGATGGAGGACACCACGATAAACGTAACTGGTTTTCAGAATTTCCAGGGACAGTCAGCTATGCCCGGAAGTCTTGATTGCCCTAAATCTCCATTCTGCTGGGGTCCCAGCACGAATTCCAGCATGGATTCAGCCTCAGGTGGCAGACTGCTGCAAGCAGAGATAATCATTTCTCCCGCAGGTCATGACGGTTCTTCTGGAGTTAAGAAACCAGGAGGGAGATAATGATGGATCAACTAGATCCCAGTCTACCAGAGCACCCAATAAAACTGTTCCCTTTCCTTTTTAATGGGCCACTCTGATCCCCTTCAGACCTTCTCCCCCTTCCAGCTCCTCAAATTGAAACTGTTAATTTCCTCTTAGTTACCTTTGATATGGGGATAGCTTGATCTTTGTCAGAGCTGTGCTTCCTTTCATTTTCTCTTACTTTCCAATTAAAGCGTTTCCTATAAATCCATGCTAAAGGCCCCAGTTTTAATTTCCATTATTATTGAAGAGAGTATTCATACTATCTGGTGACATGTGGGACATAATCTAGATATCAAACTTTACTGAAGTCAATGAAGAGAAAAATCTGGCTACATTCACCACTCACATTGTCTGTAAGATAAACTCAGGGGATTTCTGAGAAGCATCTCTCTCTCTCTCTCTCTCTCTCTCTCTCTCTCTCTCTCTCTCTCTGTACTGGGAATTGAACCCAGGACTTCACATATGATAGGCAAGTACTCTACAAAGTATAATAACTTTTGATAGTAAAGTTGCAAAGAAGTTTCTCCTGAAGTGCCCCTTTATAAGGAAGGTGGGTGTCTTAACCTGTTTTCCATTGCTGTAACTGAATACCACACTGTAGCTATCTTATATAAAAGATTTTAGCGCAGAGTTCTAGAAGTTCATGAGCATGGCCGCAGCATCTGCACGGCATCTGGTGAGGGTTTCATGATGTTCCATGCTTGCTGGAGTGCAATACGATGTGGTGAGGGCAAGCAAGCAAGGCAGAGAGAGAGTGAGAGATCATTTTTGTAACAAAGGTATTCCCTTGATAACTAATCCATTAATTAGTCCACGGGTATACTAATCCATTTATGATGGCCAAGCCTTCGTGACCCAATCACCTCATAACAGCCCTACCCAGTCCCACCTCTTACTCCCTCATTAAATTCAGCATGAGCTCTGGTGGGCACATTCAAACTATAGCACCGAACAAAGGTAAAGGGCACAAATAGGACTGCAGCCTTCACGGCACTGGTGACCTGTGACATATTGCAGGACTAGGGCCTGTGTGTGCAGTGCTACGTCCAGCTTTGGGTGGGGTGGGGGCTGGTATAAGGACTGGGGCCCGTAGTAAGCTTGAAGAAGTGAAAAGCTATCATGGAGAAGGTGCTAGAGAAGAGATAAAATGCTACATGGAATATATTGTCGCAGTATGCTTATTTATTTATTTATTGTCTTTTTGAGACAGGATCTCACTATGCAGTTCAGGTTGGGCTTGAGCTCACTTTGTAGCCCAGGCTGGTCTCGAAATTACAACAATCCTCCTGCCTCAGCATCAGTGCTGGGATTACAGGCGTGCGCCACCACACCTGGCTTTGTTGTTACAGTACTGGACTAGATGAATATAGTGAAGTATGGGCCTCAAAAAATTAGAGCTACTTGGCACTATATGTAGTACGACAAGACTATAAACGACCCAAATGCCCATTAGCATTCTCTGCAGCTGTAAAAACAGAATGAAGACTACTTTTATACACCTTTAGGGAGTAATCTCTGGAATATACTGTGAACTTAAAAGTCCAGGTGTAGCAAAGCACATTTTATATGCTACTGTTTGTTTTCAAAAAGTTATATATACATACACACACACACACACACACACACACACGGTATACAGAAAAATAATGAGATAGAAGAAATAAGAATAAAATAAAAATTTACTATGAGTGAGAAACTGACCAAGGTGAAGAGGACAAGGAAAAAAGTTAGTCTTCCCTGAATAAATCACATTTTGTAGATTTCACTTTCGAACCAGGTAAATATTTTAAATAGTTACTGACCAAAATTTTATTTAATAAGGCCATTTCTATAAATCAAAAGCAAAGACAGAGAAAAGAACCTTACCATGAATGGAGCTAGACATAAGGGTAAAGAAGGAAACACTTTAAGTAAATTTAAAGCACAGCAATTTAATTAAACATTACTAGTGGAATATATTCTAAAGACCAAACAACTGCAAATATATTAAGCTATATTCTGTACAGATTGTTGTTTGTGGTATTGGTACTATTATTTGAGACTGTGTATTATTTATGGGATGAAGCCAACTAATGCTTACATTGGTGCTGTTGAAGAGCTATTGAGAAAGTGGATAGAGACGTAAGGATGTAAGATGTAAGCGTATATAAAAATCTTGTAGTTCAGAATTTGAATTGAAAGTATGAAATCAGGATGTATTTTATGTTCAAAATACATATTTCCTAACTGAAAATGGTCAGATAACAATGTCTATCCCAGCACTAATGTAAGCTCCTAACGCCTTGATTTTGGGTTCAAAGTCCATTTGCTACGAAAAGCAGTCTGGACTCGTAATGGTTTATGTATAAAGTGTCCACCCCCAAGTACTCACGTTCTGAGGTCTTGATGCCCAGGGCAACAGTGTCCAGAGATGAGGTCTATACAGGCAACCGGATCGTGAACTATTAGGATGTGTGGCAAAGGTGGAGGAAGTAGATTACTACTTGGGACACGTCTTTGAGGGTATATCTCGTCCCTGATCCCTTCCTCCCTCTCCGGCTGCTTCTCCTTTTCTGCTTCCTGGCTCCTGTGAAAAGAGCAGCTTTGCCCCTCAACCACCCACCACACCATTCCACCAGGATGTTTTGCTTCACTTCAGGCCCACAGCAGTGGAGCCAGCCAACGGTGGACTGAAACTTCTGAAACCTTTGAGCTAAAATAAACCTTTCGTCTTTCACTTTGACCTTCTTAGATGTTTTTTCCCAGTGACCCAAAGTTTCTTGGAGAAATGGAAGGTCCAGGGCATGGGACAGGAAATGCATAAATGATGTCAAAACATGTTGTTATACCACAAAGCAAATTCACAACGATAGAAGAAAGCGTCATTGGTCACCTGTGGTGGATGCTAGCAAACCAACTAATCCTTTTAAAAGCTGATGCATAAAGTGAAAGCCTACACATTTATTCTGCTTTTCATAAGAACTACAGTCATTGTAAGAACTACTTGAGAGAAATTTTTTTTCTTATGTAAATGCTCTGGTTAATAAATGAAGAACGACACAGTTCAAATACGACCATTTCCTATCACTTATTCAATTAATGTTTAAGTAAAAGTCATCAATGACTGCTGACGCTAAACACACAGACATTATGTGCCTCTAAGTGGAAGTATCTCCAATGAAATATTCTTCCCTCCCAAAATTAACTATATCCTTATCAAATCTAACTTAAACAAACCTAACTGCTGTATTAATTCTCAGATAACACAGGGCAAGAAGAACAGGTTAAACAACACAGTTGGAGCATGATAAAGAAAAGTGGCCAATCTATCAGATAAGTAAAATATATGAAAAGAAAGTAAATTTCTAGAGGTCAAAAGAAACATGACAGGCCAACTGTTATGCATGGTTCATATTGGGATACCAATTTCCCAGACAAACAAAACATCCATAACCATTGGAAGAAATTTGAACAGGGACTGAATATGTGGTGGCATTAAGGAATTACTATCTTTCATGGGTATGATAAGTGCATTGTTATTAGAGATCTGGGACATATATATTTAAAGAGGTGACTAAATGATATCTTGAGCTTTGCTTCATGTAATCTAGGTGAGAGAGAAGTATGTCAGTCATAGATAAAAAGACTGGCCATAAATTAGTAACTGTTGAGCCTATGGGAGGGCTATATCGTACCCTTCTCTGATTACATACCTGGCTTATGATTGCAATTTTATAAAAAATAGAAAATTATTCATAAAACTACAGTAAAAAATGAAAAATAAGAAAAATGTAAATACATTTTTAAATTAAGAAAACATGCTCATAAAACAATGCACATTTAGAAAATGTGTTCTACCAGTACAGAGAAAAAGGGAATATATAAAATATATTTACATAAATATTTGCTAAAATATTTGTATGTTATATATTCACTTATATTTATATACAATATAGAAAGGAACATAATATATATACATTTATGTGACTATACATACAGTGTATTCATGTATAAAAGAATAATTTACAAATACATGTACATAGATCTATATATGAGTATGCATTTCAGGAGGAAGTCTTAGCAGAACCAAAGATTATAGTGTTCTATAAACTCAAGAGTACTGTATTATTAAATCAGCCTTCTGCTGATCCAGAAGTAAAACAAATATACATACAGAGAACAGTTTGTTTTGCTCCATCATTTGGCTTACAAAATGAATACTTCTTAATAAATGGGTTGGAAAAGCATTTTCAAAGTTAAAGCTGCAAACACAGTATCGTATTTCTTATATTGTCATGCTACTCTGAGATATTTAGTAGAAGTACACCTAGTAAATTTCACATAAATCATTCCACTTTTTCCTATGAAAACTATCAGGCACAATGTCCCCTTTAAAAGTAAGAGCTGCATTCTTCAAGAAGATTCTAACATGTTTAAGGGGACTTAATATCTTTAGGGTTAAGTGATTGCAAGAATTGTTTTCATTTCAACTTGGTTGATTTCTGTACCCAACACAGGACTCTAGAATTTGCCTACCAATTTTAAATAATTTAAAGTACCTATGTGTCTGAAGCCTTTATGTACACACCTGCCATTTTTTAATATGTAGTTATACTTAATTACTTCCCTGTTAAAAAAGTATGTCACCAAATTCCAGAGTGCCTGCTTCAGAAAGATATTATCATATCTTTTGAATCTAACTAAAATGGACCTTGTTGCACATGTAAATCTTTAAGCTAGAATAACAAAAATATTACAGATTCTGAGATTAGGCGATATAAATCTCACTATCTTTAAGTAGTAGTCTCCTCAATAGTATCTCTATCAGTCTACCACATCTAGAAATATTTTATATTAAAATTGTAGATCAGGGAGATATTATTGGGTATTGCTAGCTAAGAAAGGTTCCCAAGTTATGCTGGACTGAGCAACCTTTCTTTATTCAGTCAAATAATGCTAATGAAGATTGTGATCTTCAAAAAGAAAAAGCAGATAGTGAGGCACTTCTTTCCTTGAAACATAATTCCTTTCACAGAGGTTCGCCTTGGACTAGCGTTTGGTAAAACAGTTTGGGAAATGCTACTGGCACCTGGATACTGCCGACAACAGCAGCAGGAAGCCCATTAAATCTTTTTGTAGCTCTGATGCAAAACTTTCATTTTCTAAAACAGATGCAGCAGTTGGCAAAGTTACAGAAAAATACGACCATCTATGAAGACACACTCTGGGCTTTGTATGAAAGAGCCCTTATACAAAATGTAAACTTCTTCTGAGAACTAATCAAGACACAGGAACATTCATTTCAGCCACAGAATATCAATAAAGATGACCTGCAACGTGAATAACCTAATTTTATGGAAAATTAGAACAGTCAATAACAATTGAGAAATAGAGAGTATTTGCATGTGCACATTTTAAGACTCTGACGTGTGAAATAAATTACATTTTTCCTCTCAAGAACTTGCAAAAAAGAGTCAGAATGATTAGTACTTGTGAGGTGGCCCAGGAGAGGCGCGCTCTGAGGAGATAAAACCTAGATATTTACCTCACTGACTCAAACCAGTCTGATGGAATCCTCAGTTATACTGAGACACTTCTAGCTAGAAGTGATGGCTATTCTATCTAATAATTTGGAAAATTTTGTGTTTGTGAACATCTTTAGAAGAAAAGTTATTTTGCTAGCCACAGTTCCATTCTCCCAGGGCTGAGTCTTAGCATTCAAAGGACAGAGGGGAGAACAGGCAGCTTTTCCAAAACAAATTTGTAAAACAATGAACTGTGACCTGGGATTCTTAAAGAATGAGTCTCTCTAGAGGAGCTAGCCGCTCTTCAGGGGAGCTGCCCAAAGGGCTAATTGCCTAATTGAGAAACTCAGGAAAGATCCAGCTGCATTAGCTATCTGAGCTGTATTTGCTGCAAGTTTAGCTAAAGCCAGCTATTCCCCCAGCCTATGCTTGCCTGACTTGATTAAAACTCCACCTGCCTTTTTCCCGCCCCCCCCCCAGCTAACACCTAACCTTACCTACTGCCCCTTCTGCTGTTTAGTAGATGTTCAGTACCCTTCCACTTCCAAGCAGATCAATTCCCATTCAACTGATTCACAGAGAAGTGGAAAAAACATTGGAAAGGGATGTTGTGCCTTAGTGACACCCATTAATGAGACCTGAAGGGCAGTAGAGAGAATTTGAAAGTACATAGGATCATGTTATCATATCGCTAGGCAGCTGAGAAGCACCATTTCGATAGAATTGGATATGATTCCAGATCCTAGTATTTAGTTATAATTTTGTGCAAGCAAGCCTTTCTGAGCCTCAGTGTTCCAAAAGCATTAAAAGACCATGTTGCTATGAATGAAGGACATGAGACCTAAAAGCTTGATACAGAACGGTGGATTTACACACTGATAAAAGAAGGCCCTCCTAAGAACCTTTCTAAGGATTATAAAGTCCCTCAGAAAACCCTTTACATTTCATTCATTTTTCGTACCCTTTCTACAAGGCCTAGATATACATAAGAAGCATTCATCTTTATTTAAGATTTGATGAAGCAATACCTTTCAGATATCTCACACTTCAATAATAACATGGTAATATAACCTATGGGGAGAAATTTCATGTAACGGTATCTGCATTAACAATGTAGTTAGTGATTTAACCAATAAAACCTTAAGGTCTACACTTCCTCCAATTTTAGAGTAGTATATACACAGGAAAAATAAAGATGAAGTCCATACTTAATGAGTGTGCCCTCTAAAAGTCTTATAATGTATCTTTGACAATTTTTAGGCCTCAAGAATGATTTACAGTGAGAGGTCATGAAATGGACATCACACATTCAGAACCTCTTATCCTAGAGTTTTTCATTAAATGTTTATTCATTTTTGCAATGTAGAATCCTTTAATTCAGAAAAGTAGGTCTCCTGTGCCAACTCATTTCATTTGTAAAGTTGACATTAGGTGGGACATAAAGATTTTTTTTGGTTGTTTGCTTTTTGATGGTGCTAGAGTGCAAACCCAGGATCTCATGCACGCTAGGCAAACACTGCACCAATGAGCTACATCCTTAGTCCAATATTTTTTAATTATTCATTTCCTATAACTCATTGTTAATTGTTTAGAATATACTCCAGTATTTTTTTCTGTTGAAACATTTTATACAGATTAGTGGAATTCCATTTCTTCTATACCTTGTATCACTTAACATATGCCATAAATATTTTGTCATGATATTTCTGAGCTGAAAGCAGCTATAGATAAGATGACATGAGATGTACAAATAGGTGTCACTATGTTCTAACGTGGCTTTATGAATGATGGAAATTGTCTTTCATCATTCTTAATATGCCATAAAATATTCTCCTTCTGTCTCCAATAAGTCTTCAAAAGCATTAAAGCCATCAGTTTGGAGATTCCTCAGAAAAAGTCTAGAGGGCCCATTCAACCCAGCTATCCCCCTGCTGGGTATTTTCCCAGAAGATCTAAAAACATCGTATCACAGTGATGTATGTGCACCTATGTTCACAGCAGCACAATTTGTAATTGCTAAGATGTGGAGGCAACCCAAATGTCCATCCACTGAGGATTGGATAAGAAAATTGTGGTACTTTTATATAATGGAATATTAATCAACTGTAAAGAAAGATAACCTCGAGGCTTTTACAGGTAAATGGTCACAACTAGAGACCATACTCATAAGTGAAATAAATCAAACATACATGTGCAAGCACCGCATTGTTTCTCTAGTGTAAATCTTGAAAGAGTTAATTTAAACTAGGAGATATGATAGACATTGTGAATTGATAGGAAAGCACTCAAAGGTAAAGGGCAACTGGGATGTGGGAAAAGAGAAGGCAAAGGAGGAAGTGTGTATGTATGTATATGCAGGATAGTTAACATGGCTGTTCTACTGTCTTGTATTTCCTTGCTGAAAGAAACTGTCAATGAGTCCTTGGTTGATCAGCTTTACATGTCTCTGTTTTCATGAGAAACTACTTTGAAGGTATCAATATGTAATACAACAAGCATTGTTAATTCCCTACCACTTTGTTTGTGACTCCGTACTGTCTTAAGTGTTCCTTTGCTATTTTGTAAAAGGTTGTCTATCTGTTAATATTTTCCTTCTTTTAATTTTAAAATTAAAAAAAATTTTAAAAAAATTTTAAAAAAAGCAATAAAGCCATTCTTAGCTCTCAGCTATACAATCGCAGGTAGTGGACTATGGATTTCTGACCCACTTGAGTTCACTTGGTAATTGTCTATGATAGTCATGTGACCCTGTTCAAGTTATATGACATTTCTGTTTCAGTGCCTCAACAGTGGAATGGGGAAGGAGCACCACTCTGTAGGACTGTGGAGAAAGACTTCATTAGTAAAGCGCATCTAATAACTAATAAACACTAACCATTTTATTATTGGTCTTGTCATATTTACATGTAAATCCCACCATGGCCACACATGTCTGACGCCTGTCTTTATGGTCAGTGGAGTCAGCCGCAAGGGAAGGGGTTTGGTGGGTGGACTCACTTGCCACTTCTGCTCCTGGGGTAACAAGGTTAACATGAATGGATCCTAATATATTACTGCATGAAAAAATATGGAAAAAGCCCTCACTGGATGATTTTCCCCAGCTCTAGCTAAGTTACAGTTTATGTTAACCAGTTACCACTTGTGGGCATGGCTGGAATTTTGCCAACATTTTTCACATTGCATCTATGGAAAAGCATGTTCCGGGTTCAGAATTCTGGCTTATGAACCAATACCTGAAAAATGTTTTGGTCATAAGACAGACTGCTATAGAGATGCTTATGGGCTAACAGGACAAGAATAAGGGCAGTTGGCAAGAAGTAAAGCTCTCACAACTTGAGGCACAATATATTTCACTAAGTGATGGACGCCATAAAACTTAAATTCATTAGAAAATAATGTGTCAGAATGTAGACTGCTCTTTCATTGTTATACTGAAGTTGTAGCTCAGAAAGGTGGTTTTAAATGGCACTATTTCCAAGTTGCTTTTATTCCAGCTATAGCTAGCAGTGGTATTAGGCAGAGAAGCTAACTGTTGCACAATAAAGATAAGTCAAGTGGCTCACCGATAATTAGGGTGTTATCACTTCTCCCTGCTAGATGTGCTGCTGACTGGGACTCATGCTTGGTTTTTCAATTTCCCTTAACTCACAGAGCCTTGAACTGGAAAGAATACTTTAATGAAGGGTTGGCCCATGCCTTGAAGAGGCAAAAGATTATTCCCTGGCACCTCTCCCTCCTCCCTGCCGGTCTTCCAGCTCACCATTAAACATCATTACCACTCTCTGTCCAAACTAAGCCAAAATATGGGTGGCTATAGCTGAAATCCGCTGTGTGGGTTCATTAAAATCACACATAGAGCACATCTCCCTTGCTTGGTAACATGTGCCACACAATATCCCAGGGAGTTATGCCCATGTGAATTAATTTTGGAAATTTATGGAGTTTTTCTTTTGTACTCTGTTCACAGCGACTGCCCTAGGGCACATACCATCCAGAGAGACTTTGATGTATCTTATACTTTGGTCCCGATGACAGGGAGACATAAATGAGAAAAGCAATTATTCCACAGATAATCCAGAGGGAACGTCTGGGTTTGACAGAGCCATGGAGAACATCTTCAGAATCAACAAAATTCCACAATTCAGTGTGCTAATAGAAGGACTTGACAAGTTGGGGCAGCAGGCCAGACAGCCAGGTAGAGAATTCAATTAGATCATATAGAAATATTCAGGACACTGTAGGTCCTGAGAATATGAGAGAAGCAATATTTGACCAAGTTCAAAGATCTTGAAATTACACAGGAAGAGCATATACAGTTGGACAAAAAACTATGAAAAAGCCAGTAACCTGGGTGAGGTTTGCCATTTTTTGAGTGAAGAAAGAATGAGGTATTGTACATAGTTCACCTCCAGCAAGCTGGAATGCATGTGTGAAGCCCTGAGAAGTGATGGGCTTATCTACAACTCAGTAAATTTCCAGAGAAATAATTAACAAGTTCCTGACTGAAATGGCTGGATATTGAACATCTACAGCGTAGGGAGAAGGCATCCTCCAGATTTTCTGGGACAAAATGACACTTAGTGTGACAAGAATCAACTTGGATGCCTACTGTCCCAAATGTGAACAGCCAGGTGAAATACTGAGTGTAAAGTCATCTCAGATGGGCGTGATGGTACAAGCTTGTAATCCTAGCTCCTGAGGCAGCTGAGGCAGGAAGATCAAAAGTTCAAGGCCAACCTGGGTAACTTAGTGAGAATCTGTCTCAGAATGAAAAATAAAAAGGCTAGGGCATGTGGTTCAGTGGTGGGACATCCCTGGGTTCAGTTCAGTACTGAAAAGAGAAGGAAAAAGAAAATGTCATCTCAGTAACTGAGACTGCATTTATCTTCCTGAGTGCCCAAACATCCTCCTCCCTGAGAAGCTTGAACATTGAGAGATTCAAAATCTCGAGAATAATATTTCTTGGTTAAACCATCTGTACAAATTTGAGGCTGTATGTGCTTGACAAGTTAAGAGAATTATGGTCTATTAAAATGATGGCTTGGAATTCCCAGAAAATGTATGTAATTGAGTGTCTCTTTAGTCTTTTCACTTTAAATTGAAGTCTAAATAAATATGTGTATATTAGAATTTTATTAAAAAATCAACTGATTTTGTTTCACTACATTCATAAGTATTATTTATTAGCTTTGTCAGATTAATTTAGACTCAAGGAACATTTAGTTAATTAATTCTGATATTGATATTACAGCACTTAAAATAGAATGTATATATAATACATATATCATATATACATATATACATACTTCATTGAAATCTTTTAAAATTTTGAAGACATTTAAACAACTGAGGGCATAAATTAGACCAACATCATTTAAAAGCCCTTGAAGACAGATTGTTAAAATAGGCTATAGTCTCTAGAAAGTGAACTTTAAAGATAGAATGAAAACAATTTGGAGTTTGTAATTTTCATGAGTCCAATGATAATTATTTTAACAAAGCAATGCCCTCGGAGATAGAAACATCTTACATTAAAATGCGAAAGGTGATGAGTCCTATAAAGTGGTCAGCTTGTCAGGAGTGCTCCTTAAACAAATATTTTATTTAAATTATTTCCTACTAACAAGGATTCATGGGCTAAGGCTGAGACCATAGGAAAGGGAGTGAGGCACTTACCTTGGGAACAAAATTTAACAGAGTGTCTAAAAGCTCCATAATTCGGATAAATAATATTTAATCCAATATTTTTAAAAATCAAAATCAATGCGAAGAATCCAATATGAATGGAATATCAAAAGTTTAAACAAAGGTTGAATCTGAGAGCTGGGGCGTAGCTCGGTGGTAGAGCCCTTACCTAGGATTCCTGAGACCCTGGGTTTGATCCCCAGTTCTGAAAACAAAAAAGATTAAATCTGACTCTGAGCTTGCCCCACTTTAACCTCAGTTGTGGTATGCAACGGGTGTGTTTTATTTTATTGTTTCTGGTGCTGCTCAGAACCAAAGGCCAGTTTCCTTGTGTCTGGTAAACATGCACTCTACCATGCGCTGTCCTCACAGCTCCTGCCCTGCTGTATTTCTTTTAATTTGTGCAGTTGTTTGTTTTATGTTCCTAACATCAGTTTTCAGAGGAACAAGGGCCCTAGGTTTCTTTAGTTCATTGTCAAATTTGCAAAAACGAGCTTTTTCTCACATGTTAACTTATCTTCTCTTAAATGATCTTCCTTTCTGAAAAGCAGGAAACTGTTCTGCTGTGGTAAATGTGTTTACCAGTCCAAACACTGACCCTGTTAGTTGCCAGAGATATTTCACTCTACTGTGGGGAGCAATTCCATCACTCCTCTCTTTGTTCACAATGAGGAGGTTTAAGAGGTTGTGCAGGGCTAGAAGAGCTCAGATATTTTTAAAACTAACTTCTATCAATTACAACTGTTTTTAATATTATTTCATGGCTATAAACATCTATGTGAGTAATTATTTAAATTTATATATCAAGATGAAACCTTTTGACCCCTGAATCCAGTAATTTTTTTTCCCTAATGACAGGTGATACAACTGTTCATGTCTCACTATTTACTGTGACTGTCTGAAAGTTCAATGTTGAGCATAAAGTTCATTTATAGGCACTGTGGTGACATTCTATCACATTTACCTTCTGGAGGCGATTAGGAGATTTTAGGAAACCTATTGCTCTTCCATGGATTAGAAGTCATCTTCTCAGAAGTACTTCTCAGATAGATATACGATGTAATTGTATGTAGATGTACTACAGGCTCATTTTAACTTCTCCAGAACTTATTTATAAGTTGCTTACATCATTCCTTACAAGCATTCTGACAGCTGAATTATTCTCTAGTTCAAAAAATTTGTATACTGTGGATTAGAAACAGTGTTCTAACTTCCTACGACAGTCATTCTGTCTTAAAGGAGGGAAATTGACTACATTTACTTAAAAGTTTACTCTGCACCATGCAATGAGCTAAGTCTTTATATACATATTTGTGCCTCTTTATTTTTACAGTTATACTCTATATCAGGACTGAGGCATGAGGGTCAAGAGTTCAAGGCCAGCGTGAGCAACATAGTGAGAACTTCACTCAAAAACAAAGCAAACTTTTAAAAAACATAAAAATTGCTGGGCATTGTGGCACACGCCTGTAATCCCAGCACTTGGGAGGCTGAGGCAGGAGGATTGCTGTGAGTTTGAGAACAGCCTGGGCTACAAAGTAAGCTCAAGGCCAGCGTGAACTTCATGGTGAGATTCTGTCTCAAAAAGGCAAGAAAAAAAACCGTAAAAATTAAAAGGCTGTATATCACGTTTTCCAACCCCAGCACTATGTTCATTTTGGGCTGGATATCCTTTTTTGGGGGACCTGTGCAGTACAATGTAAAGTGTTTTGCACATCACTGCCCTCTGCTCACCATGTTGGTTACTAAGAAGGCAAACTCTTCTCCTTATGGGAGACAAAGCAGCTGTCTTTTTAAAAGGCTGTTAACACACCTTCAAAAGTTGTTTGTTTCACCTAAGACTCTTTGGACAAAAGAGAAACCAACTAAGTTGAAGTAATCACTCCCACTCATTCTTTTATTGTTGTTCATTTTTTTGGAACCGGGAATCTAACTTAGGACCTCAGACTTGCCAGGCAGGCACCCTGCTGCTGAGTTTTCCCCTGGGCCTCCTCCCACTCATTTTTTTAGGTGAGCTAGAATAAGCTCTGCTCACTATAATACTAAATTCTCTGCTGTGGAATGTGTCTGCCATCTTTCCTTTTTGAACATGGGACTTTTCACCCTGAGTTGAGCATGATCAGGAATGTGTCTACCCCTACATCCTAATTCTACATGTGCTTTCCTATATGAATATGTATATGTTCCCCAATGAAACTCTACTTCCTCAGAAGAGAGAGCACTGCTTTGCAAATTAACCCCAGCGTCCTTCTTACTTGCTGCAAGTAATAGCTCTCTCCCCTCCTTTATCTCCTGGTAGTGCTTATTAGCTTTGCAGTCATCAAGAGGCAAACCCATGGGGTTCAGTCACATTTGGATGACAACAGAGACCCTCTCCCCAATTTTAACAACTAAAAATGCCTGTGTACACAGTCAAGTATGCCCTCTGGGGTAAAATCTCCTGTAATTATTAGCCCCTGGACTACAGTAAGAAATGTACTTCTTCATTAGCATGTTTAATGAGATGATATAGTGCAGGGTCTGATAATCACCACAACTTGGAATCAATGCTGAGCAGCAATAATACTTGATATTTGCAAAAACTAAAATGTGACATAATATATACTTGTGAATTTGACTGCTAACCAAGTCACAAGCACTACAAATATCACTCTATATGTTGTTTACATTCTTTATTAAAGAAAATTGCTTCCTAACAGTCAGAGGTCTGTGAACCTTTGAAGATAAAAGTTAGCCTCCTGATCCATCAAAGTTCATGAACACTCTGGATTCTACCCACAGAGTTCTTGGAGATCCATGAGTCTCATATTAGGAAACTGTCTTCTACTTTAAACACAAAATGAAGATGTAAGATAAGGGCTGGGGATTTAGCTCAGTGGCACAGCGCCCGCCTAGCAAGTGCAAGGTCGTGAGTTCGATTCCCGGTACCGGAAAAAAAAAGAAGATGTAAGACTAAGTTGGCCTTTACATAATGCATTTGAACAGACCATAGAGATCATTTAAATTTAATGTGCTATTTTACAACTGATAAAACATTGGCTCAGGTAGGGAGTGATTTCCTCAAGATTGTGCAGTTGTTCAGCAGGAGAGCTGAGACTTGAACTGCCTTGTTTCCTGCTAAGACGCCGTTCCCCAGTGACTCCTGCTGATTGCTTTTCTCATTTGTTGTTGCTGACATATTGCTGACCTTCAAAACACTGCAAGTTCTTAGATCCCAAATTCTTACTCAGACAATGGACTTGATTCTTGACCTCTTAACCTTAATTGATTATGACTGTTTGAAGGCTTCAGGGAATAAGAGACTGACGACTAAACCTAAGGACCGTAAAAAATGCATTAAACTAAGAAATGAGGGAGAAAAGCGGAGACAGGATTGGTGGGAAGGTCATATCTGACAGCTTCATTATGGGAAAGACAGCATGTCTCAGCCATTCTTACATACTATGATTAAGCTGGAGGAGCTGGGAGTACCAGAGAAGGGATGCGGAATATAAAATCATCCAGGGGGGCTCTGAACAAGGGCAAGAGGTAAATGAAATTTTTGGAATGGAAGGCAGCTGACAACCTGTCAACAGCAAGAGCAATGTTGGGCAAATCATCAATATTAAATGATACCTTGAGATTTTCACCCCTCAAAGTATGATCCACAAATCAATGGCATATATACTGCCAGGAAGGTTGCTAGAAATACAGTACCTCAAGTTCCACTCCACACCTTGAAAGAAAATTCACATTTTAACTAGATTCAAAAGATGACATTGTGTATTTTCATATTGTTTTTGTTTTGTTTGGCAATGTTGGGTATCAAACTCAAGGCCTCACACATACTGTGCAAGAACTCTACCACTGAGCCATATGCCCAGCCTCCCAGATGGTGAACTTTAAAGTTTAAGAAGCAGTCTCTCAGAAAATCTGATGGCAAGAAGTATGATTATGTCATTGATATAAAGTTAAAGGTAAGGTTGGTATAGGATATGAAGCAAAAGAGTATTTTTATTTGAATTTCTGGTAGAAAAAAATTCAATATCCCCATATTTCTTACTGAAACTGAAGGGATGCTAATAGCTGCAGTGGGCAAACTGGTGAGGCTTTACATAATGTTTCATTATAAAGGGCTGAGAAATCGAATGGATTTCCAAAATCTCAACATGATTGACATAAAGAATTAGTTTTGTTCTCCTAAGAAATTCTTGAAATTTGTAGAATTAGATGGAATCACAATTGCCAGTGAGAACTACTAAAGCTATAGATTAACATTGAAAAGGAACATGGGTTAATTTTCTAAGTATACTCTGGTTCTTTCCACTGTCACTAAAACCATTTGAGGGTCTTACAACTTTCTTCTGTTCATTTTCCCCTCTGCTTGAAGAGAAAACTTATTTTCCTCCTGTATTCTCTTGTATGACTGCCAGTATTACTAATATTGTCATCTAGTATATGATGATACTGACAATATTACTAATACTCCATACTAATACTGACAATATTACTTATACTCCATCACCATCCACCTACCCACCCATCCATGTTTCATCCAGAATATTTTATTCATCCAACTATTTATCCATCCATCTATCCACCAACCAAATTCCAAGAATCAATAAAATGAAGATATTCTAAAATCAAATATGACATAATCCCTCTTTTAAGAGAATTATTCTCCCAAGATACAAATTCCAGATAAATCTTTGGCTCTTCTATTAAATATTATCTTAGTCTCCTATTTAACAGTATCTCCAGTACAAAATCCTCTACTCTGGTTCTGCAGTTCCATTCTAAAACATGCATTTCATTACATTATTCGACTTAGAGTTCTTTACTGGTCCTCTACTTCCCATAGGATAAAACCCAAACTCTTTGGCATAGAATTTACATTGCTTTTACTAATGACTCCAATCCAACTCTACTTTCTAGACTCATTTTTCTGCCATACCAATTCTGCATCCCATAACACATCCCCAACATTTTAGTCACATTATCATTCCAGTGATCCTAGCACATGTTGTGCTTAGAAATCCATTCCTACTTAATTCATTTCTTAAGAACCCTCTCAAATATCACCTCCTCTGGGAATGTAGTTGCAGAAAAAGACAAGTGTCAAAGAAAGAACAACAAAAAAACTGCTATGAACTGAATGTCCGTGTCCTCCCCCAAAGTCATGTTGACATTCTAGCCCTGAGGTAATGGTATTAGATGGTGATTAGGTCATGAAGCCTCCATCTTTACAGGATTAGTGCTGATATAAAAGACACCAGATAGCTCTTCCCTTCCCTGGGTAAGAACACAGCTAGAAGTGCCATCTGTCATCCAAGAAAGGAGTTCTCACCAGACAGTGAATTTTCTGGTACCTTGATATTAGACTTCCCAGACCCCAAACTGTGAAAAATAACTTTCCACTGTTTATAAGCTATCTTGTTTGCTTCCTTTTTGCTATAATAGCCATCAGGGCTAAGACACATTAATTTTATTTTTAATTGTGAAATGGCATTCTCATAAGAGAATCTTTCATTAACAAAGGCAACCCTCTTTTCCATGTACTCAGTGGATATTGAATTTGTCTCTACTCTAAAATTTTTCATATTAAATTAGAGTTCGGTAACAGAAAAATAATGCAGTGACAAGAATAAGTCAATACAATTCAATAATAATTCACAATGTAAATGGCTTCAACTTCCCAATGAAAAGACATAGATTGGCAGGCTGAATAAAAAAAAAAACCCAATCATTTGTTACATACAATAGACATATCTAACCACAAAAGAAATTCATGGAATAAAAATCAAAGGATGGAGAGAAACAATCCATGAATTAGAACCCTGAAAACAAAGCGGAGGTAGCAATGTTATTTTCAATCAAAGTGGACTTCAAGCTAAAACTGATCAGAAGAGGTAAAAAATGTCATTACACATTAGCTAAAGAAACAATTCAAAAGGGACAGATAACAATAAGAAATATACATGCACCAAACATGAACACACTCAACTTCATAAAATAATGCTAGTGGATATAAAAGACTGGTTAGAACTAAACACAATCAGAGTGGGGTACCTCAATATCCCACTATCACAAATAAATAGAAGCAAGCACCAAAATCATATGATCATCTTAATATATGCTGGAAAAGCCTTTGATAAAATTCGACATCCAGTCATGATAAAAAAAAATAAACTGTGAAGAAAATAGGTATAGAAGGACCTTTCCCTGAACTGATGAAAGCCATTTATAAAGAACCTTCTGCCAATATCACATTAAATAGGGAAAAAAAACTCAAGGTCTTCCATCTAAAATCAGGAAGAAAAGGATGTTCACTATCAACCATTCTGGTTCTCTGTAATACTTGAAACATTAGCAAGAGCAATCAAGCAAGAGAAAGAAATAAGAAGTGTATACATAGGAACTGAAGAAATTGAAATATTATTTGTAGACATATATACAAGATCTCAAAAATCCACCAAAAGATGCTTAGAGTTAATAACCAAATTCAGTAATGTAGCAGGATACAAAATCAATATACAAAAATTATTGCATTCCCATACACCATAATGAACCCATGAAGAAACAAATAAGAAAGACAGTAGCATTCACAACTGCTTCATGAAAAATTAAATACTTAGGAATTAACCTTACCAAGCCCGTGAAATGTCTTTATAATGAGAAATATAGTACTTAAAATAGGAGATCAAAGAAGTCATCCAAATACAGAAATATAGCCCCTATTCCTGAATATGCAAAGCCAATATTGTTAAAATGGTCATACTACTAAAACTGACATATAGATTTAATGCAATTCCAGTCAAAATACAAACAGTATTCCTCACAGATCTAGAAAAAATCAATCTTAAAATTTATATGGAACTATAAGAGACTGAGATCAAAAGCAATCCTGAGCAAGAAAACCAAAGCAGAAGGCATCACAATCCTGGATTTTAAGCTATGTTGCAAAGCTACAGTGATAAAAACAGACATGGAGATCAACGGAGCTGAATAGAAGATTCAGAAACAACCTTAAGCACAGTAAGTCATCTGATCTTTGACAACAGGGCCAAAAGCATACATTGGAGGGAAGATAGTTTCTTTAACAAATGCTGCTGGAAAAACTGGTTGCACAAAAATCAAAATGGAACAAAGACCTAACTATTAAAAGAGGAATACTTAATCTGCTAGAACATAAAATAGGTAAAGCTATTGAAGACATAGGCACAGGTTAGGACTTTCTAAACAGAACCCAGACTTATCCAAGAACTAACACCAAGAATCAATTAGTATGATTATTTCAAATAAAAAGCTTCTGTACAGCAAAAGAAATAACAACAAAGTGAAGAGACCTATAGAATGGGAAAAATTTTGCCAGTTACACCTCAGACAAAGAACTAATATCACAAATATATAAAAACCTAAAATAAATTAGAGCCCCCCAGTAAAAGATCCAATTAAAAAAAGAGCAATGTGCGGATGGGGATTTAGCTCAGTGGCATAGCACCTGCCTAGCAAGCACAAGGTCATGAGTTCGATTCCTGGTACCGGAAGAAAAAAGCAAAACAAAACAAAACAAAAAAGTGAGCAATGAAAATCAATAGACACCTCTCAGAAATATGAAAGGCAAATACATACATGAAAAACATATTTGACATCTCTGGAAATCAGAGAAATGCAAATTAAAACAACAATGAAATTTCATCTCACTCTAGAAAAGAATGGCTACCATCAATAAATCAAATAATAATAAATTCTAGTAAATATGTGAAGGAAAAGGTAAAGGGACACTTCCACTTTGTTGGTGGAATTATAAACTAGTACAATACTATGGAAATTAATATGAAAAAAATCTTCAGAAACTTACAGCTAGAAAAAACATTACACCCAATTATTTCCCTTTTAAGTATCTTCCTGAAGAACTAAAGACATCATCCTACTGTGATACATGCATATCTATGTTTATAGCAGCACAACTCATAGTAGCCAAATCTTGGGAACACTCTATGTCCATCACCAGATGAATGGATAAAGAAAATATGTTATTTATAAATGATGGACTGTTACACTGACTTAAAGAAGCATAAATTTGAGTCAGTTGTAGGAAAACAAATACAATTTGAGACCATAATGTTAAGTAAATTAAATCAGACACAAAAATGTAAATACCACGTAACTCATTTCATATGAGAAACCCACAGTATAAATAATTTAAAGACTAAAGATAGACAATAAGCAACCAGGACATAGATCTTTTGTAAATAAAAAAGGGATCTAGAGATGGAAGGAAAGAGGAGGGATAGGAGGGGAATGGAAACAAAGAGAATTAAGATGTCATGTACATATACCTACTCACCACAATGAAAGTAATCAGTATGTACTACAAAGATGTACTAATAAAAACTAAAACAAAAAATACTTCTACCCAAAAAATTACCATAAAATTAGTAGTTAATGTGCCCATGTTCCCAAGCAGATTGTGAGCATCTTGAAGACAAGGGCCACTTATTAATCATAGTTGTACCCTAGTGACTAACATGTGGAATGATTGATAAACGTTTGCTGAACAAAAGCTTTATTTGAAAGGGAGTATCTCAAATGACCACCAATGATTCCTGTCCCCTGTTATCCACTGTCTTGTGTAATAATAACCTTTCCTTGAATAATTCGATTCTAGCTAATGGAGTATGGCAATGTGGAGGAGACATCACTTCCACGATTAGGAAAGAAAATTATGCTTTTCATCTTTCTAGCAGCCTTCTTGGCTTGCAAGTTTTGATGAAGAAGCTGTGCTGCTATATTAGTCAGCCTTCTCATCACCCAGACACAATACTTGATACCCACAATTTACAGGAGGAGACATTCAATTTGGCTCATAGTCTTTAAGAATTCAGGCCATCACCAGCCAGCACCAAGGCAGGAACCCCATGGCAAGGAACTGAACAACTGTCCAGGAGGACAGGAGGCTCCTAGCTCAACAATTCTGGAGGAACTGAATCCTGTGAATAACCACTGTGAGAGCTCGGAAGCAGACTTCTGCAGCGGAACTTTGAGACCACTAGTCCCAGCCAATCCTTGGCTTGCAGCCTGCGAGAGACTTTGGGGACTAGGATTCATTTAGCTCTGCCCAAATCCCTGACCCACAGAAACTCTGATATAATAAACATGTGTTGTTTTAGCCCACCTTGTGTTAGGGTAATTTGTTGTATAGCAAGATAAAGAATACAACGAGAGAACCCATCCAGGTGGGCTGACAAATAAGTGACTTGAGAATAGTTTAAGATGTTTATGGACACCAAGTTAAATATAAGTAGCAAAGAGGGTTTTTGAAGCAAGGTTTGTCTTAGAGCTCCTGATGTTGGATTTTTCCACACAGTGCTCTATGCTTTAAAAAATACTCCCTTGGGACAAAAACTAAGGTGCTTCAAAGAGGAGTCCTTCACTGAGCAACACTGCTATAGTTCTTCTCCACCCAGTAAGTCTTTCTTTTTTTTTTTTTTTTTTTTTTTTTTGGTTTTTCTCTGGTACCGGGAACCAAACTCACGACCTTGCGCTCCAATAAGTCTTTCTAATGTGAGGAGCCTGGTGCAGTTTGGGTTAGGCTGTGGAGACTTTGCAACCACATCAGGAGTCGAAGAAGCTACCCGAAGACTCATTACTAGGAAGAATATGAGATATTTGCAGTCCTGCTAAATAATTATTAGACATTTTTGTTAAGGTTATTTTGCCCCAACTAGATTAAGTGACTGGCACATGGTAGAGACTATATTTAGTAAGCATTAGTTGAATGAATAAATAGATGAAAAGATTATATCAACAAATTTTAAATCCTTGAAATCAGGGCCACATTGTGGAAGTTTATTTTCCTATTTCATATGGAGTCTACCACATCATTTGGCATATGGTAATTAACAAATAAATTCTTGTTCATTGACTGGCCGACAGATAAACATAGAAATGTTAAGTGCCAGAGGTTTTCGCATGAGACATTTTGATTTCCTCACTAAGCCAAAAAGACTTTTTATACTTAAAATTTCCTTGGAATAATAATTAAACAAATGTTGTCTCACATCTTGTGAAAAATTCTAAGCATGGCATCTCCACTCTGAAGGAGGTTTTACTAGTACAATACAACACATGAAAATAGTACAGACTTTGTGGCAGTTGAGTTACCTTTGAGTAAGTATTTTCAAGTATACTCATATGGTCTCCACACAAATGTCCAAAACAGAAGAGTATTTATCCTGAGTGGAGGTCTCCAAAATGCAAAGTAAAATAAGCCAGCCAATCACACGACCAAAAAGAAAACCACCTCCCAAAAAAACTCACTTAGATTCCAAGTGCATAGTGATTTGCTTACGCTTTCCAAAGAAGGAAGGCCAAAAACAAACTATAAGTCAAGCATCTCTGATGTTGGGTAAAGGCCAAGTAATATTGCAAGCCTTAAACCCAAAGGATGAACAAGGATCATTTTCAGTAACAGAAGCAGTGCCAGTAAAATAAACAGAAATGTAAATTAACGGGGGAAGAAATGAGGCGAAAGGCCAGGCAACATGAGTGGAAATACCTCTAGTGACTTTCATAAGCAAGGACTCAGGCAGAGAGATGTTACGAACGTTGCATTCTCTAGCAACTGAAAAATCAGGAACAGCTTTAATTAAGCACCGTGAGGAATGTGAAGCTGCCACAGTCACTCGACCAGTATTTGTCCCCCAAGAGACATGCGAATTACAAGTTTACAATTTCAAAGACTAAATGGTGAACTAAGGCCACTGTTTGCTTAAGGGATTGCTTGACTATTTGTTCCCAGCTTTTCAAAATTTGATCTTAGTTATACCATAATTTATGAAACTGATTTGATGTAGTAGTTAAGACAGACTGTAGATAAGAAACAGCAATCTTTTGTACTTTTTGACTTCTAATTTTAGGAATGAGCCTCTTGGGAATCTCAGGAGAAGCACGTACAAGTGAATGTGCTGTGAAAGATGGAGAATTTAACAGGTGCCACCTGTGAGCAATTCCTCTTGATGATAGGTACACTAATGTGCAAGACAACAGTGTTTGAAAGCATAAGAAATATTTGGGCTTAGTGGAAAATCAGGCTGTTTTTCTCATATAACTTCCCCTGGAAATTTAAAACATTTCTATTGTCACCCACCCAATATCTCTCCTGGAAAACACAAGGCTTTTCATGAGTTTCCATGTTCACGATACTGTCAGAGGCCCTTCTAATGCTTATTTGGCCACCAGATGGCTGCTACTCATACAAGAGGAAGATTTAGAGAGTGTATTATGAAGGTCGACATTGAAGGGCAGGAAGAAAAGGATCCAGAGGAAGACATGTGATAAGCAGAACTGACATTAAGATTATTCTCAAGTCCTTTCGAAATGGACTTCTCTTGAGTCCCTCCGTTTTGCACTCCATCAACTGCTAACAATGGCACTTGTCCCTAGGGGCTCTTTGTGACTAAAGAGTCACACCTATGCATGGATTAAGAATAATACCTCAGGGAAGAATGTCATGGTAGGCTCCTGTCACTCACTCTAGCTGCTCCAGATTTCAGAAGCAAACATTAGTATGGAAGGTGTTCAAAATTACAATTCAGGGCAGGTGATGGTTAATGTCAGACTGTACTTTGCTTCTGCTCTTAGGAGAGTGACAGAGACAGGATATACTTTGATGACTTGGTCACACCAAGGGAACTGGCCTGCCAGGGGAGCCTGCAGAGGGCCTGTGCTTGTGGGGATTGGTAATCAGTGCTCTTCCTGTGAGGAGACATTTCCAAGGCCCTTAAACTTTAAATTACCTCCCCTGTACTACTCTCCAACTGAGAAAAGAATTATCATAAAATGTTTCAGGAAATCAAAAGAGACATTTTATGAGAATACATAAGGAACACTTACAACATATTAATAAGAAGATAAATGACCTAATTTGAAAATGAGCAAAATATGTAGATAGCTATTTCTCTAAAGGAGATGTACAAATGGTTGATACATGCGTGGAAAGATCCTCCATAGCATTGGCCATCTGGAGAATGCATATGAAAGCCACGTTGAAAAGCCAATTTGCTCTCATTGGAAGTGTTATATAAGGGAAAGGATAGATAATCACAAGGTTTAGCAAGGATATGGAGAAATTGGAGCCTGGACATTTGACAGTGCAAATGTGAAAAGGAAAACAGGAGATTCTCCTGAAAGTTAAAGATAAACTTGCCCTATAGTCTAGTGATTCCACTCCTAAATATCTATCCAAGAGAAGTAAAATAATGTGTTTACACACAAAGGCTTATATGTGAATGCTTAAGCAATTGAATATCCAAAATGCCATCATCTAATGAACAAATAAGCAAAATGTAGTTCATTCATACAATGGAATATTACTCAGCCATGAAAAGAATGAAGTATTGAAACATACTATGGTGTGAATGACATTCAAGAAACATTATGCTAAGTAAAGGACGCCAGTTACTAAAGACCACATTTATATGACATGTCCAGAATAAGCAAATCCACCATGACAGAATGTAAATTCATGGAAACCTAAAGGTGGGAATGAGAACACTCTGATTGTAACTCCACATAAGATTTCCCTGGGGCACGGTAAAACGTTCTAAAATGAGATTGTGCTGAAAGTTGCACAACTATAAATTTACTAAAAGGCACTAAACTGTGCTCACAAAACAAGTGAATTTTATGGCATATAAGTTATACCCTAGTGAAGTTGTTTTAAAAGTAGAGATAACAAGAGAACCAAATGTACATTACTGACCTACAGAATTATAAATTTAGAAATAGGAGCTTATACATCTACTTTTCTTGCTTGCTTCATAAAAGCAACCTAAATTTTTACTTGGATGCTTATTATCTTCATGTGTGTGTGTGTGTGTGTGTTCATGAGTGGGTAAATCCAGGTTCTTTGCATTTAACTACATCTCCACCCTTTCTGCCTGACTTTACTATCTTGTTAATGTTCTCAAACATTCACGGTTGAGGTACGTGTCCTAACTCAGTACATGTTTTGCATGTCTTTAAACTCTGTAAGATGGTATCATATCATAGACTTTCTTTACCACCTTAATTTTCTATTTATCAATGATGAATTATTGACATTTGTATCCCTAGAATATCTTTTCTCTCCACAAAATGAAATCCATGGTTATTACCACTTCTGTACCATGTTGCTATGTTTCAAGGAAGAGTAATTTAAAACTGTCTGAAACATTTCACACCTTGCCAAGGGTAACTCATTGAGGGAGCTGTGATGAGAAGTCTCTGTATTGAGTAGTGAAGGGCAATGTTGCAAGAAAAGAGCAAAGCATGGCCGTGATTCGCAGACATAGAAAAGGAAAAGGTAGTCACAGGTATGGAGGAGTAAGGGGTGAGCAGAGAAAGTTGGGGAGGGAGGATCTTCGATTCCAGAACCCTTACTATTAGATCCACTTGTCTGGTACAGGGTAGTGTGTGTTTAGGAAGATACGAGGAACCCTAGACAGTAGTGCACTGGTCCCTCACTCAGACTGTAGTATGACCAACCCTATCACAAGCATTCCACAAAGGACGTTCTAAAGAGACTAAGAAAGGACACATAATATCAAGGTCAAACACAATTTGACTCAGAACTGCCATGCCTAGAACTCTGTATATTTCAAAGTGATGGGGGCCAGTGAAAGAGCATACATATCATGTGTTCCAAGACACCACACTCCTGATATGTGATTTGAAGTCTATCTAGAGAGCCTGCTCCCTTACTGTTCTTCTCTTCCTCATAATAATAATATGATACTTCTGGTTCTTAGCATATCATATGAAAAAGGATTTAACCCGCTTATAGTTCAGTGGAGCAGGTGCTCCTACTATACTCATTTTACATAGTAGTAAAACAGGGCACATGAAATCAAGGCAACTTTCCCACCCACATGTAACTGGGAAGTGAAACAGAGGTCCAACTCCAGGGAGCCCAGCTCTGAAGCTCACACCCTCAACCACTATGCTCTCCTGCAGCCTAGCTTTGATTTCACCAACGACAAAGTACCCCACTTTAACATTATGTAGAAGTCTCTTTCCCATAAATGCAACCATGTGGAACACAACAATGAAGCGCAGGGAAGGGTACAGTGAATGGAACACAAAAGAGCATGTGAGTGCTCCAGGAGGCACCACACGCAAGCTGAGCACTTCGCCTCAGGTTGGACTGATTCCTGAGAGCCCATGGGGCCCTTGCTGAGGGCCTATTAACGTTTCTCTCATATATAATTCTAGCAACTGAAGGAAGTGGTTTCCTGGTCACTAGCAGATTAGAAACCAGATGTTAAAAGTCAATCAGGAAGTAGGGTATTTTGGAAAGTGGGTGCTATTCAAAGGAATATTTAAAGCTCCAAGCTGTATCAGAAGACAGTTCCCTTTAAGAGAGTGCTACAGGTCAGAAAACCAAAGAAAGGGGAAAAAAATCACAAAATCAAAATCCATGTAGAACAGGTAAAATATATCAAAATAACATATAAAATATATAACAAAAATATCTTGGAACCACTCAGAGGAAGCGCCCGATTGAAGCCTCCTTCCTAAAGCTTGAATGTGCTTCATCACAGAAGCAGAAAAGAGCACAGGAAGAAGGCGTTGTTAACTAAGCATTAGGAAACCTTGCCATGAAAGCAACTGTTATAATAAAACTCATAGATTGTATTCTCCAAGAATTAGCACGGAGAATATAGCCATTATATATATATTTAAAATTTAGAAAAGGGAGTCGTCTATTCAATACATACATCAGTGTCAGTGTTAGTGAATTCTGCCTGGTCCCAAATAGTCTTGTTCCCTATTTGGAAAGTCTGCCTGGAGAACAGCAACTCAAGGGCATCTAGTCAGATGTGCTTCTTATCCTTTCCCACCTCAGACTCAGGCCACCACAAATGGATATGCAGGGGGCCTGGCCAGGAGCAAACAGGAAATGAAATTACTCCTTTCTCAAATTCCTAAAACTCAGCACAAAGACTCCACTGGCTGGGACACAATGGCCCAAAGGGGGTAACTTTTGTAGCACATAAAGGCACCACAGGCTGGTTAAGGTTCAGATTTTTGTTTTAAGAAGGTTCATAAACGGTGAACAAAATTGTTACTGTGTAGTAGTCTGTCCTTGTGAGTGGGGGAACGTGTTTGAAGACCCCAATGGATGCATGAACTCTTACCCTGAACTCATTTTGTGCTGCCTACTTGACCTAGCTGAATTTTTACCCCACCATAATCTTGCTTATCTTAGAGGACAGGGTGGGCTCTAGGCCAGAAGTCCCTCTTCAGGTGGGCTAGCCAAAGCCTGTTGCATCTAAGATGGCGGCCAGAGTGACCAGCAGATAATCTCGAATTTCTAAAATCCCATCTGTTTGCTAAATAGTGCATGTCCCAGTGCCATGACACTTGACAGCTGCCATGGTGGCAAGAGAAAACAACCCTAAAGGGAGGTGCAAAGAGGCTCTGACCAAACTCCTAGAAAATCTTTGCCCATTCCCCGAAAAAACATGGCAAATCCTCTCCTTTATTAGCCTAGCCCTCTCCATCAATTCTTTTACCCTCTGTCTATAATATTCTGACCCCAAATGAGTTTAAAAGTTGATTTTTTGGTTTTATCTTCCCTTTCTCCTATTCTTAGCCAAGAATAAAAGTCTCTGTTGGTCAGTCAGTGGTTGGCTTTGTTATTGGTTCAACAATTCTGAGAGAGGACAAGAACCCAGTCTGGGGCCAGAAGACCACAGGTAGTCCTGAACTCTGTAAACACTGTTTTGTCCTATACATGCATACAAATGATGAAGCCTAACTTAGAAATAGAGAGTATAGATAGTATGAAGTTAAAAACGATGATGTCAGAAAATTCTAACAATATATTTTAAATAAAGTTATTTAAAATGGATGAATTGTTTATTTCTGGAATTTTCCATTGAACATTTTTAGAGGACAATTGATCATAAATAATTGAAGCTGTGCAAAGTGAAAATGTAGTCTGTGCTAAAGGTATTTGGGCTAAAATTAAAAGACTGCCAAAATACATTTGACTAAATCATTCCAGTTTCCCATTTTCATTTAAAACAGATCACTGCCCTCCTATAGCCCCATACTATTCCAATGAGTTTTACTTGCTCCCAAGCCACTTTTCTTTTCATCTTTGTCCAGAAATCCAGACAAACTTCTCCTGATAGGAATGAATAAGCATTTTGCCTTTTCTCTCCTCTGCTCCTTATTGCTTAGCTCTTCCTCAGCTCTGTCTCTCCATCTCCAGGGTCACTCACTGACCCTTAAGATCTTTAAACCCACAGTTTGAATATTGCTTCAATCATTTACATAATGGCACTCTGTCCAAAGACTGGAAAATAAGGACTTTAAGACATATATCATTTAGAAGACAGTTCTAGTCTACTAAATATTTAAGCTGGAAAAAAAGGCACTGCTAAAGGTGAACAAAAATAGAAGAACAATTGCTTAGCAACATGACAGAGTTTAAACCTAACTCTATAAATCATACCTGCAGAGTTAAAGGCGTATCTTTAATTTCCAATAAGAGAAGGAGGAAGAGTCATTATCTTTAATATTTAACAATGTGCTATCTTATATTCCATGAGTTTTCTATGGCAACAAAGATATTATGACATTTCAGTGCATGAAGGGAAATGAAAAGAGATTTCATGGCCTTGTAAATGCCTTGTTGCAAGTAAGGTTGAGGATTTTGAGCAAACACACCTGCTAAGGGCCATCTCATTACAGGCAATAAGAAAAGCAGAAATGGAAGTAACCCAGGTAAAATTATGGAGAAAAATAATTACTGAGCTTAAAAGACATTTGGAGAGATTATCTAGAATTGGGATCTGCAAACTAGAGTGCATGGGCCAAATCCTACCAGCCACCTGTGAGCTAAGAATGGCTTTCTGTTTTTGGCCATGCTGGGGATTAAACCCGCGGCCTTCTGAATTACATCACCAGCCTGAGTTTTGTACTTTTCAATGACTAAAGAAGAAAAAAGAAAATAATACTTCATGACCCATGAAAATTAGATGAAATTCAAATTTAAGAGTCTGTGAAATGTTACTGAAATACAGCCATGCTCGTTCACTTACTTAATGTCTTTGGCTGCTTCCATTACACAGCGGCAGAACTGCATAGCTGCAGTACAGTTCCACATGGCCCACACAGCATAAAGTGTTTGTTAGCTGGCCTTTCACAGAGAGAGTTTTCTGACTCTTGGGCTTACTGGGAAGCCAGCTCTGCCCCCAGTGGTCTGGGTGGATTGATTGTACTCCCACTTTAAGGGTAGGCCCTCTTTGGCTTCAGTCAGTGATTCCTATTCGTTCTGCCCATATAGACTGGTCCAGGTGTGCTGTTGTGCAATCTTTGTGGTTCCCATTACAATTACATAAATCATCTTTAACTTACCACATTCTATCTTCAAGTTTTTTTTGTATTTTTTTTTTTTTTTTTGGTACCAGGAATCAAACTCATGATCTCAGGCTTCCCAGGCAAGTGCTTATGCTACTGAGCTATATCCCCGGCCCAACTTATTTTTTTCAGTTGCATACAAAACTACTCTAATATAGCTCTACTTAGACCATGTTATGTTATGGATGTCACAAGTTACATCTTTCTATGTTGTATATCTGCTAAAAGATTTATAGCACTTTTTAAATATTTTTTATCATTTAAATTCTATGTAAGAATCAAATGTGAATGAAAGCACCAAAAGTACACTAATGTACACATTATATGTGTCCATGTATTTACCTTTACTGGAGAAGAGCCGGGATACTAACACAAGTGTTTTAACTTCAAATTCTGTGCTTTATTGCTTACTGCCTCTTGTTGATGAAAAACACTGCAATTGTACTACGCTCAGAAATAGTTCTTTATTACATCTTGAATTTTGGAAATCTGACAGCCACAGTAATCTATGAATCAGAAATGAGGCTTTGACGAACGTTTGGGGTCTAGAAAGAAATATAAGCTGTAGTGGATTGATAACTGGTGGTCAACTTATAACCCCAGATGAACTGAGTAAGCATGGTGCTGGGTGTGGGAGACCCACCTGAGGACTGTTGCCAGCAGCATAAGAGGAAGAAATGGAGAAGGAAAAGGAGGCTGTTGGGTGCAGAGAAAGGCTGTTGGAGCTGGTGGAAGCTGTAAGGAGCTGTTGGTTGTTTTGGAGGAGATTGTCTTGCTGGCTTTCCTGATGAACTTGACTGTTTTCATTCTCTGAGGAGCATGGTACTTCATTGGCACTGAGAATGGCACCAAAAGTACATTCACTTTGGGCAACTCTGGTCTTCACTTTGAGCATCGCTCCCAGAGGGGAAGATGGTGCACCGCCGATCTCCAGGAGAAACTTCCTGTGTTGGCTTCCCTGATGGGAACTTGGCCATCTTGATTATTGGAGGAGCTGGGACCTCATTGTTGCTGAGGATGGCTGTGGTATCTTTCAGGGGAGCTCTGGTTCTTCTGAGCATCGCTTCCTGGCTCCAGTGCAGATCCCTCAGCCTGCTAGCTCAGATCCTTCAACCTGCTGGCACAGACTTTCTACATTCCAACACTGACCTTTGGGCCTTCTCAGTGCAGATCCATGAAACAGGCCTGCATGAGATATTGTCATGCACTCTGGGCCTCCAGTTGGACTCCTGGGAGGCACCGTTATGAGCTCTAGGCCTTCAGCTGGACTCATGCAGGACATTACTGCAGGATCCAGGCCCTTAGCTGGATTCTTGGTCTACAGTGTATGGACAGATTTCCGGCACTCTCTTGTATATCATCCTTTGGGTGACTATTATAAATAATCTTATGAAATATGTGTCCTATATTATATTGTTGCCCTGCAAAAATAAGCCCCAAACCAACACATAAGCTTTATCTAAAAGCCTAAATACTAGTAGTGAAATTTCTACATCTGTTAGTTAAGGAGAGATAATTTCCCTCACTGATTTGTCTATTAGCATTTTCCCAAATGACCTACTGAATATGTTTCAGAACTAGGTCTATCTATCCATCTATCAATCTATGATACATGCACTCATGCAAATATCTCCTCAAAAACTACTTATTAGCCACATGTTAATGCGCAGGCAATATTCTAAGCAGTGCAAAGCAATCCTCATGGAATTCCTTCATCTCCCATAGCTGAATAGTCATGATACTCTAGTAATTTTTGGACCAAAAACAAATGGTGTTAACATATTTACACCCAACCTTTACCCCTTTTGTAGAGTTTAAGGAGAAACCAAAGCTTGATAGTGTGGAAAACTGAATTTTAAATGTTGAAGTGAAAGGAAGAGCCAAAGAAGAAGTGAGAAGGAACTTCCCATGAACTTGGAAGAAAGAAGGGGAATGGCATCATGGAAGCTGGGGGAACATTTCAGAACAGACCCTGCCACAAATAAGCGGGGAACCTTTCTGGAGCAGTTTTATAAAAGCTACAAGGATAATAAGCAGAATTTCTTCAAAGAACTATGGACAATTAACTTTTTGTAAGTACAATGGGGCTGTTTCTCTGCAGACCATTAGTAAAAGGAAGTTGCTATGTAATTTTCACCTCCCTAATAATTATTTGTACTTGACTTTGGCACTTCATTGTGACTAGGCTGCCCCGTTGCTATCATTTCCTGTCCTTCCGTCACCCTCCCACGAAGATTCTGGTTGGTGGTGGGGAGCAGCTGCACACACTGTGATCAACAGATCTCCTCCACCTGAGCACCCACCAAAAGGAAGGAGGGGTTCATGGAATGGGGCTTTCATATTGAAAGTTCTACCTCTGTGGTGGATTCTGATGATGCAGTTCCTAGAATACTTTTTGAGATAGGTCATAGGTGTCAGAGCTATACAAGAACTACATGCTGACAGGAGACACATCACAGAGCTTTCTGGCAACAAATAGGACACACCAGAACTCTGAGGTCCATTTTTAGTTCCCTGCAACCTCAGAAAAGTCACTCTACCAATCTCTGCCCTAGTTCTTTTTAAATATAAAAACGTGGTAACTCCTCACTTCATGAGAGAGTTTTGAAAATTGACCAATCCATGAATTAAAAATTAGCTAGGTATAGGAGGCATGCCTTTAATCCTACCTAATCTGAGGCAGAGACAGGAGGATTGGAAGTTCTTTATTTTATTTTACTGTAAAAAGAAAAAATAAAAATAACAATAATACAGAGTTTCAAAATAGCTTAGTAAGGGAGTTACAATAATTAATACATTGCATATTATTGTCTTTATAGTAGTTATTCAGAGTACAAGATATAGGCATGATATCTTGTCTAAAAATACTCGCATGAAACTTTCTTTTCAATGACCTAAGAGAAACTAGCTGTATAATTACCTTAACTACCTTATGTATAAATGTATTTTTCTTTTTTCCTTTCTTCCTTTCCCCTTTCTCCCATTATACTTTCTCTTTTCTTTTGAACAGTTTCTTCCCATTGTCTGTCATACATTAGGATCTTATTTGCTAATTCAGTTTCTCACACTACTGAGACAGTATGATGTTTACATATATGGGTCTGATTTATTTCACTTATGAGTATGGTCTTAAGTTGCATAAATTTACCTATAAAACTCTCCAGTTTATCTTTCTTTATGGCTGAGTAGTACTCCATTATATTTTTTAAAAAACATATCTTTTTTATCCATTCCTCAGTTGATGGACATTTGGGTTGTTTCCAAGATGTAGCTGATACAAATTGTGCTGCTATAAAAATGGGCGCATATATGTCATTGTGGTATGATGTTTTTAATTCTTCTAGGAAGGTACCCAGAAGGGGAATAGCTGGAGCAGACAGAACCTCTAATCCTAGGTTTTTGAGGAATCTCCACACTGATTTACGCAGTTATTGCACCAGTCTACACTCCCACAAACAGTGGAGAAGGGTTCCTTTTTCCCACAGCCCTACCAGCATTTGTTATCAGTTGATTTCTTTATGATAGTCATTCTTTCTGGGGTGAGATGGAATCTCAGCATTGATTTAATTTACATCTCTCAAATCACTAATGGTGTTGAACATTTTTTCATGCATTTATTTGCCATTTGTATTTCTTCATCTGACAAGTGCCTATTCATGATGTTCACTTTTGGATTGGGCCTTTGAATTCAAGGGGTCTGATTTTTTACAATTCTTTATATGTTCTGGATATGAGGCCTTTGTGGAATGACTGGCTCTAAACTTGTCCACCCTGTGGGTTGTCTTTTCACTCTGTTGGTGATATCTTTTGTTATG
Source organism: Chinchilla lanigera (assembly GCF_000276665.1). NCBI lineage: Eukaryota > Metazoa > Chordata > Mammalia > Rodentia > Chinchillidae > Chinchilla > Chinchilla lanigera. Next base: position 787,552 of record NW_004955544.1, read on the forward strand.
CAAAAGCTTTTTAATAAGGTAAGGTCCCATTTGTTGATTCTTTGTAATATTTCCCTTGCAGTCTGACTTTTGATCATAAAGTCTCTGCCTACACCTATATCATTGAGATTTCTACCTATTTTCTCTTCCAGTAAATTTAGTGTTTCTATTTTAATATTTAGGTCTTTGATCCATTGTGACTTTAGTTTAGTGCATGATGATAGACATGGGTCTAGTGTCAGCCCTCGGCATGTGGAGAGCCATTTTTTTGAGCACAATTTACTGAAGAGACTATCTTTCTTCCAGTGAACATGTTTGGTTCCTTTGTCAAAGATAAGGTAGATGAGTGTATTCGTGGTTGTGGCTGCATTTTCCATTCTGTTCCACTGATCCTCAGGTCTGTTTTTTGCCAGTTCCATGCTGATTTTATCATAGTAGCTTCGTAGTATAATTTCAGCTCTGGGATTGTGATGCATCCTGACTTGCTGTTGTTGCCCCTAATTGCTTTTGCTATTCTAGGTTTCTTCTGGCTCCAAATGAACTTTAGGAATGTTTTCTCTAGATCTGTGAGGTATGCTAATGGTATTTTGATTGAGATAGCATGAAATCTGTGTAGCACTTTTGGAATCTGAAAATTTTCACTATGTTGGTTTTTCCTATCCAAAAGCAAGGAATATTTTCTCATTTTCTGATATCTTCTTTGATTTCCTTTTAAAAGGTACTATAATTTTTACTGTATAGATATTTTACATCCTTTGTTAGATTGATACCTGAGTATTTCATTTTTCTAGATGCTATTGTAAAGAGTGTGCTTTCCCTAATTTCTCACTGTGTGATTTTGTTGCTTGTGTACAAGAATGCTATTGATTTTTGGGTTTTGACTTTATATCCCGCTATACTGCTGAATATGGATATTAAATCGATAAGTTTTTGGTAGCATTTTGGAGGTTTTCTATGTAGTGTATCATGTCATCTGCAAATAATGATAATTTAGTTTCTTCATTTCCATCTTTACTCCTTTCATTTCTTACCTTGTTTAATTGCTCTGGCTAATATTTCCAGAACTATGTCGAATAGGAGTGGTGTTAATGGAAATCCTTGTCTTGTTCCTAATTTAAGAATGTGAAAGCTTTCTGGTTTTGACCATTTAATATGATGCTGGCTGTTGATTTTTCATAAACGGCTTTTATAAGGTTGAGGTAAAGACCATCTATTCCAATTTTCTATTGCGATAAAGACCATCTATTCCAAAATTTCCAATTTTCTGGGGTTTTTATCATGAATGGGCATTGGACTTAGTCAAATGCTCTTTCTGCATCTATTGAGAAGATCATGTGGTTTTTCTCTTTGGTTCTGTTAATGTGGTGATTACAGTTCTTGATTTGCTAATGTTGAACCATGCCTGCATCTCTGGGATGAATCCTACATGGTCATGCTGTATAATCTTGATGATTTGCTGCATTCTGTTTGCCAGTGTCTTATTAAGGATTTTTGCATCTAAGTTCATTAGGGAGATTGGGCTGTAGTTTTCTTTTTTGGTGGTGTTCTTCCCTGGTTTTAGAATCAGAGAAATGTTTGCCTCTAGAATGATTCTGGAAGTACTGCTTCCTTTTCAATTTTTTAAAAGAGTTTCAGAATTAGTGGCATTAGTTTTTCTCTAAAATTCTCATGCAACTAAACAGTGAATCTGTCAGGGCCTGTGTTTTCCTTTGGAAAGTTTTAATTACATTTTCAATTTCATTGGCTGATATCAGGTTAGAATTTTTATATGTTCTTGATGTAGTTTTGGCAATTTTACTGTGTCTAGGATTCTGTCCATTTCTTCTGTGTTTTCCATTTTATTAGAATATAGTTTCTCATAATAGGTATTGATCATCTCCTGGATTTCTGTGGGATTCGTTGTGATTTCTCCCTTTTCATTCCTAATTGCTTGAATTTATTTATTTTTCTTTCCTCTTTTTGATGAGGTTGGCTAATGATTTATCAATTTTATTTATTCTTCCAAAGATACAAACTTTTGATTCATTGATTCTTTGTATTTTTTGTCTCAATTGGATATCTTTACAATTTTCTCCCTTGCATGAGCATTAGGTTTGATTTGTTTTCTTTTTCTAGAAGTTTGAGGTTCAACATTAAGTTGTTTAGTTGAGCTTGTTCTGTTTTCATGATGTGTGAGTTTATCATTATAAATTTCCCTTGTAGGAATGCTGTCATGGCATCCCATAAGTTTTGGTATGCTGTATCAGCATTATCATTTAATTGTATATACTATTCAATTTCATCTTTAATTTCCTCTGTGACCTATTGGTTGTACAGAAGGGTGTTGTTTAATTTCTATGTGTTAATGTAGGTTTTGTGATTTACTTTGTTGTTGATTTCCAGTTTCAACATGGTATGGTCAAATAGCATGTATGAAATGATTTCAATTCCTCTACATTTAATTAAACATGTTTTGTCACATAATATATGGTCGATTTTGGAGAATGTGCCATCTGCAGCTGATAACAATGTGTATTCTGATGTTTTGGGATGGAACACTATGTAGACATCTACCAAGTCCACTTGTTCACAGGCTTGGTTTAATTCTAATGTTTCTGTGTTGATTTTTTTCTAGTTTATCTATCTATTTGTGAGAATAAGATATTAAAGTTCCCCACTACAACTGTATTAGTGCGTATATGGTTTGTTAATGTTTATTTTATATAGCTGGGTAAACTTGTGTTTGGTGCATAAATATTTATGATTGTTATCTCTTCATCTAGGAGTTTTCCCTTAACAAGTATGTAGTGAACTTCTTCGTCTTTTTGATTAATTTTGCCTTAAAGTTTTCATTGTCTACAAAATGAATAACTACCCCTGCTTTTTTCTGCATTCCTGTGATATGGAGAATTGTTTTCCATCCTCTGATTTTTAGTCTATAAATTTCTTTTTGTGTTAAATATGTTTCTTGAATGCAGCATATAGTTGGATCTTGCTTCTTAATCCATTCTGTTTCTTTTGATCAGTGAGTTGAGACCATTTATATTGATGGTTATAACTGATATGTGTTGTTTTTTCCTTTTCATGTTGTTTTCCTGTTGTTTGTTCCCTGTCTTTCTCCTCAGTTTAATTGCTCACCCTGCCTTGTGGCTTCTTTCTACTGATGCTCATGTGTTTGTGGTTTTTGTTATATGTTTCTAATATGTTCTTCAGAGCATTCTATAGAGCTGGCTTGGTGGTCATAAATTTCTTCAGTTGTTCTTTGTCATGGAAGTATCTTATTTCTCCATCAATTTAAAAGACAGTTTTATGGGTTATATTAATCTATGTTGAAGATTGTTTCCTTTTAGAGCTTGAAATACCTCACTCCAAGCTCTCCTTGATTTGAGGGTTTGTATTGAGAAGTCTGCTGTGATTCTGATGGGCTTTCCTTTAGAGGAGATTTGTTTCTTTTCACTCGCTGTTTCTAATATTTTGTTCTTGTGCTAAGTTTCTGGAAGCTTGATTATTATATGCCTTTGTGTAGATTTATTTTGGTTATGGCTATTTGGAGTTCTATCTGCTACATTTGTTTGTATGCAATTCTTTATCCATGTTTAGGAAGTTTTCTGCCATTATTTCTGTGAAGAGGTTTTTAATGGCTTTTGCTCTGTCTCCATCTTTCTCACTGATTCCAATCATTCTTATGTTGTTCTTCTTTGCTGTACCTTGTAGCTGTTGGATTTTGTTTGTGGTCTCTTGTAATTTTTAATATATTTTTCTTTTCCTGGTCACTAATTGCATGCCTGTATTTTAGATCTGATATGCTATCATTGCCTTCATTCAATCTTTGTGTATACTTTAAATGTAGTTTCTAATCTCCTGAATTTGTTTGGATCTGTTTCCTTGATTTCATTTCTTGTCTATATTTGGCATTCATCATTCCCCTCATTTTCCTAAGCTCCTTTATTTATCTGTGTCTGCTTTAATGTCTTTTATTTTGATAGTTATTTCTATGTGCGCCTTATAGATTATTTTCTCTATGGACTCTTCCTTTTGTGTTTTCACTTCTGTTGCGATCACTTCAGAGAGTTCCATTTAGCAGTTTCCAGTTTCCTCTAACTCTTTGGGCTCTGGATTGTCCTGGGTGGGCTGGTCATTTGGGATTGCATTTTGCTTCTCTGTCTTGTTGTTTTTTCTATTTTTATTTTGTTTTCTATGTTGATGCTCGTAGATTTTTTTTTATGTTAGATAGCATTATCACTGGTGTCGAGGCTTTCTTAGGAGGTGTCTGCTCTTCTGGTTGTCTTCAGATGTACGTGGTTCCGGGTCTTTATGTCCATCCCAAGGACCTACTTCCCAATTATATTAAATCTGAGGAGTTGCTATCAATTTGTCTTAGGGCCTATTCCTTTGGTACTGGACTATATAGGGTGATGGTTATGACCCCTTAGAATTACAGTGTTGTCATACAGGAGAGAAAAAGTGGTTATAGCATGTGGGGCATCCAGGTTAAAGTAGTTTAGGTGTCAAAAACAATAGAAATATAATAGAACAGAAATATAATATAATCCAATTTACACCAGGAAATTGTATGCAATGATTTTCCACTTAGAGGAGTGATTTTACCCTGTTGTACTTGTGTGGGGGAGGTTTCAGGAGGGTGGGGGAAGGATGGAGAAATGAATGAGCTTAAATATAGTAGGAGCAAGTTGGAGGGCACAAGGTGATCATCCAGGTTTTGGGCAATTGTAGGACATAGGAGGAAAGTGTTGGATAGAAGGCCTAGGAGTTTTGAAGTGAACCAGAAAGAGAAGAGAAAATAACATGACAGTGTCATAAAATCAAACGAGGTAGTTGAGAAAATAGAAGAAGAGGATGAATAGAGTAAAACAAAAAGAAAGGTCAGAGATCACCTGTTGGCTTGTACTGCTAATTTTGCATAGGATATTTCCATGCCTCTAGTTTTACCTGTCCATCATGTATTCCTCATCCAGGGTCCTACTGTATCACTATTGTTCACTCAGTTCTTCAGGCCCTAAGTCCCACTAGGGGAGGGAAGGAGCAGGTGCATCTCAGACTTCCCTCACTAGCTGCACTTTCCTGCATTGAAAGAGGAAGGGAGGAGCCAAACTCACACTCCTATCATCAGAGGAGGTGTGCCAGGTAGATGGATGAAGGGAAGAGTGAGAATTTAGACTCCCTTTGCCAACTGCATGTCCTGGGACATTTAGCATTGCAAGTTCAAGGCCAACTTGGGCAACCTAGTGAAACTGTCTCAAAAATCAAATACTGAGGATGCAGTTCATCATTCACACACTTTGGTTTTAGTCCCTGGTAATACACATGCAGAAATACAGACACACACACACACACACACACACACAGAATGGGTTCAAATGCAAGATGTTCTAGAGCCGGGGTCAGTGGATACTGTAATCCATGGATTCAATTTGACTCCAAATTTGCTTTAAAAAATACAGTTTTATAGGCACACATCCATATCCATTTGCTTGAGTATTTTCAGTGACTTTTCTAATACTACAGTTGCAGAGCTGCTTTGTGTTGAGACACAAGAGTGATCATATCACTCTGAGGACCCCAAATGTTTACTATATGACTGTTTATAGAGAAGGTTTGCTGATATAGCCTAGAGAATTAAAGAGAGTGGGCAGAAGAAGAGAGTATATTTAGTGAAAAAACCCATCCTTGACAGGGCATAAAGATTACATTTTGAACAAATAAGTAGCTAGAAGCACTTATTTCTAATTGCTTCATCTTTATTGAGAAAACGATGTGAGAAATTATTCTTTAAAAAGTCAAGAGGTAAGGTTGGGAGGTGAGGGCTAAAAGCCAACTCATTTTTAACACATGCAACCTTCTAAGAAAAATGAACAACCAAGGAATCCTGTCACATCTGCTGTTACTTGTATATTTCCCTGTTCTAGCCAACCAATTATGCTGAGAATGGTGTCGGAATGAAAGGGAAAGAGGGCAGCCCAGTGCTCCCCTTCCTTTTTGTTCTCCCTCATTCACTAGCCAGCCAAAGGGAGGGACTGTTAGGAGAATCTACTCTCATCAAGACAACTGAAACAACTGAGTTAATTTTGTACAACATTTTCCCTATTCTTTAAGAGAAAAGACATGTGCATGTATGAAGTATGAAATACAAGTTATATAATTTTGGTGACCCCACAGATGAGTTTGATGCTCTGATATTTATATTTATAACTGGCATTGCAAATATAAGGATGATCCATAAGATTTATACTCAATTTTCTTTAGAATGATTGAAAAGTAAATTTTTTTTTAAAAATCCTCTATTACATATTGACAGAGGTCACAGATAAAAGAAAAAAACTTTCCATTTTAACTTAGCTAGTCCTTTTACCCTGACTTTGAACTATGACACTACAGTTTTATTCTGTAAAGTGTCCCCAAATTTTGTAGCCATTCCTGTATGCTCAGCAGCATCCTTTGACACCTAGCAGCCTTCTTAGCCTCTGTCAGCCTTTCCAATCTGAACTGCTGTCACCAAGCCTGTACTCCTGGAGCAGCTGAGTGGCATGCTCCATGCAGCTGTGTGACATGGCTACTTTTGACTCAGGCTGGTCTGAGTGTCCACCAGCACAAAAAAACATCACCGTGGCTCATCATCTTTGCAATTGAATAGGCTCCTTGCCAGAAACCGGCCATTCATCACAAAGCTTTGTTTAAGCTCAGAGGAGCTATAGGATAAGGGCTTGGCAGGAACACCTGTTCCCCACCCCAGCAAGGTGCTGGTCTCATCAGCCTTCCTTTTCCCAGTTCCTCTTCACCTTTTATGCTGGAGGATGGACAGTAATGGAAGACACCTGCCGCTAAGGTGATTCTGTGTCATCTTAAGTTCAACCAATTTATTTGCCAGCAACACCCACATCTTCCACTTTGCATTTGGTACAGGTCAGAATTGTTGCCTGTGCTCCAGCCTTAGGCAATAACATAAAAATTTCTCTCTGTAAGTGCTGGCTCAATCTAGAAAGAAGGGGTTCAAAGGCAACTCAGAAGAATCAAGGGTGGAAGGCAGCCCCAAGCTAATATTTCAATTACAGGCTGTGATGGAAACCTGGTCCTCCAGGTGCTGCTGCCTTTCACAGGTTGGCCATCCCTATGATTCCAAATGGATTTTGTGACCCACCTCATGTGCATCCCCAGGGCTACGTACAGCACAGGAAAAGAGGTGACCCAGCACATGAGCTAACCTGCTGCCCACGGCTCAGAGCGGATGTGCTCATCTCATCTCTGTTGTAGTCAATTGGCCCAAGGAATTTCAGATAATTAAAATCCCATCAGATCCTTTGACCTGCTGGACAAAGAAGCTGAGTGTCTCAGGCATTTGTCCTCCAGTGAAGGCCAGAGTAAGTAAATCAGAAAAGTTTCAAGAAGAAATGCGGAGGGAAGATGAAGCAGCCTCTGATGCAGAAGTCTGCTTAGCACAGCTTCTAGTGGTATATGCCAAGTTAGATCTGGAACGATTGTGTCATTTCAGATCCTTTCCGTTAAAAGCCCTTCCATCAGCTCGGCAAACTTACCTTCCAGCTGGGAGCAGCAATTATTAACTCAGCAGATAGGTGCTTTGTCAGATGCAAAAGAAAACAAATCTGCTCCAATGAAGGGAATAAATAGCCCCTAATGTTCAGCCTGGGAAACATTTGCATTGACGCGACATGACATAATTACTTCATTTCATGTAATGATACTATCATGTTTACTCTGTTCCCCCCACTCCAAAATTATAATACACCTCCCTCTGCTTCACTGGATGCTTGAGATCCTAAGGAACGTGCTGTACCAAGTGGCATTTGCTTTTGCCATGAGGCAGTTACATATTTTTTATGCACAACTCATGTGCACTTGGAAGCAATATATTTTATTTAAGAATCCTTCATCAAAATCACAAAAAAATGAAGCAAACTGACACTTCTCCAACACAATGTTCATTTCTCACTCTTTAGATATTTATGCATGCATGCATGCCATTGTGGGGATAGAACTGAAGGGAAAGTGCTTTACCACTGAGCTACACACTGAAGGGAAAGTGCTTTACCACTGAGCTACACACCCTGCCCAACTTTTTGGACATTTAAAGCTTTGCAAGATAACAGAGCAAACTATCAGAAGTAGGCATCACTCATCTTTCATGAGCACAACTTTTAATTTCCACAGTGACCCCCAGCATTTTATTACCACAAACAGAGGTTAACAACTCATGAAATCCCTCAGATTAGTTTTTCTTTTGTAGGGTGTATATTTAAAACATAGACCTGATAATGCAGGAAATTGATATCTGCTTCAAACACAAAAATATCACAGGGATGGGGGCACAACCAAAATATCCACATCCTACTTTATGACTTAACTCTTCTTGGCATTCCTTTTAATTTTTAGAGGAAGAAATATTTATGGGGGTTTATCACAGAATGATAAAGGAATTCATCCACAAAATGACAGTAAAGTTCATAGTAAAACTTGGAGAAAAAAATCAAAGCAAAATATTTTAAGAATATCCCTAGAATTAGCAAATGATATTTTAATATAGTTTTGCTTCTTTGAGACATTTGAATTAGACCAGGTAAAGTTATAGAGGGAATACTTTGGGACTCACACAGAAAGATGAGCTAAAGGCTATTTCTAATTTCCATGATGACAGAATCTTGTTACCTTGACTTGACTGTCTTCAGCTGTGGTTGATAAGAAAGGAAGGGAGACCATACAACCTATTTGAATTTATTCAAATTTGTCTCTTCTAGAGATAGATGAGCCAAAAATACATTTCACATTGACCAGCAAAGAGATTGGCAGATGGGAATGGCTAAACTACTTCCAAGTTGGGCCAAATCCATACTGGAGAACAAAGTGGAAGTTTCCACATCTCATTACTAATCTCCACTATTCAGGCTTCAGAATTTAATTCTTCTCCACTAAGGAGGTTGTAGCTGTTTAACTGCCCACCATGGGAGTTCCTAGTAGAATAACAGAATGGTGTGTCTTGTCCAATACACACCCAGGGATACTTTTTATATATATACAGAGTATAAGTGACTAGCAAGCCAGCAGGCCAGAAAAATAGTCTCTCAAGTTTGAACTTGAAAATTCCAGCCATGTGGTTTGGAAATGACCCCCTCTTCTGTTTTCATCTCATTTCTATGCCTCTCAGATTCCAACTTGGCTCATCATAATCCTGCTTCTTGCCAGCTTGTGGTTTAATATTTATTTTGCTCATGTTTTAATTTTTTCCTTTTATCTACAAAGACTAAAGTTCCAGATTTATGAATCACGTTACTTTTGCATAAACTATCCCCAACCCTATAGTCAAACAAGAATGCTCTTACTCCATTTAATTAAGATATAGAGAGACAAACATGTGGCATAACCTATACTCTATGAAATGCATGTAAAGAGATTAAAATAGATATTGCCAGTTGAGAATGATGGTTGATCTTTCTGCACTGTAAGAACCAGGGCAATGGGCTTCATCACCCCTCAAACATACAGCACTGGCTTAATTCTTCTTTGGGAATCTTCAGTGTATTTTAAGTATAGTGTATTACTGTGCTTAACAATTCCTTTGAAGTCTATCCTTGAAAACAGGAACCCGTCTCACTTATCTAGGTATCACCAACATTGAGTGGTGTTCAATAAATGCTGGGTGTGGCCAAGAAGAGCGTTTGAAGGAAACACATGACCAGACAGTTAAGTAGATCAGGCCCAAGTCTAAGGATTCTAAGTGGGAGAGAGTATTGTAGGGATGGGTTGGGGCAAGCTGAGCTGAACACACACACATGCAATTGGTTGAGTCAACACTATAAGATAGAGGGGGCTTAGTGCGGATCAAACTCCATGACAAAGTCAAAAGAACTAAGGCCTCAGAGTCTAAAATTGTAGATACAAAGATTTTTCTAACTAGCTATAAGATGCGGAGAGTCAATTTCTGTGAATTTCAACTTTTTCTGCAAGAAGGAGAGCCCTCTGTGTGCTTAAACTACCCCACAGGACTGTTGTCAAGATTAAATGAAATCTTAGGTCTTGTAAGAATTTTCTTAATGTGGCTGTGTGGTATATAAATTGAGTTGTCTTGTTTCAGGCAAACCTGAACACTCCAAGAGCAAGGTCCTTTCTGTAAATATTTCTAAACTATGCACAAACTAGGATGTCTCTGGGTGAACCTGGCTCTATGGTCACTCATCTATACCTATATCAGTTATATCTATGCTCTACATGTATAACTACATGTGCATATCCATACCCATCTATAACTGTGTATCTTTACTCATCTATATCTGTATCAATACCTATATTGTATCTTCATTTATATCTATGTCTGCATCTTTATCTGTAAGGTATGATCAAAACATGTGATTAATGTTTGAATTCAAAAAATTTATTACAGCAGAAGACACATTGCCAAGTGCTCCCTCTTACTCACTCTCCCTCTCAGATTTTCCCCATTGTCCTTGCCACTTTCTGAAGCAGTTCTGGAAGTCCTCTTTTGTGTGTGATCAAAAAATACAGTAAATGCTGCTGCCAAGGGCTATCCAGTGGAAAGTCTGGCTCATGAAGATGTCATGGTGTGTCCTCATCCACCTTATTCACCAGATCTTGCAGCATTCAGCTCCTTTCTGGCTCTTCCCCAAAGTCAAACTGACCATAAGAGAGAAACATTTTTAATTGATTCAGGATACTGGGCAGCCAGGACAGCACAACTAAAGACACATAAAGAGACTTCCAGAACTGTTTCAGAAAATGACAAGAATTATGATCCAAGTGTGTTTGAGGCAAGGGGCAGTACTTTGAGGGGGATTAATGGTAATATGTCTTTTAGTGTAATAATATTTTAAATTTAAACACTAACCATAATTTTTTATCATACCTCATATGCCCGTATTGTATCTGTAATTGAATCTATATCTACATCCATCTCTACCTACATTCATTATTCATCAGAGCTGTTAGTATAATAATCATCTCAGAGTATCTCACTTTCTTCCCTCATTTCTCTATTTATGTCTTCCTCTCTTAACCATTTCATACCATGACACTCCTTCCTGAGATTTTCCTCATGGTTTCTCTCTTTTCATCTCTCTTCCTCCTTTTCCTTGTTCTGCTGGTCTCTCTTAACTGGTAATTAGAAGTACTGAGAAACTTGTATTTTGCATGTGGTATGCTTTTTAGAAAATATTCTCTGCTCCTTAAGAAACCATACTTCATATTTCTCTAAAGATACCAACAAAAGTTGTCAGTTTTTTTCTTTTGCAATACTAAGGTTTGAACCCAAGGCCTTCCCATTAAACTACATCCTTAGTCATCTTCTTTTATTTTTCATTTAATTAATTAATTTATTTTTTGTGTTAGGTTCTCACTAAAATATAAAGTTGCCCAGGCTGGGCTTGAACTTGTGATCCTCCTGCCTCAGTTTTCCAGATTGCTGGGAGTATAGGCATGCAGCACTATGCTTCGTTAAACTGGCCTTTCCTAATGAGGAATCTGATGTAGTTGAACAAGAAATGGTTGTGATGTAGCACGCATAGGTGATGTTGGGAATGCCCATGATTAGTCTGAGCTTCAGTGTTACATCTGGAAAATGGGGATGATAATTTCTGTGCTGAAGCCACACGGATGGGGTCTCCTGCAGAAGTACTTCAGAGCAACAACTACAGTGTACATCAGAATTATCTTGGCCGTTTTTGAACTATTGACAATCTCTCCCCCAGATGCAGGCACCAGGACTTTTTACTGCTCCTAGGGCTAATATGTAGCCAAAATTTGTGAACTGGACAATACTATACAAATGTACATTAATGTGTGTATATTAGTTTCCTTGATGGATCTATAACTCCTTATAAAAAGCAGGTTACCCAGCTCTATTCTACATAATCAGGGACTTAAAGAGTAAGTGACATTTGAACATATTTTCAACTATCCTGTGCTGTGTTCTGAAAGACTCATAATGATAGAATTCTCTCATTATTTAGCTGTTAGACTGTGACTCTGAACACATGAGTCCCAGTTCTTTCTACAGCTTGGTTCAACACTCAGACATAGCGGTACCTCCATCCAAAACATTTGTCTGATGTGGATATCATTTACATTCTAGGACAAGATTTGAAGCAGAAAATAACAAATCTCTTTCAAAAAGAATATGTAAGAGAATGAAAAACTGAATGCAAAGGTGCTAATTACTAACACTAGATTAGTTTTCAAATTGTCCTTTTAACTTATGAAACTAATGAGTAGAGAAATTCTCTATACTGCAAATTTAGGCTCCCTAGAAACTCTGATAATTAGAGTATCTCTTTGTAATGGACATTACTCAGTACCTAAGGAGAAAAAAAGTGATTCTCATTATTTATAAAATTCATTAGTGATAAAGAAAGAACAAACACCTTCCAAAAAGTACTGTTCTTGACATCTTAAAACTTTCTCTGCAAGGACAGCAGAAACTTTTCAAGTACAAAGAAATGACACAGAGAATACAATTTGCCATTGGAAAATAGCATTGGTGATTTCATTTTTGAAACGTGTTATTAGCAATCAGTGAAGGTTTCTTAAGTATCTGACTTGGTCTTATAGTTTAACAGCTGGCATTAGGCCAGTATGAATGCTATATTGACATGAGGTCTGTCTCTTAGATATGTCAATGGTGCTAATGGTAATCTTGGAAGTAGAGCCAGGAGGGGTTCCCAGAACCTCTACCCAGTTGGCCTTGGTTGGGTTTCTAACTATTTGATTAAATGGCCTGGAACATAAAGGAAGCCAAGTCTAATCAGGGACAAAGAAAAATCTAGTTCATTAAGTGAAGTCTCAGATATGCCTTCATAAACCCACAGCCTATGCCTTAAAATTTGTATTTCTTTGACAACATTTTTATTATTTTGAGTGCAAGTGTTCTGTTACCTTACCAGAGCATAGATTCATAGCCATGTTCTAAGATAAATGGCAAGGTCTGATATCATAAAACATCATCTTAATAGCAGCAGAAGGGACTCACACAAACTGTATAAAATAAACAATTCAAAATCTACAATGTGACTCAAACCACTGGGTTTAAATCAGTCCTTGAGATTTCTGAAAGACTGTTCCACCTGCCACTTCCGGGCTAGCTTTTCTGTGAGCACAGACTTAACAGTCCCTCAAAGAGCCAGAAGGCCATTTCCCATAGGCTTCCCAGAATGGATCATGTCCAAGGGCCACTTCTATCTTCCCAGGTGGACCCTGCAGCCAAATCCCCCTCCCTCTGCAGCTGTTCTTGGGAAGGCAACAGATTTAAGCTACAGAGACTGGAAAACTTCCCATGACACTCAGATATGTTGGTCCCCTGGCTACTTCCTCACGATGCTCCATGGGCTGAGGTGGGACAGGAAGTACACAAGACCTCATACTCTAAAACAATCTTGACATTTTCATAAATCCCATCCCCTGCTTCCCAGTGATCCTATGTTTGTGAGTCAGTGCACAGTCAGCTTGGCTGGAGCAAAGAATGCAGCCTGTGGTTGTGAATGTTTATTTCCATGGTGTCCAATCTCTGCTCAATTACAGTTGGGCTGGAGCCCACTATGCTTCCTGATTTTAAATGTATTTCGCTAATTTCTTGTAATTAGGAATATTTCACTTAGGTTAGAGAAAACAGCAGGCTGACCGCTTGCCGTTTTGTGAAATGTGATATAAATGCTCTTCTCATAAAACGGCCAAAAACCAGAGCATTGCAGCCACTCTGAAAAATCAGTTTGGTGGTTCCTTCAAAAGGTAAACACAGAACTTGACTTTGACCCAATAATTTCATATGACTCAGAAATTTTACTACTAGGTATACATCCCAAATAAATGAAAGCAGGGATCAATTTGCTTTTCTCTCTCCATTTCTCCTTCTCTCTCTCTCTCTCTCTCTCTCTCTCTCTATCTCTATCTCTCTCTCTCTCTCTCTCGCTCTCACTCTCGCTCTCACTCTCGCTCTCACACTTTCTCTCTCTCTCTGTATGCATGTGGGTTGCTGAGGGTTGAACCAAAGGACTTGAACATGCTTAGCAGGTATTCTAACACTGAGCTACATCCCCAGCCCCTCAAACAGATGCTTGTATACCAGTGATCATAATCCTGCTATTCAAAGAGTCAGAGATGGAAACAATCTAAATGTCTTTCAATAGATGAGTGAATGAATAAGCAAAACATGGGGTATTTCCACAGCAGAACAATATTTAGCCTTAAAAAGAGTAGAATTCTAGCAGTATATTTCTGACACATGCTATACTATGGAGACACCTATATTTTTATCGTGCCAAATGAAATAAGCCAGACAGGAAAAGACAGATAATGCCTGATTCAAATAGAAATAATATGACATACCTATGATAGGCAAATTCATAGACACAAAGTATATCAGCACTTACTGGGAGCGAGGAACATGGAAGAATGGGTAGTTATTTTTTAATGGGCAAAAAATTTCTGTTGAGGATAATAAAATTTTGTGGGAATGTATAATGGTAAAAAAAATTGCACAGCATTATAGATGTACATAATATCACTAAGATGTAGAGCAAGATGGCTAAAATAATTTCATGAGCTATATGTTCATTTAGCACAATTAAAAGAGTACCACAAAAATCAAAAATCTAAATCAATATTAGTGTGAGCAACATATAATAAAACATATATAATGCAGATAACTGTTTTAGCTTGTTTTTCTAGTTATAGATGATATACTAGCATTGTTATCTTGACCATTTCTAGAAATTTCTCTAAATGATACTATCCCAAGTCAAAAGCAAGTTATGGTCTCAGGCAATGTGTACAACAGGCCTAATATTTATGATGGGCACTTTTGCTCAGAGTTTGGATTCCTATGTTATGCAGTGACTTGGCACAGTAATGTGGCCCCTCAGGGGCCAAGCAAAGCAACCTAATGTCACAAAAGTTGTAGGAGATCAAGCTGCTTGAGTAATGGCCTCCAAACTCCTATGCATCCCTACTTTAAGTGGCTCCATTTTCCTAATTCAATAAAAACTAGAATAGTCCTTCAGTCAAGGATTTTATTGTTCATGCCATCTTTTTAACCTACTTGATGAAGTAGTCTCGTCCATCTCGGTTTGTCATCATCTCCCATCCGTAGGGTGGCACCTGGTTCAAACCCCAGGTTCCTGAGGGAGGTGGCCAGCCTGAAGACTTCATTCTGTGGCTGGAAAAGAGAACAAGCATCACTGTAGCAGACTCCTGAACACAAACTACAAAACTGTGAGCTACATCCTCAACTGATTGGATGAATAATTACAGACAAAATTTTCATGTCAGGTACCATGCTAGCCATTTCCTATGTGTTATCTCACTTACTTTCTACAGAAGTTCTATAAGGGACATACAAATACATCTTCAGATAAGAAACAGTGAATGGGTCAGTAAGATTAAGTGACTTTCCTGAGGACACACAATCCAATTTCACACAAAATTTTTTCATAGTTTCTATCACACTAGGCATTCCTGAGGCCAGACATTAGAATAGTTTGGGAACATAAATACATTGCACACTATGATATAAATACATATGAAAATAAAATGCTGTCTTTGCACTCTTAAGCAGAGAAGAAAATCCAGGCCCCAGTTTCCTGGATTTTTATGACCAAAATACAAAGTCTAGACTCATATTATCCACAATTCAGGCAAGTAAGTCAGTTATAAAACCTCACATGAGCCCTCAGTTCTAAATTGTAACAAAAATAAAATCATTTCCTTTCCATTTTTTAGCCCACAATTTACATTTGATCCTTTTGCAAAATGAAGGGCAAGTTCAACAAGTCGGTCTTTCCATGAGCAAGAGGAAAGAGGAAGTAACTCCTTATGACAGGTAGTTGTGACAGGCAACACGGCGCAGTCAAAGCTCCTCACCAGAGGCCTAAGGATGGTGACTGGAGCATCACTGAATCCCGACCTGGCCTACTTAACCCAGGATCTTCGGACACTCCTCTCTTCCCATAAAAGTCCAAGACTTCTCAGAGTTTAATCTGCTTTTGGAAGAAAGTAAGAGAGCCAGTTTAGGATGATCAGCACCTCTTGTCACTTGGTCCTTTTGTTCCAGGAGAAACGACTCACTGGATAACCTCTAAGGTCCTCTGGTGGTTTTAAGTGCCAGACTGACACCAACAAAGTGGACAGGGGCAAAGCAGTGCTGACATTTTCATGAAGTCACACTCAGTGTCTCAGCAGATACCCAAGCACCCTTTACAATGAAAAAGAAGCGCCTGCTCAGGTCAGATGAAGTAGCAGCAGGTGCCCCTGGCCTGGTGCACAGCATGGCCAGTGAATGTGGCAGGGGAAGGATTGCAGTTGCCACCTGCCTCCTTGGCTGTGTCTTGCATAAGATGTGACTTGCACAATCTTAGGTGGTGGCTTTCATACATCCTGTTTGCCTTTAGTGGCGAATATCCAAACCAGGGGCTTCAACATTTCTGGAAAGAGGGGAGACTCAAGTAAGCAGGATACTGAGCAGCTCCTCCGTCAGCCTGTCTGCTCTCTCAGCACATCCGCATGAACCCCCAACACTTCTCTAGACGAGCAAGCCCGCTTCCAATCTTCTGTGGAGGAAGTATTTTGTATAGCTTTTACCACCTCATTTGCTTTATTTAACTTCTCTTCAGTTTTCCGATTGAAAGTGTTCACAAATTTAATGCAGGTTTAGCACATTTAGAATGCTGCCATAGAATTATTTCTTGCCTGCTAAAAGAAAAGACATGGCCACCACTTTTGTTCCTCTTGCTTGTGCAAAAGTCAGCAATGGTAGTTTCCACTGGTGTTATTTTTTAAAATATGTTCTGATTCTCTGCAGTGAGAGAGCACAAGAATTTGCCACCCTGAGCTACTACCAAAAACAAAACAAAACTAAACAAAAGCAGCAAATAAAACAAAACAAAAAAAACCCACATCAGTTTCTCCACACCAGCAGAGAACACACTTGGAATGGCTTCTGAGGTGGTACCAGGAAAACAAGATGTTGGAGGCATGAATAGTCTATTCTGTTGTTAAGAACTTTTCCAAAGCCAGGAGTACAGTTACAGGTGACACAAAGAACATTCTTGGAAGTGAAAGGAGGCTGTGTACAGAATGCAACAATTCATTCTGGATTGTACTGTGTCAGAAAGGTAATCTTCCTCGGAGGGGGTTAATGAATTAAAAACAAATAGACTATCTTTCTTTTCTTTCATTCGCTTTCCTCGCTGTAATCTTAATCACTAAAGGAAAGACACAGGCTTCCTAATATAATTTACATGTAAAATACAGCATTCTAATAATGAGCTGGAGGAAGCCTGAATTTTATTATACACTACATTTGGTCTCGTACAATATGTTCAGGAAGCAACAAACAACAGTCCAACAAGATCCTTTTAAATAAGGCTTTTTCTAATAAAACCGCAAATAAAATAGTAAAACTGGAAAGCCCCACTTACTAATTGAGTTAGTTTAGGTCAAGGGGCATGAGCTGATATAAACAACTGAAGAATTAAGATCAGACATGGCTATATGTCTGTCTGTTAAGGCGTGAACATAAAATGCATAGGTCTGAAAGGTCTTAGTAGAACTTAGCACAGTAAAAGTCCAAACAGGACAAAATAATACCCTTTTTAAGTATCCCTCCATAACAGTCTTGATGACAATCAAGGATGTGCGCTATAATGATGGAGGCACTGGGCTTCCGCTTCCATGCAGTGAGGTGGCTGGAAGTCCAGCCCCAAGAATATCCTGTCGTGGAAGCCAGTAGGCTCCTCTCTTCTTACTGGAGAGATATTCCAGGGACTTTCTTTCCCTGCTCTCACCTCTGTGAGTTCACCAAACTCTCCACTACCCTCAAATATCTTATACCATCAATTGCTGCTGACACACCTTTTTCTACCCAGAATGTGCAGAGGTGGCTCCCCTGGACAGCAGCAGCATGGTTGATGCATGGAAAAGCAGAGCCCCTGACTGCTTTACTTTAGTGCCCCTTTGGAGGTGGAGATCATACTCAGTTCCTTAGAGTGGATCAGGTGCTGTTACTATGACACTGCTCTCTGCAGAACTCCTCACTTTTGTCAGTAACGCCAAGCCTGTGTTCCAGTGTGAGATATACACCCTTCTTTCCCATCCCTTTCAGAAAGTTTTCATTCTGACTTCTTGAGCTCCTTATCCAAGGGCTGAGGCCATTGTAAAATTTCCCCTCTTTGACTGAGGGCTTAGTTTTCTTGCTTAAGGACTTATCAAGCTCAAGATTCCTCTTGATCACCTCTGTGTAGCCTAAGACTCTCCTAAAGGAACCCAGCACTTCTGCTCAGTTGTCCCTACTAAGATCATCTGCCAGCCTAAGGATGCCAGATTTAGCAACATTAGATAGAGGACATTCGGTAAATTGCAATTTTTTCCTAAATGATATTTTTTAGTATATCTCATATAATATTTGGACAATGCTGATGCCCATTGAAGTTTGAGAACCACTAGGTTAGAAACAGCCTCTATTCAGTCCCGGTTCTGCCTTTTATTTCCCATGACCATGCACAAGTTAATTAACCTCCAAACCCTCCTCAGAGGAAATTACTCTGTAAAATAGTGAGAATAGAACCCATATCTTTGGGAGAATATCAAGTAAGCTTTGTAACGGCTTAGTATAATGCTAAAAAATCCCCCTATGAGTGGAAACAATATATGACGATGGGGGTTGGTGCGGGTTTAAAGGGATTTAATCCATCTTCAGAATAGAAAGAAGGTGAAAGACTCAGGAATAGGGCAAGAAGGGGCTGAATCAAGCAGTTACACTTTCCCATAAGATTACAAGGTGATGAGTTCACCCATTCTCAAGGCAGAAGGAAAGACCAGAACATTTTTACCGGAAACCAGGAATCCATACTCTGTGACCCAGGGTTACAGGGGTTCAGTTTCCAGATTTCTCAGACAAGGCCACGAAAGTCTTTGCAATTCCAGTGTTCTGCTACTTCTCCCCGAGGTCATGGCTATGTGAAGCACTTTCAAACACTTAGCTCAGCCTTAAAAATAGTGACCTACATTGTCAGGGCTATTTAAATCACTCCAGAAATCCCAAAGACTGACTGAACTGGTTTGCAACCTTGCGCTCCCCTCATCTATTGTCTACAACAGATTGAAACCATCCTGGACAGAAAAAAAGACCATGATACTTTATATGAAATGAGAACAGCTTGGAACGGTAGGGGCGAAGTTGCAGAACTATTTGTGCTGATGCCACTGCAAGCACCCCACGGCCTGCTCCTGCATGCCTACCTCTAAGTCCTAGACTGAATTTTGATGGCCAATCTGTGCTCCCAGAAGGCAGGCTCTTAGGAAGCACCCACAGGCCTCTCCAGGATTTGAGTTTCTTCAGAAATAACTCAGTATCTGGGATGCTGTAGGGAAGAAGGAATGCAGGGTCAGGTTCCAAAGACCCGAGTCAAACAGATTCAACTTCTGCCAATCTCTTTGACCTTGGGCAAGTTACTCTAAACTCTTTGTGCCTTATTATCACTAACTATAAAGTAGAGTGATTCTGACTCAACGATTCTCAGGCAGCAGTGGTTTGGCCCCAAAGGACAATTAGCAATATTTGGCGACATTTTTGGTGGTCATAACTGGGGGGAAGGAGAAGTGTCCTGCTGGGATATAGTGTAGAGAGGCCAGGGATGCTGTAATCATCCTACGCTGCACAGCGCAGGCCTTTACAATAAAGAATAATTCAGCCAAAATGGAAGTAGTCCCAAGGTGGAGAAAACCTGCTTAGATCATGGGGTTTTTACGAGAAAGTAAGGTAATGACCGCATAATTCTTAGCACAGTACCTGACACAAAATAGGAGCTCAATAAGCATTAGTTGGGAAAAAAATAAAAACAAGCATTTTCAATGTTTCTGCTTACAGCTTTATTATGGCACATACTACATGTCTTAGCATGTTAGAATAAGTCAAAATTCCAGCTCTACCGCTTAATAGATTGGCTTTTCTGGGTTTTAGTTTTATGTGGAAAATGGAAACAATATCCATCTCAGTAATGTCAAGCAGATAAATGACATATATAAAACCCCTAAGTACGGTACTTGACTCTTTTATAATAGTCTTATCCAATGATATGTTGTTGTTAAGTGGTACTTTAATGACAGTAATATTTGTATTGGACATGATAGTTTAATAGTATTTGTACATCCATACTTTCTTTTGGTACTACCAGGCTGACCTAAGCATGTAATAGGGGGCCTGCTAAAACACTGTTGTTTCAGTTTTGAAGATGAAGAAAGTCAGATTCAGGGACAATGCATAGCTTGCCCAACAGGGACAGTAATCTTTCTCTTTCTCCCTCCTCCTCCCCCTCCCTCTCCGCTCCCCCTTCCCTCTCCCTTCCCTCCCCCTCCCTAGCTCTTCTGCTTTCTGCTTCTTGGCTTCCATGAGGTGAGCAGCTTTCTCTTACCATGCTGTTTCTGCTTTGCAATCTGCCAATCACTGATGGAAACCTCTGAAGCCAAGAGCCGAACTAAACCTTTTCTCTTTTGTTATGTATGTCAGGTATTTTTGTCCCCGCAACAGAAAGGTAACTAACACACTGAGCCTAGGCAAAGCTCCTGCTAGGATTACACACCTAGTTAGGAAAGTGGCCAAGACTGAGGTATCCAACTCCAAGCTTTGTATAACTTACACTGTGCCACAATTAGTGTGACACCAATTTTCAGGCTTCTTCAGATACTTGGTAATAATACTAAAGAACCTGCGGCCAGAATTAAGCTGCTTACTTTGAGGCTTGCCAGAGAAGTGATTAAAATGTTGATTTCAAATCCAAAAATAACCAGAGCTATATCTGTTCAATTATTCATCCTTGACACTGAATGGCAATATACAAATCCAAAAAAATAAAACATGACCTTGAATTGCATCATTCAAACTTTTTGGTATCACAAAGATGATGTGGAGAACAGCTGAAGCTTATATAGTGTTACAGATGGTATTATAAAGTGGGAAGCATTTTCACATTCATTTGGCTCTAAGTGGTAGTTGGGTTATAGTACCTGACACCCTACAGACACCTCAAGGTATCCTTAAACAGAGTTTTGCACTTGCAAGTTGCGGGTATTCAAGGTATCATCTGGGTTGCCGTGTGATGTGGGTCAAGGTAAAGGAAGTAGATAGGAAACAAGGAAAATGAACAACAGAAGATGGTTCCAGAATAATTTAAAACACTCCAAATTTTGGCACCAGTCACATTCCTTTTCTGCCCAGTTTAGTGTGCCCCACTGTGTTTAGAGAGAGGTCATGCCAAGGACCCCAGGGAGGTCTGTCCTGCAGAGTTTCTTGTTCCTGTGAGTCAGGAAGGGATAGCCTGACCAGGTCTTTTGGTTCCAGTCCGTCTTGCTATTGACACACAGACATGCCCTGAATTAGGTTACACTCTCTTCTACATGACAGCATAACTTTCTCCTCTAAGTCTGCAGTACAGTGGTAAGTATTCTGATCTAATACAAGAAGTAACAACTTTCTATCTACAAGCCCTTATTAGCAGGTTTTGGTGCCAGTGCATGGGAGGAAAGCTATGCTAATAGAGTGGATATAACTTCAAAGCTACACAGACAGAAGAGTAACCTTTAAGGTGTCACTTATGTTATGACAAGGAGGACAGGAAAGTACAATAAAAGGGAGGAAACAGATAAAACTACTTTAAATACAGATGTCAAGCCTTCTAAAAGCAGATACTTAAAATATATATTCATGACAAAATCATTTTATTCTAGTAAAAAAGTATTACATATCAAGACTTTATGTTAAATGACATTTGCATGTATATTTTAACAAGCAAATTTAAGCATTTTCCTGATTATTTTTGTCTGCTTCATTATAATCTTTAGCAACCTACACAATAAAGCTAATCATGGGATGATGCATCTGTAAGTTTCAGAACAAATCTCTCACAGCCTGTTGAATTAGTTACATTTCATAATCAGGTACTGGGGAGAATTATTTTAAAAAATTACATCTGTGCAAGCTGGGTCTCCTTTCAAAAGTTCACATATCCAAATTGAGTGTTTGCTTTGTGAACAATCCTGTGACAGCCTGCACCTGTCCTAAGAATTGCAGGCTCGGTACCCACAGTCCCCAAACATCATCAGGTGAGGGCAGTGACTCTGTCTTCTGCACTCTTCTTCCTCTGTTGATTAGACTAGTGCCAGGTACATAATTGATGCTCACACGTGAGTTGAATTTAATAAATGAATGTAGTGTACATCACTGTACTGACACAGTATCTTAGGTATTAAAATTACAGCTTTCTGTAATGTTTCAGAGTAAGTGCGTGGGGTTAGGCACTGTTCGAGGCACCTTCATGTGGTATTTCTTTTTACTCCTTACAATAGCTCATCAAGAAATGTTGTAGACTGCTCATCCAACTACAGAATATCATCCAGTCATTAAACCGGAGTGTACATGAAGACTGACTGCCACAGGGTATGCAGTTAAGTAAACAGATTGGTTACTGTAAGAGAGTGCACAATGGGACTCACTTTGGAAACAGTCTAGCAAAAATGTGTGTATAGGCACAGAAAAGCAGTCTGGAAGAAGGGGTCCAACCATGGCTTTCACTGGGCTGTGACACTGATGTGCACTTCTGTGTTTTATTGTCTGCTTTTCATATTTACCTCCTATAATGAGCATGTATTATTTTGTAATTATGCCTTTTTTAAACAATAGAAATTGGAAAAGGGATATGATACCAGATGGACTCTCGGAAGAATCACTGGGGAAATTGCAGAGAGGAGGTAGAAAAAGTTTGAAAACATAGAGTATTGGTATGGCTATATATAAACACGCATTTCATATATTGCTGAGTGTATTTTGACAATCCTCTACTTAGGAGTGTCTATCCCAATTTCATATGACCATACCCTTTAATCTAAGTGGATTAAATAAACTATGGTATAACCATGACATGAAATATTATGCAGCTGTTAAACAGGAGGGCTTCCTTTGTTTACTGACTTGGAAACATTCTGAAGATAATTACATCATATATCAGTGCTGAGGGTTGAACCTAGGGCTTTGTGCATGCTAGCCAAGCACTCTACCATTGAGCTTCAATCCAAGTTCAAATTATATTTTTAAAAGTAAGATGTAGAAAGAAGCATGACTTGCTACCATTTGTGCAAAAGCAAGGAAGGAACAAGACAGAAATAAAGCAAACCACAGAATCTACATTCAAATAGAGCAGCATTTGAACCTTGGCTCTACCGATTAGTATCCGTGGAAGATTTAGTATGTTTCTTATCCTTGCCAAAACATCATCTCTCAAAAAACTAGGGATAATACCAAATGTCTTATCTGATTGTTGTAAAGATCCAATGAATTTGATGATCAAATACAGCTGCCTTTAATGTTACTTGCACACATTCATTGACACATATAACAGATATTGATCAAGTGCCTAGTTTGTACCACACGCTGTTCTAGGCACTTGTAATGCACCAGTGAACAAAATAGACTTAGAAAAGCAGAACCGTTGATGCAGAAAATAAACACTGACGATCATCTCATCCATAGCTCCTTCTCTAGCCTAATATCCTGATTTTGTATAAGAATATTCTGCTGTATTGAATTTTTATTGTTTTTGCTTTGTTTTGTTTTTGTCTATGTTGTTTTTTGTTACTGTTTTTAAATTCTCTTTATAATAAAATCAATTCTTTCTTTTTAGAAAAGAATATTGTGCTACTTTTAAACCAACTCACTTACCGTTCTCTGGGCTGACATTTTCTATGTTAGTATCCTTGTGCCTTTGTTCATGCTATTTCCCCTGTATTAAACACTCTTCACCTGTGCTGATTACCCCTGCTTCTCCATAACTTCAAAATTGACTCACCTTCCAAAACCCATATTAAAGCCTATCACCTGCACAAGCAGCTTCTGAATAGCTTGCCCTCAAATTACTATCTTGCTTCGCTGTACTCAGGAGTAGCTATTGTTTATAGCCTTGGGGGAACATCTATCTTATACAATTACTAATAATGGTGTATATTCAAGTCTTTCTAGATTATAACCTCCTGGAGACTCTGTACAATTTAGAAAAAGAATCCACATGCTGCTCTTAGTTGATGTTCAGTGAACATTTACTTGTTAATGTTTTAATTGCAGCTTGAACTCTTCTCATTAGCCCTGTCATACTGAATTGGAACGATGTCTTATTTGCTTATTATTTCCCCTAGCCAATTGTGATTTCCTTAAGGAGTAGGGCCTATGTCCTTTATCTTTATGTCCCTGGAGCTCACACTGTAATCATACTTAGTAATGGTACATGTACTGAGCTGACACATAAGTTGTCACATTACGCTTGGTTTAACTAAGAGATAAAATTGAACAGAAATAAAAATTTTATCATTGATTTTGGAGAGGTGACCTAAATATATGCAAGTGATAGCATAACCCTTTAATATTGCATTCATTAATGGCTGAAAGGATCTCTGTCTGCATGATGAAAATGTCCAGACATTGGGCCTCCCATGACTCCTAGGCCATCAACCTTCATGCAATGGCTAGCAAGCCTGTACTTTGCATAACTGGATCCAAAACCACTATTATTTGTTACATTAGCATTGGGTACAGGATGTACAGGATTTGACACCCAGACTGTTTGATAATAGCACTTGTTTGAACAAATGAACAAACAGCTGTCAATTTGAGGCCATCCTCCAAAAGGAGCCATAGGACAGTGACCAGGCAGGTCAACAATTCCAAAGCCAGTTATGCCTCAGTATACCTGGAAGTTTCCTGCTTTTGTATAGGTAAAGCAACAGTTCAGAGGCCCCAAATCAAAATCCAAGTGTTTAAGTCTAAACCCTACTGATGCAAGGTTGTTTCCATTTCTCCAGCTCAAGGGTCCTTAGCAGGACATCACTTTGCTGAGGGAGACCTCACTGTTCTGCCCGTGAGTGTTTGTCCCCCTCTTGTTGGTCCTAGAAATTGCAGTCATATAGGAAAGTTGAAAGAAAAGGCCAACAAATATCCTTGTACTTTTTTTTTAACCTAATCCAGTGGGTCTCAGCAAAAGAGGTTTGGTTTTGCACTCTCCCCGGCATGATCATTTGACAGTGGCTAGATGGATTCTTGGTTGTCCCTACTAGTGTAGGGGGTGCGCCTATTGGTACCCTGTGAGTAAGCACCACTGTCAACTTTCAGTATTTTGCAACATTTACCTTGTCCCTTTCCCTTTCTCCATCCTCTCCCCATATCTCCATTTATGCCTATAAATCTTTGCTTGAAATATCTGACAGTAAGTCAGTCCCATTGCAACGCAGCACCCTAAACTCCTGCAGCATTCATATCCTAACAAGCAGGAGATTTTCCTTTCAAGCCACAAAGAATATCTCATCCAATATATTTATGATATGATTAATATTATCTAACTGTACAGTCCATATTTAAATTTCTCCAATTGTCCTAACGAAGTTCTTTTTTTTTTTGCAGTATCCAATCAAGCTTTATGCTTTCCATATATTTGCCATTTCTTTGTTTGACAAGGTGTTAAAGATATAAAGCTCTGAACCCTAAGATTTTAGAGAAGATGATGAAGTCTTTCCCTTTAAATGCTAGAAGTAATGATCAGTGTTTGTAAACCACACTGCAGAGCCTACGCAAATGTGACTCCTAGAATTTACACCATGCCTGGCAATGGAGGTGGCCCAACAGCTCCTATTTGTTAGCTGAGCTGACATGCAAGTTTAGTGGTGAACCTATGGCACTCATACACTTCCAGGCTCTTTGTTATCACTTAAAACTCTAAAAGGTTCGCCATCACCACCCAAGTTGTTCCAACTTTCTAAGTAAGGACTGTGGTAATTGTAGGCAGTAGAGATATGGTAGAAAAGGGTCCTAACTCACCCCTAGTATTGTTCCGATGATGAAATTCAAGATTGGAACATAAATTGATAATTGATCAGGAATTAGAAAACAGGACAAAAAGGGTCTGCAAATTTACGATGAAGAAATGAACCAGTTGAAAATCAGAGGGCCCTCACATTCTAGTGGTTAGACAAAGGCAGCAGTAAGACAAGAAAGGATGACAACAACCAACAGTGGGCACAAGAACAAGGGTTTTTAACCTCCAAGAACATTGTAGCCTGGCTGAACAGTCCCTCACAGATGTCTTGGGTGCCAGGAGCCCAAGGCACAGGCAGGCCAGTAAATGCCAGACACTAAGCTATCCTTTTCATCCTTCCCTCTGCTGTGAAAGATCTGAGGAGGCAAAGGACTCTCTTGAAAACACAGCTCCGTGTTTTATGCTTGGGGAGGAGGGAGATTGGCCAATTTGGATTAGAAAAAGACTCAAAGTACAAACCCAACGCATCAAAGGGGGTGAGCCTCTCCGCAGAGAACCCTTCCGGTCCATCAACAGCATTCCTTGTGTGCTGATTCACGGTTGCAAGGTCAGTCCTGTGCACAGTTCAGCAGCTCTCCACTCTGGTTCACCTGTAGGCTAGAAGGCAGTCTGAGAGTGCTGTCTCTCTTCCACCTCCTCAGTGCCCTCATGCAACTACACCCATTCATTCAATTATACAATAGATGTTATTGAGGGCTTCCAGGCTAGCTCTCGTGTAGGACTAGAGCACTGTCAAGCAGACCGTGTGCTCGCCTTTCTGGAAATCACAAGATTGCTGAGGATAGCAGGGATCACAGCTTATCCAACCTGGACATTATCCTGGCTCTGGGCTGTGTCCTACAACCTGAGCTTTATCAAACTTCCCAGTTAGGAATTCCATGAAATAGGGCATCAGGAGACAAGAAAATCTTCCTCACATTTCTCAAATTATCCCACACAGACAACTCGGAAACAATTAGTACAGTACACTATATGTCTGTGATACATAACAGTTCCATTCATTTTGAGGAAGTGGCACATACACGTACCTATCCCATACCATATCCCATCTTGGTCAGTTTTACTTCTTCCCATTCGCCACCTCCTACTCTCCCTCCCCCTTCCCCAGATACCTTTTTCACTCATACCAATCATTAAATGCTTTTTCCTCTTTTTCACTAAGGGCCTAGCCTTTTGCTTTTAGCTGCATAGAACTTGATTATGCTCCCAGGACCCACCAAATGCATCATGCCACAGAATTTGACAGTAATTACAGGATTAATGGAACATGGCAATGGTTAAATCTGCCAAATGGTCTAAACTAATTTTCAAATATGTTGTTAAAATACTTTTGCAAACACTCATCATTTTGAGAGATAGCATTCATCTTCATATTTCACTTATTTATAGAGAATCCACATCCTAATACTGCTACTCATCAGGGTCAATCAACTCTAACTGGTTTCCCATTGAATATGTACTGAAAAATTCTCACACTTTGGGATTTAGCTATTTATTATGAAAATTTTATTTTCACTGATTGTTGAAACATGAACATGTATTTTGATCATTGTAAAATTTTTGTGAATTAACATAAATATTAACATGTATTGTTTTGTTTAAGCAAATTAAACAAATATATACTAATATTTGTTAAGAAAATTAATATATTAATTTAATATATAAGCATGATAACATTTGTACGTATGTGTACATATTTGCTTGTCTAGACTGTAGTTCATTTGATCATCTTGACATTGTTTAAGACTCTGAATCTTAAGTCTGAAGTGTATTTTAATACTTATTGCCATTCCACTACTATATTTCTCCGAGTAAGAGGATCCAAATATTACCTAAAATTTACCCTAAGTTGGGTATAGACAAGAATAGAAGGGGAGGGGATTACTAAAAAGAAAAAAAACAGTGGACAAAGTGCAAAAGAACTGATATTACCATGTATGTGCTTTTGGTGAACTAAAAGTAAAGATGGATATAGATGAAGGAGTGTGGCCCTGGAAGCAGGATATTATGTTCTAAGAGCATCATTTATAGCAGGGATCCCCAAACTTTCTCCAGGCCACAGCCAGAGAGTAAGTATTTCCATATTTGTGGCCCATAGTTCTCTATCGCAACTATTCAACTCCACTATTGTATCGAAAGCAACCACACACAGAATGTAAAATAACGAGTGTGGTTTTTTCCAATAAAATTTATTTTAAACAATACACATGTGGTCTTATAGCCATAGTTTGGTTGCTCTTGATTTAAAATGTCTCCTTGGGAAAGCCATTTATATATTTGCTCCTCAGCTTTCTCATGGAATAAAGGTGCTAGGTTACATGATTTTTGAAGTCCTTTCAAGCTCCAAAATGTCCACTTTTATCCATCATCATCTTTCTCCAAGGCCATCATCTTTAACAGGATTGGAAGACACTGAAATACACAAATTCTCAAAAGCTAGGTTTTTTTGCACTGGGGTAGCAGTTCACTATCCAGAGACAATGAATACAACTCCTATTTATCATAGCATTTGATCCAAGGATAGAACATAGTTCAGTCCATCACATACCTGAATGTTTACAGGGAACATAAGATCTCTGAACCATTCATCTTCTCTTTCAAATGAGGCCCCTATTTGGATGAATGGTGTTTTAAGCATACAATATACAAGCAGTCTGCAAACCATAATGGAAAACGTGCTCTAGTGGCTGCTTTCTAAAATTCAAATCAAGATTTGTTGAGACTTAGAGAAACAAGGTTACAAGTTGATATCTAAGGGTTTTCAAATATGACTTTATAAGGTGGTTTAGTATGATGCTAAATAGTGTTAATAATGTCCATCCTTGTATAAGAATAATTCATACTTATCAAAGGCTGTTAATTTTCCTATCTAAATGTGTGTGTGTGTATATATATACATATATAATATCCAACATGCTTGAGTTTAGTTTCATATCTCAGTATATACATGATTCATTCTTTACTCCTGAATTATAATCCCTACAGAACAGTGTGTCTAGCAAACCTGCTGCTGTCCTTAGCAAGGCAGGATGGAGAGTTATAGCACACTTGGGTACACTTCAATGCACTGGCTCTAAATGTGTCATCTGGTTCCCTTCCTAAAGTTAGGGTGCATTTGTGACACTTTAATGGGTTACACGTAATGTAAACAAAACATAAACCTGGTGCACTTTGGTTTTCATCTAATTCTAGGAAGATTTCTGGTGGCTTTTCATTTAGTGTTGTTTAATACAAAGAT
Organism: Chinchilla lanigera; assembly: GCF_000276665.1. Lineage (NCBI taxonomy): Eukaryota > Metazoa > Chordata > Mammalia > Rodentia > Chinchillidae > Chinchilla > Chinchilla lanigera. The sequence continues at coordinate 816,625 of NW_004955544.1, forward strand.
TCATGTTTTTGTTCCTGCAATTATGTGACTGCTGCCTTTCCCGATCACAATCCTGAATTCATCACACAGTTCCACGGTGTCTCATAATTTTTCTGAGACTATTAATATCAAAGAATAAATGTGTACTTGATGCTAAGTGCAGAAATTAAAATTATTTTTAATTCTCTAAGTCTAGTTATCAAAAGGATATTCATTGGTTCACTATATTTCTTAGTACCTGCACATTTCCAAGGTCACCAAAAATGTACAGGAATAGAGAGCACAAAAAACCTTGTAGGGCATAGACATGTACCTATCACTCAGTGCTTCTCTCTCGCTCATCTTTAAACAACTGCAAAGATAATATGGAGAAAAGATATTCCGGGTTAAGATGTAGGAACTTTACACTAGTAATAGAAACCACTTTGTAGATGCTTCCTATCCAATATCACACTCCTCTAACTTGTTTTTACTTCATTTATTAGAAAATCTTTTCATGCTGGGTGCAGCAACACACACCGGTAACTCCAGAAATTGGAGAAGTTGAGGCAGAAAGATAGCAAATTTGAGAACAACCTGGGCAACTCAGCAAGATCCTAGAGAAAAATAAAAAATAAACATAGCTGGTGATGCAGCTCTGGTAAAGAGCTGCTGGATTTGATGCCCAGTACAGGAAGAATGGAAGGAAGAAAGGAAGGAAGGAAGAGAGGGAGGGAGGGAGCGAGGCCATTTCATTGAACACTGTTTTATGGCTAGAACTTTCCCAGATAAAGAATGAACAATCTAAAACAAAACAGAGAGGTGAAGATACTGTTTGTGGGATGAAGACAGAAGCATCATGCCTCCTTGCTCCATATAGAGCACTGAATTATGCTCTATATGTTTAGACAAATCTCAAACAGCTGGAGTCCATTGCAAACTCTGGAAGTGAAAGAGAAGGCTCACATTGTAAAAATCATAACTTTCATGGTTTCCTATCTTCACTTAACACTTCCTTAACAATTATGAGAACAATTATTATATTTATCATGACAATCACAACAAAAACTACAGCAAGATGAGTAGTACTGTTAGTTAAAATATTAGTGTTTTTAGGGTTCCTCCATCTTCCCTAACCTCCATTTGGAGTTTATCTGCATTTCTCACTCCATCTACTCCAAATAGACGTGCATCAGCCACAAGTAGCTCTTCTCCCTTTTTTTAAATGTCTAAACATAATCATTTTGAAAATCAGGACAGAAGCCATCATGTATTTTTACAAGATGTGACTTAGAGACAAAATGAGCTGAAAACACTGGGAAGGCAATAAGTTCGCAATATTTCTACATCATAGAGTCATTATGTCCACAGCAAGAAAGACATTTATTTACAAAGTGTGCAGACTTATAAATTGTGGGGAAAGAGCTATATTGCAACCATGTGTGACATGCTAAGTTTTTATTAGACAAGTTCTAAAAAGCTGCTCCTCCAACTGACAATAATAATATAACTACAACTGAGAATGTTTCCAGCAAAGAGATTTTAGCAAGTACATGATACATTTAACAGGAAAGTGCTGAAAAGCCTTTCACAATGGAAAGGGCCCCTTACAGCAGGGGCCACTGACTGTGCATGCATACAAATCACCTGAGCATGGTTAAAATGCAGGTTCTACTTCAGCTGGACTCTCATGTCCAGAACCGGCCTCTCCGCCACTCATCTCCACACCTGTGGTCAGTAAACTACAGCCCACGGCCTTGCTCTGCAGCCTGGTTTTTGTAAATAGTTCTATTGGAATGTGGCCATGCCCATTCATTTAAGTATTGTCCACGGCTGCTTTCACACAAAAACGGCCGAGTTGTGTAGTGTGACAGAGGACAAATGGCTTACAAAGCCTAAAATATTTACCATCTGGACCTTTCCAGAGAAAGGTTGCCAACCCCTGTTCTACAGTCCTAAGTTCCTTCCTCACAGCACTGCTCGTGCATCTTATATTGCAGTCAACTGCAGAAAGGTAGGGTGATAAGTAGGTAGGTGGGTGAGTAGATGACAGATTCATGTGCTCCTCCAGCGCACTTGGTTGCATCACTCAGGGTGTCATCATTTACTTTCTCTTGTAAAGAACCCTAATTTTCTTGTGAGGTTCCATGCCTCCTTAGACCGTGGGACTCATCTGTTAAGCTATGTACCACCATCAAAGGATCTGCCTACCCTTAGAGCCCAATGAACAAAGTTGAATCAAACTGCACTTTGGAGTTTTTCTAGGGCAATACTGAACTCATGATATTTAGGACAGCAAAATTTCTGAAAGCAATAAGCAAACATCTGATTATACCTGTAACTAAATTAGCAGAAACCAAATGGTCCTTTTGGCAGCAAAACAAAAGTGGCTGTTACAGCCATTTTGTTTGACAGAGATTTTACAAGAGGCTCCACAATCAAATGCCGCTGTAAAATGCGAACTATTAGTACTCCCTATCCTTGGAGCCTGCTCCCTGCCCTTTCCAGTGAGGACCACCCAAAGGCACACCATGAGCATGGCGGTTTATGGGCTGTGCATTTCTCCTTTGCCTCAGAAACCTCATTCATCTCATATTTTATAGTCTTACTGGGCTTCAGGACTCAGTAGGAAAAAGAGACAGTAATTGCATTTTGTAAGCAACTAATGGTTTTCTTTATTTTGAAATTAACCTCGTAAGGTCAGGTGTGGTGGCATATGCCTGTAATCCCAGCATTTTGGTGGCTGAGGCAGGGGGATCACCATGAATTTGAAGCCAGCCTGGGCTGCACAGTGAGTTCAAAGTTAGCCTGAACTATATAGCAAGACCCTGTCTCACAAAACCAAAGAAAGAAAGAAAGAAAGAAAGAAAGAAAGAAAGAAAGAAAGAAAGAAAGAAAGAAAGAAAGTCACTAATTAATTTATTTCTTTAAATTCATCAATTCTTAAGAATGAAATAAAAACATGCACCTTTCGTCACTGCCTCTGGCAAGGTTAGGGATCCTTCCCTAATTATATTCATCCATTGTATGTTCTAATTCTCAGTCTTTCATTCATTTACTATTATTTTTTCAGTCCGCAAAATTCCATAATTTGTGAGTCCGATGAGTTTATACAAGTTCCAACGATTGCTCAGATCACATAAGAAAAGTATTTCTAAGAGGCTGGTATGGTTTTGGCCCTTTAAAATAAATTCATTGAAAGGTAATAATTACAGATACAATATTTTCTTTTTTTTAACCCTCTAAAAAATCTGAAATTTTATGTTTTACCCACACCCCGATTATATATTAGAAGTTCATATATAAATTTAGAAGAGATTTTAAAATTTGTATAAAAACACTAAGATGTATGATACTTAAATTTAGTTTACCTAACAAGCATGGGTCACAAAATTATCTAGTAAAAATTATAAATTTTGTGAATGATCTTTTTAACACCAGCCTAAGATTCATAAAATTCCCCTTGGTTTATGAACCCTTGGTTTTAAAATGAACCTTATCTTCATGAAGAATACGAATAGAAATATTCTAGTAAAAGGTCTGCATCCTACAGAAGGGTGCCTTTTTGTCATAACAACAAATCTTGCTTCATATTTAGAAGACAATGAGGTGTGAATGATACACACAGACTAAATTGGTGCCTATAAACTTTTGATGGTTACAGTGATTAACTTTTCTGAACCTGTTCTTCTACGTAACCTACACCTCTTCTAGGGTAATGCCATTGGTTACCTATCCTTTATAAAGCTGATTAAATACTCACCTCTTTCCTGAAGCTTCTGGGCTCCCATTCATCCCACCTTGGAGTCTCAGAACTCCTGTAGTTCTTACCACTTGATTGTGTACAGGGACCTCTAAATCAATAAGTCTAAAACTGAAGTCATGCTCATTTCCCCAAACCTACTCTTTCCCCTAACTTACCTCTCGTTATCAATGGCTACCCTGTACTCCAATTCCAATGCTAGCACATCAACCCTAGAGCACTTCTCCAATTCTGCCTCTCTTTCTTTCTCTCTCTCTCTCTCTCTCCTCCCTCCATGCACTGTCCTAACTTCTTATCTTTCTGATTTAATCATTCATCTTCTATGAGATTTTCTATCAATTTGCTCTTGCCAGTATGGTGGTCCCTCACTCCATGTGGTTACTGAACACTGGAAATGTGGTGAGTCTGAATTTAGATGAGCTATGAGATGCACACCAATGTTTGAAGATTTAGTAGAAAAATGAATATAAAAGATCTAATTAATAAATTTAATAAATTGACTATATGTTCAAATGATCATATTTTGGGCTAAGCAAAAACATACTAAAACAAATATCACCCAGATAATTATTTTTCAAATATGACCACTGGAAAATTTAAAATAACATGATTCACATCATAATTTTATTGCACTGTGTTGCTGTAGGGCGAGATGCTCCTCCCACAGATTTCTTTACAACTGCCATTCTATTCGTTAATTTGCCTGGTTGCTTGCCGGTCTATTCTGGACTCTCTTAGCTGCCAGAAGCAGTGGACTTGATGTCTTGTTTGGGATTATACCTAGAATTGACGCACAATAGGCATTCACACATGTTAGTTAAATGAACATAAGAACTACACCGAGACACAGGATAGCAGAGTTGCAGTCCTTTCCCTTCTCTAGGCCATACTTAATGTTTGTGTGCCTGGGGGAGGGGGGTCGCTAAATTAGGTTGTGTCTAGCAGCTCTTCTAGGTTCAGTGACTGCACATATTTACAATGGATATTTAAATCAGTCACTTCTTGAGTTGGGATGCAGTTTAGTGATACTGTAGCTGCCTGCCATACAGGAGGCCCCAGTTTTGATTCCCCAGTACTGCAAAAAAATGAAAGAAAGAACAAATAAATGACTTTTTCCTCAGGTTTTCACTTCTTTCAAGGTGAAAAAATATATTTTCCTTGTTTGTTTTTAAGAACTCTGCAAATACTTTATTTACATGTACTAGTACATCTTAATATTAATGCTTACATTTCTCATATGGAGTCTGTACATAAACATAGCACATCTTAATTCCTTTTTTCATCCCTTTTCCATTCCCTCCCTCGACCTCCCTTCCCTCCATCTCCTGATCCCCTTCCCGCTCAAGAAAGATCTATCTCCATACTTCCTATTATCTATCTCTTATTGTTCTCCTTACTTATAAAAAGTTTGGGCTTCTTGTATAAGTAATATTATGTGATATTGAAGCTTGTGTGTTTGATTCATTTCATTTAACATTTGGTCTCAAGGTGCATCCATTTTCTTACAAATGATTTGTTTATTGTTCTTTATGGCAGAGTAGTCCTCCATTGTGTGTAAATACTACATTTTCTTTATTCATTCATCTGTTGATAGACATATAGGCTGCTTCTAAGATTTAACTATCATTAATTGTACTGTTATAAATGTAGGAATACATGATCATTATAATATGATGTCTTTAACTCTGAAAATACTTTAAAAGTCATTACCAATTAACTCAACAAATAGTAGGCAAAGACACTTTTTTTTTTACTTGTATGTTGGTCAGCTTTCCAGCACTATAACAAATACTTGTGATAATCAACTTGTAAAGAGAAAAGGTTTACTTTGGGTCACAGTTTTGTTTGGCCTTATTGTGTTGGATTTGTGGTGGTATATCATGGTGGGAAAGAAAGGCTCACCTCACAGCAAGGAAGTGAAAGAAAGGAATAGAAAGGGGCTATGGCCCCACTCTTCAAGAGAACACCTCTAATGACCTAATGACGTCCTGCAGAGCCTCATCTCTTAAGGGTTCCACCAGTTCCTAGTAGTGCCATGCTTGGGACTAAGCATTTAATACATCAGCCTTTTGGGTAACCTTCCAGATCCAAACTACAGCAACAAGTTTTATAGGTGAGTCTGATGTGGGAGTATAACCATGTGACTTAGGCTCCTCTTAAAAGCAGATAGGACAGGCAGATAGGTGGAGGAAGAAGTAGAGGGAATGGCCTTAGTTTACCATCTAACTCCTTAATGTGTCTTGAGATCTTGTTCTGTGGATCTCAAGATGTTTTCCTTAGAAAAACGACCATAATTTATATCTATAACAAGCAAATGCAAAACTGACCAGCTGCTGAGTTTAGTGAAAACATCCACACAGGCTCACATGTTTGCTCATAGGCTTATTTCTTTAATTTAAAAAGAATATTAATCATCACAGAAGTCCACATTTGCAGGCTGATGATCTATGCTAGCTTCACCGCTGTGATAAACGTTGCTAATGTAGACTCCTGAGGTCATTAAGACCATTTGCTTTATTCATAGAGAGGATGCAAGCCATCCATCATGACCCACAAGGCAACTGAGAATTGCTTTGTCTGGAACACAAGTGAATGAGTTGAAAAGGAACGGGAATTGCATCCAGGAAACAATAAACTTTAGCAGGGTGCAAACACCATAATCACTACGTGTATTCCGTGTGCACTTTTCTCACTGATATCCAGTACTTTATTACTGAAAAATCTCCTGGGAGAGAAAAGAGTCAAAAATGCTTTTTTTGTCAAAAAATTGGAAGGGTCAAATTTTGCTTTTCCTTTTTCATTTCTTTCTTTTCTTTTTTCTTTCATTCTTTCTTTCTTATTATGTTTTTTAAATGTAGCCTGCCTGAAGCTTCTATTCTGGAACCTTTGATCACTCCTGGAGAACTCAACATTCTAAGTCTCAAAGGTTTTTGGTTTTTTTGTTATTTTTTTTCTTCTAACCCACTGTCAGCCTTCCTGTGATTCTGGGACTTTGGCCATATGTCCTTGAAGCCAATCTCTGTTTATGTAATTGTTCTAATTTCTTTGTTGCAATTACTTTTCTTTTTTTCCCTTTTTTTTTAAATCTCACCCTTCTTTCCATTTCTTTTTCATCTCTCTCCCTAGGAAAATTCCTTTTTCTGGCAAGCTCCTCTTGCTCCCTTTGGCAGTATCTCACAGAGGCACAAATAGTCATAATGATTGAAATGGGCACTTGCAGCGGGGCCCTCACCCGTGGAGATTAAATACTATGCAGACATTATCTCATCCATTTCCCCTCAACTCTACAAAGGAGGACCCATTTCTCAGTGGATATGTACCAAGGACAGAAACAGTCTGAGCCTAAAAAGAACTGGTAACATACAGTCCTTCATCACAGTAGATCAAGCCTCTTGGATTTTACTTTTCCCATCCCTACCTTCTGGTTTTTCTTCTTAATTTTTACAAATAGAATGATTTCCTATCTCCTTACACTAGTCTCTTCCTATAAATATAGCTTTAAGTCCGGTGCTGTCCCAAGTTGAAGAGGGATGGAGAGGAAAAAAGTATGAATTTGGTTTATGTTCTATTTCTGATTTTAGTCTCTGTTTCAGGAGTTTTCTGGGGCTCCTTCGAGAACTGGGCAACTGTTTCACTTGTTTCACTCTGAAGTAATGGTCTTATTTAGATTTCATTGATGACAGTTGAGAACTTTATAACTTAAAGAGATTAAGGCCACACCTGGCTGTTTCCCTACCCTACTGTGATAAATAAGCAACTGATGTTCCCAAATTTCAATATGTAGCACAGCTAGTTGGATGTTCAAATTACCCTCCTGAGCTAGACTCTCAGACATCTCAGTCTATACATACAATTCCTGAGAGAACTTTATAACAGTAATTTCCACAATCCTATATGCTCATTATTCTTACCCACCTTTTCCAGAGGAGGAAAATCCTAGAGCACATGTCCAATGTACTATAGCTACTCAGTGGATGGAGGCAGCCTTTCAACCTCCGATGGTCTAATTCAAATAACTAGTCTTCACTTGTTTCTCTCTTGACACATGAGAGGAGAAAAAAAGCAGCGGCACATCCCTTCCCCTCCCTTTTCATCCAGGCTAGGTTTCTCACGGCCTGTCTTCCCCCGTGAGTGCCTGACCTTGAAATGTTTCCTTCACCAGAACCAGTGCCTTGGCCTACTCCAGGGGACTCCTTCTTCCTGTGAGCAGCAAGGGACATGCTGTGCACATCGCTTTGCTTCCCACTTAAAGTACCTACCTCCAAGAAGCGTGATGGAGTTGCCAGCAATTTCCTCTGAGTCGGGTATTGCCAAGGGCACAGAGGAAATGGAGAGCCTGGGACTCTTTTGGATCATCTGTCCCTATTTTGCCACAGGCTGTTGTGTGCTTCAGTTCTGCAGAAGCATCCCTAGGGCAGGAACCCTAAACCAGTTTAGGGCTCTACCAGGGATGAAAGTGTGTACTTCTTTACAACTCTGCTTGGAAGTAGGAAAAACAAAACAAAACAAAACAAAACACTGAAAGTCTCTTAAGATCATTTTTGGCCCTTTAAATCTATATAAATATAGTATCCATAACTTTTTATGGATAGCTCATCAAATATTCACCCATTAGAAAATTGTATGTAATGAGCATGCACTAAATATTTGTCAACAAGTGACTACAATGCCAACTCATCTGTTGCTAATTACGAGTTATCCTTCTTAATAATCCCACTGTCCAGCACATGGTCCCTTAGCCTGACAGAGCTTTCAGTATTCATAACTCTGTTTTGTGTTCAATGAAGCTGCTGGAAACAAATGAGAATCATCAGCTAAAAAGAATGATGTCCTCCCAACAGTTCTTCTCACACTCCCAGGATGGACAAGCTTTCAAATAATTTATGGCTAAAGCCACACTGCAGCTTCTTAAATACTATAGGTGGAGCCCCCAGGATTAGCCTGTGCCTACCTCTGCCCCATGACCAGACTTCTCAGCTCAATATTGACACCACAACATGACATTTTACTAGCCATCATCTTCTTTCCTAGGAGCTTTCATGTTGCTACTGTTATATTTTGGGGAAAAGAGGGTGAATGCCTCAAAAATTTTGAATTGTACGTAGCTTTCCCACTGAGTTCCAGGATCTCTTTAGTAGTTCATAGTACATATAAAACTGGACTTAGCCCAGATCTGGCTTCTCACTGCAATGGGTGACAAACAGATAAAAGCAGACATGAATGACTCCCGGGATTTAACAAAGGCAAGTTGTTTTAGTAACTTATAAAGGCCATATTGAAGAATATAACACAGGGGGCCTGACTTTTCACTACATTATTTATTATGTCTGGTATGGAGCTCAATTTGTGCCTGGAATAGCTTTAAGTGACAGTGCAGTTCTGCAGTTTGAGAAGCCCTGTTGTAGAAGGAGCATGTGGAAAAGTGGGTTTGATGGGGAGTTGGAATCAGAAAGACATGAAGCTGAGTCTGGGCTGTGCCAGGTTCCTGGTGTACAGTGAAAAATGCACACCTTCTTCAGTTGTGAGTGACTTAAATGAGGAAAACCAATGCCAAGCACCAAGACTGGCATTCTTCCGCCCACCTGCTGGATGAACCTCTGGTTTGGTGAAACACAGCCAGTAAAACAACAGTAGTGCATCCTCAACCGTACTTATTGTGATTTGCAAGTAAAGGATGAATATGATGTGGAGTTCTCCACAAAAGCACAATAGTAACAATCACAAAATCTCCATCCTCTTATCTCCCTTCCCCCAGTCTAAATACTACCAAGATAAACCTGCTGCACATTCTGGCTTTGCTTAAGTTGTCATTTCCAATGTAGCAACCGCCAAGTTAAATCAGCCTTTGTCAGGACCACTGCACACTTGCTTGTATCATTCTTCCTCTGTTAGATCTTTTCTAATTTGTCCCTGTTATCCCGTCACCTAAACCTGTGATAGAATCCACCTTGTGTGCTTTACTCACATCCTTTCAAACTATATTAGTTTCACTTCAGTTGAAACTACACTCTCAGACTGAGACGTCTGAAAGCCTAGTTCTTATTGTATTTATCTCTGCTCCATTAGTTATAAATGCTTTTTAAAACAAGCTTTCTGACCCTTAATTCTTATCATCACTGCTTAGGGTAGAATGTGGTTTGCTTCAGGCCATGGCTCCTGCTCAAGCTCCAACATGGCCTCTCTTGTGAAACGTCCCTTCTCATAGGCAGGCAGAGGTAAAAAGGGGTTGAGCACAATGCTTGGCAAGGTCTATGTTCTGACTTGAGTGGTTTAAAGGAATAAATGGGTGTCACCAAAATTTCCAATTGCATTTAAACAGAAATATAGCTTTAGAATCCTACACTGTCAGGGATAATGACTTTTACTAGTCATTAAGGAACTCTGAAAAGGAGGCTAGATTAATGCCGACACACTGATTTTAATTGTTACTCAACTCTCATCACCTCCTCGTTGGATTGTTCACTCATGGCATTTTGCAAGACTGTCATCTTGAATCACAGCTTTCCCTTTATGAAGTGTTTGCACACCTGTCATTGAATCTGGTCCTAAGCACTGTGATAAGCAGGGTAAGTTAGTATTCCATTTAGAAATGACGATCTGACTTGTTCCATGTTAAATGGTTTAGAGCTTTTGTCTACAACAGCAGCAGGACTTCTGTTATTCCAAAAAATAGTCTAGTAGAGGAGATGCTTTTGGATATTTTTTACGTAATAGATGAATTCATATTTCTTTACATAGGTGTCTGATAATAAGCCAATGATGGATAATTCATTTAAAATAACTTCAAAGATTTTGTTCTTCTCCTCGTTAGGCTTATTTTAAAGTTGCCCTTGAAATACTCATCACCTTGCTTCATCTTGGGCTTTGCCACTACTTATCTTTAAGAAGGTAATTATAAAAGCCAGTCTACCTCAACCTGAAAAAATCATGACTTTCTGGGAAAAATATTTCCCTTCACACAGAGATACAGTTTGCCAAGATAATTAACAGATAGAAGGAAAAGTGAAGCAAGGTATAGTAAACCAATGTCAGTCTCAAACATCCAAAGTACTAAGCTTTACTCTTGGATTTCATAGAGGTGACCAAAATTGAAGGTCTGCAGCAGTGTATTCAATATTCAGGTCTTTCTTTCTTTCTACTGTTTTATTGTAAAAAGAAAAAAATAACAATAACAATAAAACAGAGTTTCAAAGCAGGTTAGTAGAAGAGTTACAATAATTAATATATTGCATATAATATTCAGGTCTTTCTAAGAAAATGAAATGACTCAATTTCATGTTAATATAGAGAACCATGGGTTTTTTAAAATTACCTTCAAAGTTAGCATTTTAAAAAAGGAATTAAGGCATCCAATTTCCCCCCAAATTTTGACTACAGTTTTCATCACATAGATCAAATAATAAAAGACATAGCATCCAACTTGTTTTGTACAGTGTGAAACCTGTACAATAAAACATGCATTTATGATTCTCCTTTCCTTGAAAGATCACCAAGTGCTTCTATGACATTTCATTTTCTGTGAACATTCTTCCAGAAATTTCTGTGTGTTGTCAAGGGAACATGGGAGCACACAACCTGCCTGATCCATGTAATCATGCATACTCATGCTTGGGATCCCATGGTAAGAAGGTGATGACATGACTAGAATATTCTTTGAACTTGGATACTGTTCAGGGTATGCCTGTTGCTTGTAAGCCTTGAGTCATGCACAGAGGGAACACAGAAGGTCTTTCTGAATATTAAATAACTTCACCATAATGCCTTCCCTTCAGCAAGCACTTCCATGACCCTGATTCTGCATAGGGCCTGAGTACAGACATACAATGAGCTCTGAGTGTCAGGGATAATCTTTGCAGTGGCTACCACAGCAATACTACTTGTGACTTGGCATGAGACACCTTCTTACATGGTCTTTTGTTAAACCTTCATTTTATACAACCTTGCTGATAGCTTTTATTGCTTTGCATGATATCACTTTTATGTTCTGTTCAAAAATATTTCCCTTATAGAAAAGAATGTTTTCTATGTCTTTGATACTATCTCAAAAAGATACCGCTGAGTTTGAACCATTTCTTTATTCTTGACCAAAAAAAAAGTTACACATGTTTGTGGAAAATAAAACAAGGTAAATCCTCATTTAATTTATTCAATACACTGAGATGAAATTTATACACATACAAATATGATGTATAAATTGGATTTCTCACTAGTCCACAAAAATCACTGATTCTAGCAAATTCATGGACTCACATCTCTATCTATTTTATTTTGACCATTCAATTTTCAGATGATTGTCATTTGTGACTTTATTCTCTGCACAAAGCAGACCTTTTCATGAAGAGATGGAGAAAATGCCAGTAAATTAGAAAGCAGTACCCCATGACCCTGATGAATACTAGGAGCTTCTCTGCTCCACTTTTGGTCTTGTTTTGGGGATATAGCTCTGATTTAGTGTCAATTTAAATCCATCCACTGTAAAATCAAATCCCTCCAGGAGACATAACCTATAGCAAGGATCTTATGTAGCGCAGCACACATGTTTTGCTTCCCTCTTGTCTGCATTAAACTGGAAGAAATTAACTTAATGTTGCATGAAAATAAGTGAAGTGTCATCTTAATTAAAAGATAGAAAGCCTATATCCTTTGGATGAACCTTAAAAACACTTTCCATTTCTTAAAAGCAAAGTGGATAATTTTTCCTGATGGCTCATAAACTAGAATTTTATCTTAATCAATTTTGCTATGTTGGACTGGGCACATTTGTGCTGTGGACCACTTACTCATCATGTTAAAATTAAGGCATCATATTTGTACAATTTCCCAGCACTGAGGCTGGTCCAACAGGGATAGGCAGTTAAAATGTTCATCAAAGTGGTCTTCTGCTACTAAAATGTAAATGCACAACTGTCATGAAATGAGCACTTTCTTAGTAGACACCTCCAAGTGGTACCATGAGAGTTTGATTCACTGAGCCTTTCAGCTTAAGGTAAAATATAGCCTTCAGTTGCAAGGGGAAACTGTGGTGGAAATTGGATTATCAAGTTCTGAGGCATAGCACAAGTTGACCCAGTAAAATGGAACATCTGTCCGAGTTAAAGCTGTCTTGTAACTACTTAAGCCACCAAGGTCTGTGATAGCAAACTGCTCTTTGAAAAGAGAATATACCGATGGTAAGTCTAGGAAGTCATGATGCAACAGTTACGGGTTCATTGATATTTCTAGCAATTGCCATAGGGCTTCAGAATTCATATTTTGGAGCAAGCAAGCAAGCAAGCAGGCATCATATCGCAGGCACACATGAAAGTTCCTGTAGCGATACACATACATTTTTTTCCCAGGGTTTGGAGACGAAAGCACTTGTAAGTTCGGGACCAGATGAAAGGTAGTGCTAACTAGAATGCTACAAAAATGAATGGGTTCATCTAACAACACTGATAATAAAACATTTTAAGTCCCCCTATATTGATTCTACCTTTTCCATATGATAGCTGAGTTATCTCTTGTTTACCTTTAGCCACCTTGTTCCTTGAAACTCCTCTAGAAAGAAGGAGCTATCTTTTCCAATTGATTTAGCATTCTTTGCATATTCCCTTAGGCCAGGCAGTTACAGAAGACTACTGTATTTTCTGTGTCCCTCATTAACAGAGGTGGTAATTCTCTTTCCTTTCCTTCTTCCTCTGTGATTTGAAGATTGCAGACATTCGTAAATGGATGCTCTTTTTGATTCTTGCTAAGTTCTAAAGAAACCAGTATGTTTTCTGAGATCACAGAAGAGTCAGAACAGATCACAGGAAAAAGCAGAACAACAAAAACTAAAAACTTTGGGGGAGAGATAGATATCAAAAAGAGAAAGAAGAAAATCTCAGAGCTTGTAAACATCACAGATGCTTTTGGGGAAGCAAAAGAGTCTCTTAATCATATGGTGTGAAAGTGTGATCATTATCCATTTTGTGTTTCATTGCAGGTATTTCCAAGGGGAATAAAAGCAACACTGGAAAATATATTAGCTCTGTGTTTTCCTGGCATAACATTTTATGTGCCTATTTATTCTCACAAGCGTTTCTGAGAATGTAAACCAAAAAGGCTTATTTTTGGATAAAGGGTTATATTCCCATGTTTAGAGCTCCATTTGTATTAATGAGATTTATGTTGATAAATTCCAACATACTTAGACTAGAAATATGCCTTCACCATGCTTGCTTCCCTCCCTTCCCACCTTTTCAACTGGGGCCTCCATCTCCTTCGGGAATAAAAATTCAAAGAATAGTCTCATGGAGAATCTCACTTTAAAGTGCTTTATAGATACTCAATGCCCTTTAGGAAGAAAATTCGGCTGTACGTTGATCTTTCTCAAGAGCAGAAATGAGGGCAAGGGACTGGGAAGTGGATGGCTCTACCCAGGCATGAAACCCAGGGTTGAATCTAACAACAAAAGTCAGCCACACTCCATATCCTTTCAGTGCTTCCAAATAGATATGGAGTTACACTGAAAAGAAGAATTGCTGCTGGTAGTTAGTTTTTTATAAAAACAAAAACAAAAACAACTTTCCACATTTTGGCCAGTTCTCAATAATGACAATCTGCAATACTCACACATTCCAGGCACTGCATTTTTCAACTTGTCCTTTCATTTAATTTTAAAGCTTGCAACTTTCTAAAGCAAATGCTTATTAAAACCTGGGCTTTCAAACATTAAAAGTGAGGAATTAAAGATGATTCAGTTGAACTTATAAAACTTAACTTGAAATCCAGCAAAGCATTTGTTTTGTGGCATAGAGGGCAGTGCAACACTAAACGTTTTCTAAACAATGGCACTGAGCATTCATTCAGAGCTTAGTGACGCTTCTGTCCCAGACTTGTTAATAATAAAATCCAGCCTCAATTACGTTTTTGTCACCAAGACATCTGGCTCTAGCTCTGCTAAGCTGTGAGCCAAGCAGACCTCAGGATCCGAACCCATAGGGTGATACACAATGAAGAACCTTCTTACCAGATCCTCTTCAATTGATTCTAAGAGTAGGAACTCTTCCTAGCTTAGGATTATATGATTTTTCCAAATTAATGACATTTTAATACTCCTATACAGTAGAGTGACAGGAATGCTAACAGTGAAATAATCACTGCATCCCTCCTGGCCCAAGCTCATCGGTCAGAGTTGATGCGGATAGGGTTTCTCCCTCAGTGGGGAAAATCAAATATGTGACAGTGTTCTAACTCTGGATTCCTCAGATTCTATCTTCTATTATTCTGAGGCAGGACACTTGAAATAAATGCTGTCCATATAGCTTCAAAATACCCTCTAACTACTAGGAAATAGATAGTACACTTAGAGAAAGAAATGAGTTGTTACTACCCCCACTGGATGGTATGGTGAACAGATCACTGATCTTAAACTGGTAAATGGGGTAATTTCAAGGGAGAGGACTGCACGTCCTGAATTCTGTCTTCTCTCTTCATTTTGACTCCAATGCTTCTCCTCCTCTGTATGAACACCTCTGTCTGTAGTCCCTGTGCAGCACTTAAGCCATCTGTCATTGTTTTTTTTTTTATTTTAAAGAGAAAAATACCCACAAAATTTCAAAACAAGATAATTGGAGGGTAATAATGGTTAATACATTGTGCATTGTTATCTTTAAATTAGTTACTAAGAGTACTGATATTGGCATTTAATTGTTCCAGCAATATTAGCACAAACATTTCTTTTCAATTAACTAAGAGAAATTAGTAGTATAATGACTGTCATTCTCATATATAATCTGGTATGTTAAAGCTGGGTGTGGTGAAGCTGCCTGTAGTCTGTGCTACTTGAGAGGTTGAGGCAGGAGAATAGCTATAGCCTAGGAATTTGACATTACCCTAAACAACATAAGGAGGTCTCATCTAAAAAAAAGTGCCTCTTAATTGGATTATGGAATTCGTTATAGCTTTGCACATAGTTGCTGATAACAAGCATCTAAAGCAACATCAAGTAGTAAGTTGTCCTTCATGAAAACATTAAACCTCACATAGCTTGCCCCTACTATCATGTACTATCTAAGGAGACTTTGGTTAGAATTAGGATCCTGTCCTTGCAGTCCCTTAGTCTGTGGCTATGAATGCCTGTTTCTCTTTCGTGAAACTGTCAAGTTTACTTTGCAAAATTAACTTCACAGAAAATCTCTAGTGAGTGCATACATATGCATACACACAAGTTCCTACTAGAATGTCTGGAATAATCAGAACATTCTAGTTGATGACAAAGTGATAACAATAAAGTTTTATTTATGGTCAAAGGAAAACAAATATTGAAAGGTGAGAAGAGGTTCATTCTTGCAGAGTACTGTTACACCACCGAAGCTGTGTTCATGCCTCTTTGTTGCACAAAGAGCATTCACTTCATAGCTACGGTGGACAATTCTGTGTCCACTGGCAGCCTCTCCTAGAGGCCTGGATGAGAGGTCTCACCATTTTATTGTCTTAGAAGTTTCCTTTAAGTTCTCAAACACAGACCCAATGGGAAAATATGACCTATGGGAAGGTGTCCAGCTTTCATCCTCTAGAAGGAAGGTCTAAGGAAAATTCTATACCAGATTCAGCAAATAGTTTCAAGAATGGTCCCAATATCTTTTAAGATGCTTTGAGATATTTTAGGTCATGGGATTTATGTTATAGCTACTCAAACCTGTCATTGTGGCACAAAAGTAGTTATCATAATAAACAAATGGGTGTGGCTGTGTGCCAATAAAACTTTATAAAAAGCTTGCCAGGTCTAGCCCTAAGGATAGAGTTCTGTGGTGTCTATTCTACATGGTTTCTTAGAAGTTTCTGCTGGATTTTAGGCCCAGATCTACATGGATGACTCACACCATCCTTTTGTTCTTCTTGTTTTGCTTTTCTGTCTCTCATTTTTTCTACTTTCTCACTCCTGCTTCCTAGAATCACCTGCCAAATAAGTAGCAACAAATACGTCTATAACTACCTATAATCACTAGCAAAATGAACATGTGGTGGGCACAGGCACTGACTTAATATGTCCTGGCAGAACTAATGAAGGAAACATGCATGATAAAATGTGGTCCATTGCATGTTACCTTTGGTTTTCAGGTCGAAATGGATGCTTACTGAAAAAGGTTTGGAAAGGGTTGAAATCACTACAGATCCTGTGGAAATTTAGAAGATCATCAATACCTACTTTGAAAATCTTCACTCTCATAGGATAGAAAACAGAAGAAATGGACAGATTCCTAGATACATATGAGTTACCAAAACTGAATGAAGAAGATATAAAAATTATGAATAACCCAATGGCAGTCAATGAGATCGAAAATGTAATTAAAAATTACCAACAAAGTAAAGCCCAGTTTCTGATGGATTCACCACTGAATTACCCAAGAAATTTAGAGAAGATTTGACTAATACTCCACAAAATATTTAGTGAAATTGGAAGGAAAGCAATACTCCATAACTCATTCCTGGAGGCAAGTACTATCCTGATACCAAAACCAGAGAAGAATGCAACCAAAAAAGAGAACTACAGGCCAATCTCCCTAATGAACATACATACAAAAATCCTCAACAAGACACTAGCAAACAGAATGCAGCAAATCATCAAGAAGATTATACAACATGAACAAGTGGGATTCATCCCAGAAATGCAGGGATGGTTCAACCTATATAAATCAATAAGTGTAATACACCATATCAACAGAGCCAAAAAAAATCACACAATCATTTCAATAGATGTAAAGAAAGCGTTTGACAAAGTCCAACACTCATTCATGATAAAACCTTACAGAAAAGGAGAATAGGTATTCTTTATCTCAATCTTATAAAAGCAATGTATGAAAAACCAACAGCCAACGTCATATTAAATGATGTAAAACTGAAAGCTTTCACTCTACTATCAGGAACGAGACAAGAATGTCCACTATCACCACTCCTATTCAATATAGTTCTGGAAACACTAGCCAGAGCAATTAAACAAGAGAGAGATATGAAAGGAATAATGATAGGAAAGGAAGAAGTTAAATTATCATTATTTGCAGATGACATGATACTCTACATAGAAGACCCGAAAAACTCCACAAAAAGACTTCTAGATTTAATAACTAAATTCAGTAGTATTGCTGGATACAAAGTCAACACTCAAAACTCAGTCAGATTCCTATACACAACCCACAAACTCACTGAGAGAGAAATTAGGGAAACAACACCCTTCACAATAGAATCCAGAAATAGATATAATTAGGAGTCAATTGAGCAAAGGAAAGGATCTATATAGGAATCAACTGAGCAAAGGAAAGGATCTGTATATTGAACAATACAGTACTCTGAAAAATGATATCACAGAAGATATCAGAAAATGGAAAGATATTCCCTGTTCATGGATAGGAAAAACCAACATAGTGAAAATGGCCATACTCCCAAAATTGTTGTACAGATTTAGTGCAATCCAGATCAAAATACCATTAGCATACCTCACAGAACTAAAGAAAACATTTCTAAAGTTCATCTGAAAGCAGAAGAGACCTAGAATAGCAAAAGCAATCCTGGAAAACAAAGACCAGGTGGAGGCATCATAATCTCTGACTTGAAATTATACTACAAAGCTACTGTCATAAAATCAACATGCTACTGGCAAAAAAACCACATGAGAACCAGCAGAATAGAGTATAAGGTACAGACAGAACTACAACACACTCAGCCAAAACTACAGAACTACAGAACACACTCAGCCACTTTATGTTTCACAAAGGAGCCAAACATGTTCTCTGGAAGAAAGATAGCCTCTTTAATACATAGTGCTTGAAAAACTGGCTCTCCACATCCAAAGACTAAAACTAGACCCATGTCTATCACTATGCACTAAACTGAAATCAAAATGGATCAAAGATCTAAATAATAAAACAGAAACAGTACAGTAGAAGAGAACATAAGTAGAACTATTGAAGAGATAGGTGTAGGCGGAGAGCTCATAAACAAAACCCAGACTGCAAGGGAAATACTTCAAAGAATCAACAACTGGGATCTCACCTTACTAAAAAGCCTCACACAGCAAAAGAAAGCACCAACGAAGTGAAAAGACAACACACAAAGTGGGGAAAAATTTAGCCAATTGTCCCTCAAACAAAGGACTTCTATCTAGAACATATAAAGAATTGGAAAAGATCAGTCCACCCAAATTCAGAGACCCAATCCAAAAATGGGCATATGAGATGAATACACATTTCTCAGATGAAGAAATACAAACATCAAATAAATACATGAAGTCAGGCATAGTGGCTCAAGCCTGTAACCCCAGCACTTGGGAGGCTGAGGCAGGAGGATTGCTGCGAGTTTGAGATCAGCCTGGGCTACAAAGTGAGCTCAAGGCTAACCTGAACTGCATGGCAAGACCCTGTCTCAAAAAGACAAAAAAAAAAAAAAAAACCCACAAATAAATACATGAAAAATGTTCAGTGTCACTGGTCATTTGAGAAATGCAAATTAGAACAACACTGAGATTCCATCTCACCCAAGAAAGAATGGCTATCATCAAGAAATCAACTGATAACAAATGATGATAGGGCTGTCTAGAAAAAGTAACCCTTTTCCACTGTTGGTGGGAGTGTAGACTGGTACAACTATTGTGGAAATTAGTGTGGAGTGTCCTCATAAAACTAGGATTAGAGGTCCCATTTGACCCAGCTACCCTTCTTTTGGGTATTTTCCTAGAAGAATTAAAAACATCACACCACAGCAATATATATGCATCCATGTTTATAGCTGCACAATTTGTAATAACTAAATCTTGGAAGAACCCAAATGCCCATCAACTGACAAATGGATAAGAAAAATGTGGCATTTTTGTACAATGGAGTACTATTCAGCCATAAAAAGAATAAATTTCGACTTTTATAGGTAAATGGATGCAAGACCAACCATGAGACGATGTTCATAAATGAAATAAATCGGAGTCACATATATAAACATTGTATTGCCTCCCTGGGGTGAGAAACTGAAAGAATAAGTAAGTTCTAAGATGTACAACAGATATTATGAAATGGGATGAAGTTGTTCAAAAGGAAAAAGGAACTAGGATGGGGGAAGTGGGAAAAGACTATAGGGAAAAGGGAAAAAGTGCAAGTCAATTATACTATTAGTGTCTCTTATTTCATAAAAAAGGAAGGTCTGTGTTAATATTGATTGGAGAAATTTTTATGCCCATATCTTGTACCCTGAGCAACTACTTTAAAGATAACAACATGTAACATATTAACTATTGTTATTCTCCTATTATTTTGTTATGAAATTTTATTTTACCTTATTTCCATAAAATAAAAAAATAAAAAATAAAAAGCGCTTAGTTTCATTCTGGTATTGGAATAAAATGCACAATCTTATGTTCTGCATTCCACAGTTATCATTTATTTCCAAAAAATGTAGGGGCAAAACAAAATGTCTCGCTCTTATGTGGCTATAGGCTAAGGACTACATGGCTGACAGGCAAATGAGCATTGCTGTAGTGGTCTCCAAGCTGATTCCAAGCCATGTGCTATCCTAGCAGATTCTTCAGGCTCTCCAAAAGAGTATGCCAAGAGGGCTGGGGATTTAGCTCAGCAGCAAAGCGCCTGCCTGGCAAGCGCAAAGTCGTGAGTTCGGTTCCCGGTACCGGAGAAAAACCAAAAAACCAAGAAGAAAAAAGAAAAAAACTACTCAAAATTTTGGGGCTGGGGATTTAGCTCAGCGGCAAAAGTGCCTGCCTGGCAAGCGCAAGGTCGTGAGTTCGGTTCCCGGTACCGGAAAAAAACAAAAAAAACAAACAAACAAACAAAAAAAGAGTATGCCAAGAGTTGATCTGGCATATCATCAGGATTCAGAGAAGGTACTGATGATCTTCTGAATTTGTTCAGGATCTGTAGTGATTTCACCCCTTTCATTCCTTATTGCATGCAATTCAGTTTTTCTTTCCTTTTTTTAAATAAGGTTGGTGAGGGGTTTGTCTATTTTATTTATTCTTTCAAAGAACCAACTCTTGGATTCATTAATTCTTTGTATTGTTTTTTAGTCTCCATTGCATTAATTTCTGCTCTGAGCTTTATAATTTCCTGCCTTCTTTGGGCTCTGGGTTTGACTTGCTCTTCTGTTTCTAGGAACTTGAGGTGCAGCATAAGATTGTTCATTTATACTTGTTCTGTTTTCCTGAGGTGGGAGTTCATGGCTATAAATTTCCCTCTGAGGACTGCTTTCATTGCATCCCACAGGTTCCTGTACATTGTATCTCCATTTTCGTTTAATTGTAAATTGTGTTTAATCTCTGCTTTGATTTCATCTGTGACTCATTGATTATTCAGGAGGATATTATTTAATTTCCAACTGTTTATGGAGTTTTTGTGTTTTCTTTTGTCATTAATTTCCAACTTCATTGCACTATGGTCTGATAGTATACATGGGATAATTTGAATTCCTTTCCATTTACTTAAACATGTTCTATGTACTAGTATATGCTCTACTTTAGAGAACATCCCATGTGCAGCTGAGAAGAAAGTGCATTCTGATGCTGTTGGGTGGAACACTCTGTAAAGGTCTACTAAGTCCATACATTCACATGGTTGCTTAAGTTCTGTTATTTCTTTCCCAATTTTTTGTCTAGTTGATTTATCTCTTTGTGACAATGGTGTGTTAAAGTCCCCTGTTTTTTCATGTCTGTTAAAGAAATCACCAATAAAGTAAAAAGAAAACCCATAAATTGGGAAAAAATTTTACCCAACTGCTCCTCAGACAAAGGACTGCTATCTAGGACATAAAAAGAATTTTAAAAAATCAGGCCCCTCAGATTCAAAACTGGGCATCTTAAATGAATACACACTGCTCTAATGAAGAGATACTAATGGTGAATGAACACATGAAAAAATGTTCAACGTCATTAGTCATCCAAGAAATGTCAATTAAAACAACAA
Organism: Chinchilla lanigera; assembly: GCF_000276665.1. Taxonomy (NCBI): domain Eukaryota; kingdom Metazoa; phylum Chordata; class Mammalia; order Rodentia; family Chinchillidae; genus Chinchilla; species Chinchilla lanigera. The sequence continues at coordinate 838,264 of NW_004955544.1, forward strand.
AAGGAACCCTACTCCACTGCTGGTGGGAGTGTGGACTGGTGAAACCATTGTGGAAATCAATTTGGAGATTCCTCACAAAACTAGGATTAGAAGTCCCATTAAACCCAGCTATTCTCCTTCTGGGTATTTTCCCAGAAGAATTAAAGACATCATACCACAGCGATATATGTGCACCCATGTTTATAGCAGCACAATTTGTTATACCTAAATCTTGGAAACAACCCAGATGCCCATCCACTGAGGAATGGATGAAAAAGTTGTGGTATTTTTTATACAATGGAGTATCACTCAGCCATTAAAAAAGATAAACTCAAGGCTTTTGTAGGTAAATGGATGCAACTAGAAACCATACTCATAAGTGAAATAAATCAGACCCAGATAGGTAAACATCATGTTCTCTCCTTGATGTAAGAACCTGAAAGACTAGGTAAAACTCAAAATGTACAATAGATGACAAGAAAGGGAAAGAAATTGCTCAAAGGAAGGAATGACTGGGATTAGGGAAAGAAAAATAAGAAAGAAGGAAGGCAAAATATAAATATATATATGAATAGCTGTGATAACGGTATTGCTGATGTCTGATGGTGTATTGAAATGAACAGTGAATGATTACAATTTTTATGTTCTGATCGACTGTGCATGCTTGTGTCTGGTGGTGTGAGCAACCAAAGTGAAGGTAACAATATGCAACGGAGTTAAAATGGTGAACTCCTACCATCTTGTCTAGTGAAACTCTGTATTATCTCTACTGTTTTATCAAAGAATTATTTTCTTACTCCCTTTAATGATTTGAGCAGTCTTTCATTCTTACATCAGGTAATCTGAGCAATGTAGTTGAGGATAGTGATACGTAATGTAACAACCACTGTGGATTTATATTATTTTGTCTTGAGACTCTGTATCACTTTGAATGTTCTTGCTTTGATTTTTTTTATGTTTGTTATACTTGTATGCTGCTACTGCTCTTTTTTGTTTGTTTCTTTCTCATTTACTACTCTTTTTAAAATAAAAAAATTAAAATTAAAATAAAAGGATTCAGTGAACAGGTACAATTGGGCAGCCTTCCTGAAAACAAGGGAACCCGGAAGTGGCAGTCTCAAAGGAGACTTCTTATTGATTTCTCATCTTTTTTTCTCAGTTCATCAGATTCTTAAGATTCTTTTCTTGTGTGTTCATCATGGATAGAGATGCTTTATGGTTTGACCCTACCCAATTTCCCTCAGTTTATAATAAAAATAACATGGGATGAAAAAATACTATTCTTTCTTTGATAACTGTTAAATATGACATTCACAGCAATTTGATTTTGTCAAAGTTGTATACTTAAATACATCTTTTATTCACTGAAACACAGATGTGGTAGTGTAGCGGTAAACTCCATTTAAAAAGAATGTCTTACAGAAGGTTAAATATCATAGGTCTCTCTTACACAGGGCTCCCAAAGGACAAATAATTTAACGAACAAAATAAGAAAAGATGACCAGTAACAGGGAGATATACTATGTAGAGATGGGAAGGGATCTGAGGATGGGGGAGAGATGGGCAGAAGGGGAGGGAAAGAGGAAGTAAAAAGGATAAACATACAGTAATATGTAACAATTCATATCAATGGATGTATTTGTTATACCACAAACATATCCTATTAGAAAAGAGGTTAAAAAATAAAAGAAAAAAATCTCTTTGTCTATTTGAGTTTATTGAATAATGGGAATATGAAAAGTGGGCAAATATTTCACTATTTTTTCTAATGGCATTAAAAGATCTGTAAGTGTATAAAGTAGGTAATGATGGGTTACTAATCTTGTGGTTAAATAGAAGAATTTCAACCAGAGAAGAGCCTATAAATTCCCAAAGGCTTCAGTATTTAAATTTTCATATGAAACCATAATAAAATAATGGTAAATCACATTATCTGTTCTGTTCTGTATAAAACCAATTGCCTGGTTTAAATTTGGTGGCTGATGGGATTACACTGTTTTTAATTTCCTGCAATTTCTTATTTTTCTTATTTTCATTGCATTTATTCTTTCAGTCATAAAATTTTACAAAAATGTATGTTTCCCCAAATTGCGGAAGTCTCTTAAAACACTGTATTCATTAGTCCTCCCTATGTGCAGATTTCCCTACTCACTCTGTCAAAGTCAAGCTTGGAAAAACAACTGGCTTTGGCCAATAACATGTAAGTGGAAGTGACAAAATGCGTCCTAATAAACAGTGGTAAGTGTTATGAGTGGTTTTGTCCTTCCACTTTCTTTTAGTTGATTCCCAAAGTGAAGACCACATGGGAGAAAACCATACATGCTCCACAATGACACTGGTGAGAGTGAAACAAACCTTTGTTACTGAAATCCACTGAGATATTTGGGGCTGTTTGTTACCACACCGCAATTTAACTCAAAGTGACAGGCACAGGGCTTCAAAGATGAAACTCACATGGATCTCTCACTCAAAAGGTTTTAATAAAAGTTATACAATCAAAAGATCTCTTGTATATGGTGTAGGTTGGTGGCATGGATAGTGGTTAAAGGCACAAGTTTTGGAGTGAGATGGCCCGGGTTTGAAACCCCACTCCCATTTGAGTCAGACTGACTGATACAGGTTACTTAACCCCTCTTGGCCTTACAAATATAGTTCATAACTTGCTTGGTTGGTGAGAAGAATAGCAGAGATAATGTCACCAGATGTACACTCCTCGACAAAAGACAAACTTTACTTCTATTGTCTTCATCCTTGGACCAACAGATAAGAAACACGGAGAAACCTCTTGACAGAAACAGAGTTCAGTGTATTGAATTATAACTTCTTAGATTGTCACAAGAAACTTAACGTGTAAACAAATGATTGAAACTTCTTTCCCTTCTCTTGAAATTTTTACATTCTTTAAAGTTTTATTTCCCTTAGATACATTTAAGACGGAAGTCAGTCTCCTTGTAAGATGAGGACTAGGTTAGCTACATCCATATATCACATGTATGATTTTGGAGAAGAAGAAACTAGTTAGTTCCTGAAGCATGAGGCCAGAAGACCAAATGTCACCACATGAATGACATCAGGTAAGGGTAGCAGAACTGTCTAGTCAATCCACTGCATTAAGAGAAATAATACAGCAGCGTTTTTTTGAGCCACTATGTTTTTGGTGTGGTTTGTTACACAGCAATTGATTAACTGACATAACTGTCGGAATCCCAGTGACTCAGGAGTCTTAGGACACCTCTATGTCTGGTGACTAATTAGAAGGACTCACTGATCTCAATACATAATAGTCCTCATTGCTAAGATTTATTATAGCAATACTGTGAGGAAGTTCTTGATGGATCCATATATGTTGCTAAACCTTCACCATGTGAAGCACATTCTCCCTTCAGCAACAGAAATGTGAAAAGGACTGTGTGCAATGTTTTGCCCAAGGAAACCCATTAGAGACTCAATACTCATGGCTTCCATTGAATTGTAGTCACATAGGTACCCATTGCCTAGGTTCCCAAAAAGAAAGCGAGTAGTCACTGAATGTCACATCATCTGTGCAAACCCTTAAGGCACTGCAAACAAGCCTTATCTAGTAACATAGGGGACACTTTCAGGGCCAACCTCCCATGCATCAGCCAAGGGCCGATGATGAAATTAGGGCCTTCTAAAGGAAGTAGTTTCAGGCTTCTTATGTTAACTCTTAAACAGCCAGTTTCTTTAAAGTGATGCATTCACTGTCTTCTAGGTTTGATCCAAGGATTAAAAGAGATGGTGATGTTTAAGCACCTTGCAGTGTTAACTGCAATGTATAGAAGCCCCATGCTCAGAAATCACTATCGTCATTACTGCATTTTGCAGAGTACTTTACTGCAGTTCACAAGATTTATCACTTACTATAGTGCCTTATTGTTTGTAGAAACAGATTACAGTGCAGTGGTTAGACATACTCCCCAGGAAGTTGAATCTTGGCTCTAGCACTTTGCCACCGTATTGTCAAGTTATTTAAGGTCTCTAAGCCTACATATCTCACCACTGGTGTGGAGATAATAATAGTATCTACAGCATATATAGTATTCATGAGGATTAAATAAGAGGCAATTCAATAAAGAACTCCCAGAGTCTGGCAGAGAGTAAAAAGACTAACTATCAGGACAATTTCTTAATTACACCCTTCTTTCACCACCAAGTATTTCTACTTTGGATGCCTCTCATCGTGGCCCAATCGGTTGAGAAAGGCAAGAACCAAAAATAATCACAAGAGGGTCAATAATCTAATGGACTGGGTGATTCTTCTCTATAGTGTGCCAAACGAGGCAGATGAACCCCAGTCCTTTCCTTTCAAAAGAGACACCACCCCACTCTCTCTCGTTTCTCTGTAGAATCCCTCCAGAAAATGAATGCGCTTCAAGATTGTATCAGATTCTTCTATTGACTCAGGGGGAAAACAGAACATGTGTGGTCAAAAGTCAGCTGCAAAGCCCACTCAGCTATGATTACAAATAGTGGAAGAGATAACTGACTCACAATCTATAGGATTTAGATGGATTTCTCCCTCAGAGTGGCTGTGAGTTTTATTTCTGAAGCTCTTGAAAATTACTATAGGCCAGGGATTCCTTGAGTGAAACAAATGTCTGGAAGCCAGAAATGGCATTAAAATTCAACACCATCAGAACTGGCCTGAAAAGAATCTGGTGAATGACGAATTCACAGCCTCACACAAGGGGAAGAGATGTGACCCTGGAACTGACCAAATTCATTTCATTTTAGGGAAAGCGTATATAAGAGGGAGGCTTTGGTTCAAACTCCAAAGCATAAATAAAATATACTCTGGAACCAACTGACTGATATATAGAGATATAGATATAGATATATCTGTATCTACTGCAGTTTAAATCTGTTTGCAGAATGCAAATACCACAGCGGGACATATCAAAACTTTTTGAAGACTCTCCCAATAAATTATCATCATCTTTCATCTACTTATTTATTTTCTTCTGGTAATTTCATACAGAAAGACTAATGCTCATTGAAAATAAATTTCATCTTTGAATTCAAGATCAAGAAAGCATCTGTGATGATTCTTGTCTATATTTATTCTGCTTTGAGAGAGGGAGGAAGATGGTGGAAGCAGGGAACAAGCAGAAGGTGCTGATCAACTGACCAAAACCAAACAAACAAGCAAACAAGCAAACCATTCCAGCCCGATTGACAGTGCTTTTTGACTCCATGATATAAATATTTGCATCATGGCCAATGTTATGCTACTAACGATTTATCTATCAGCTCTCCTGAACCAGTAGAAGTTGGCTCCAGCACCACTAAATGAAAGAACAAGGATGGTGGATGGGCGGGAGAAAGGAAGATGGAGAGCAAAGGAAATAGTGAGCAGAGAGACAGAAGGAAAGACAAGACTTGAGTAGCTGACTGCACTCACATGTATCTTTTGAGTTCTTAACTATGTGCTTGGTACAGTGAATTTTTTTTCTCCTTGTAGCTTTATAATGTAGACCTACTATTCTATTATTTTATGTACATGTGAAGATAAGAGAATTCAGACACATGTAAATTAACTGACATGCTTGAAGGCACATGCTCCCTCTGGGGTCAAATAAAAGTGAGGCAGACAAACCCTAGTTCTTTCCTTTCAAAAGAGACATTTACCCTCAGCACATTAAGATTAAATCTGGGCATCATGATGTAAACTGACATCTTCACACCTTAACCTGACTTGCTCCAGTCTTCTTCTTGCACCTTATAATTGCAGTCATGGTACATATGGACTCTAAATACATGCTTCTGTATTCCAAGTAGGAGCCATTTGCAAAGCATATAAAAGAAGCCCAACATCTTCTGTGGACTCTGGGGAATGTTTTATCCCAGACAGAAACAAAGGTGAAATGAAACCAATGACGGAGACTTATCATGCTGGACAATAGCATTCTACAATCAATCTCACTGCATACTGTACACAAGATCACCATTATTTTAAATAAACTACAATCATTTAAGAGTCTCCAAAATATTTTATCTTCAGTTTAACCATTTACCAGATTGATAGGATGAGGATGTTTCAAACATATGGCAGTGATGGAAAGAGCCTAAAACAAGCCTAGTCATGCCAAGCTGAGCTAATGCATTCTATTAGTGGGCAGAGCTCAGAAAAGGTGGGCTCATTGCAAAAAAATAGATCTACTTTGGAACAATTTAAGGTCACAGCAAAGATAGTATAAACAGTTCCCATATACCCTTTATTCAACTTTCCATGTTATATTTGCAAACACTGAGCAATAACTTTGACATATTGCTAAAAATTTTTCAGACTTCATTCTAATTTGATTAATAACCTTGTAATAACTATTAAATAAAAAGGCAATGTGCATAATATTAGACTTTATAAATTATTTAATTTCATAAATGTTACTGGGGGACCTTGCATCAATTCTGTAAAATAGAATGAATAGAGGTGCCTTACTAAAACGATAAGGACATTGTTGCTTCATAAAGTTTGCTGTAATAGGCAGCGCTACATACCCTGTTTTACTGACTGCAAATCTCAGGCTTTCCTTCATCCCACTGAACTTTGCTGGCTCGGAAAACTTGAAGGTTCGTATTGTGCTGCATGGATCAACATGGAGTAATGAATAAGAATCTGCAGCAAAGCTCAAATCTGGGTTTTTCTTTCAGAGCCCATCAATATTTCCAGGACATAACTCCTCACGTAGGGTTGCCTTCCTGTTTTACATGTAAACCTATGCTCGCGGAGCTAGTATTGATCACCAAAAGGCCATTTTCCTTTGCAAAAACACCCTGCAGCAATTCTTTGGCATTCAGTATTCTCTGCAGTCCATGACAATATGATTCTTCCTAATGGCATTGTGGAATCTTGCAGTACAGGAATTCTTCCAAATATTTCACTGTTATCCATGCACATATAACTTTAGAAGATATTATAGAGGAAGAAATGCATTCCCAGTTTAAAAAATTAGAAATTTGTTAGATGTTTTCTAAGTACCTTCTTTTAAAAATATCGTATCTTCCCAAATCTTCAAGGTCTCTCTGGATTCTAAAAAATCAAAGCTTACACATCCATCACTGATATTTTAGGGGAAAAAGAAGCTCACTGATTGATTCATGTCTGGAAGCACAACTCATTTAACATATTAACATTCACATAGAAACTTAGATACTTAAAGATTGACTGTTAGCCGGCTGTGGTGGTGCGTTCCAGTAATCCCAGCACATGGGAGGTGAAGATGGAGAATCATCCGTGAATTCAAAGCCAACAGGGGATACATAGTAAGTTCAAAGTCAGCCTGAACTACATAGGGACACCCTGACTCACAATAAAACAAAACAAAACAGTTAGCTAAGCTGATATCAGTGCAGATTTTGAATATTCTAACAAGACATAAAAATTTTGTTTTCTTTTGCCTTTTTTCCTTTAACTTTCCTGGACAAATAGCAAATCTGTTCACAAAGCAAGAATTACTTTGCCACATTTATTTCATCTGTATTTACAGAGTGAGACATGCAGAAATAACACCTAACCTTTCATGGTAACACAGAGGGATACAATTTGAATAGCTATCTATTGGTTTAGTATGTTAATATGTTATTTGGAGAAGCTGTAGAGCATTAAAGTTCAAATTTCACTGTTGTAAAATTAAAATCATCATCCACGTAGATCATTAAAGTGGCTATTCTATATCAGAAATCAAACTTCTGCTGAATTTTCATATGTCCTTATCTTTAGCTTCACATTCTGTTTTAATTTAATAATGGCAAAAAAGGCACTTAATACATGGCATTGAATGAATGAATGAATGAATGAATGAATGAATGAACAACAGGATGCGGTGCTGAATGGTACCTAATAGTAAACTCCAACTTCCTATAACCTTCTTTATGTCATCAAAATAACTCAGAACTGGTTTGGAGGGATGACACTCTAATAAGAGAACTCATGGCCCTGTTATATTACCTTTTGCTCTGAACAAAAATTCAAGAAATACTTAGAATTCATGGAAATGATTTTCCTGTTTTTAAAGTGTATCAAAAAGGGATTTCTCCAAATGAATACCTTAAGATAAGTTACTGAATTCAAGAGTAAGCAAAAAGTAACAACCCCAAACTCCAAAACAAAACCAAACAGCAAACTTGCCCTCCTATTATTAACATAGATCTCTTGTAGTGACTTTGCTTTAGAAGTATATCTATTTTTCAAGAATTAGAACATTTTATTCTTTGGAGAATTGTCAAAACCGAACACTCTCTTTTAGTTGTTTAATTTGTTCTACCCACTGTAGGGAGTTTTGAAAAGATAACAGGTAAATGCAAGCTCCTAAAATGGGCAACAAAACTCACCGTAACCACCGGTCTGTTTCCTTACTACCAGCCTCTAAGTTAACAACGACAAATAGATGGGGTTTTTCCTTTGGTTTGTTTCTTTCTTTGTGGGTTTTTTCCCTTTGAGTAATGAGAATCACATTATATAATTACACTTTTTGGATATTGTACTCTATCTTCTGTAGTGAAAATCAAAAATAGAGATAATGACGTCCATGCTGGGCTGGAAGGCAGGTCTTGCCATTCGGAGCTCCCCGACAGTGGCCAGCAAGCATTCATCAAGTCTGACCAGACAGTCAGCGCAACTCCGAAGGCGGATATGAGGTGGTAATTCACCGAACTACAGGAAGCCCTCACAGCAGTGTGTTTTTAGAACTAGCAATTTTAGCCTCATCAGTGGTAATTTATAAGTGATTTAATGGTGCTGAATCATGGGCCTGCTTCAACATTTATGAGTGGACATAAAAAGTTATGACAATTTCATAGCATAAAATGAATATTAATATTAAAAATAGACTTGCTTTTAGCTTATATTCAATTTGTAAGGTGTTCAATTTTTTAAATTTTGGGATTATTTTTGGTGGGAGGTATACCTCTTCCTGAAAACGCAAGTCCTGGGGGAAAGGGATGATACTAGCCGACAGAAAAAGAAGGGGTGAAAGTTTGGGGCACCCAGGATGTGGACCATTGACAGGTTAAGAAAAATGGCTTTTTTGTTGATTATAGGAGCTCTTTTCTGCCTATAATGGAAAGTTTCCTAAGTCACTTTTCCTTGCTCTCCTGATCTGTTTTTAAAAAGAGTCAAAATAGTACTCATTGTCATGAATATGTTACAGATATTAAGGAAAACTTCTTCCATACATGATAATGCAAAGCATGCTACAGTAGATGCATATCCAACTCACTCTTTCCTGATTGGGGTTATTTTTTTCAGATGCAGCAGCCTCTGTTTCTTGGATTTGGAATTTGGATGTTGGTGGTGGTTGACATAGATAGCGCTGCAGAGAAAGCACCCCTCCCCCCCAGGATTCAGCAGAGAAGATAATCTGTTACTGAGGATAATATAGGATCCATTTGTGCAGATCCCATACAATGTCTTTGGTTGGAGGAAGGTAGACGGCTAGCAGGAAAAGAAAAGAAAAAGAGTCAAGTTTGAATGAGCAAAATTCGAGGAGAGGATGAGAAAATGATCCAGAAAAAATAAGATAGTAACTAGTGAGCCTGATCACTGAGAAAAAGAGAAAATGTATTCATTATACCAACTCTTTGACCCCCATATAGAAATGGAAAAGAGGTAAGTTGGGGACACACACACACACACACACACATGCACGCACACACACACACACACACACACACACACAGATCACTGAGGGATTGAATATTAGGAAGCTAAAGTAATGCAGAATTTTCCAAAAGATTTTAAGAGGCAAACTCTGACCTGACTATGCTAACAGTTTGCAAACTTAGAGGCAAATACAAATAAAGATATTACATATTTCAATAGATGCCTTTCATGCTCAGGTCCTCTGAGCATATTTTTATATGTATAGAAATACATATCAATCAAAATTTATGGTATATATGCCACCATGCTTCTTTCCTTCAAGCCTACATCCTCTGAAAATTCCCTCCATTCACTTCCAAATTAAACAAGTGGAAAAAATATTTCATAGAAAGGGAAAATTATAGAACCAACAAGAGATGACACAAGAGCTTCGTCATCCATTTTCCAAATGTACTGGGCATCCAAAAGGAAAATGTCATTATAATTTATGTTTCTTTCTTTTTCAAGGGTAGGGGTAGGGGTACTATACTTCCAAGCACTATGAACAAAATGGGACAAAACTTCCAGTGTTTTCAGATCAAGTAGGCCTCATAAGATAAAATCTGAACCAAGACTTGAGCGAAGAGAAGGAATTAGCCATGCAAACACTATCCGAAGCAGCTGCACTTCAAGGGAAAACTCGGGGCTCAGACCCGAAAGCAGTTGCCTGCTAGGCACACCCAAGTCTACTGCACCAAGGCTGGAAGGAGCACAGGGGCGACGTGAAGGAGGAAGAGGCAGGCCTCTGGCGGGTTTTTTTGATGATGGTTAGTTTTTCTGAGTGAGATGGGAAACCATTGACTTAATGTAAGTTCTGGATTTCATATCGCTTCTTGCCTTAGATAAAGTGCACAGAATTTAGCAGGTCAAATTAGAAATTTTATTGGTTAAGAAGAAATTATTCGTGGCAAACAAGGCCCCTACCAAACATACTATATTAATTTCATAGGTTGTTGCTTCTTACTTTTGAAGAACAGGTGGCAGATTCTGCTACCTCCCTCATACCTAATAGGCACCTTCCTATCTTCCTTATAAAATAACCCCTATTTTATTCCATGTCACCATGTGCCACTAAAAGACTTCATTTCCAGCCTTGGTGCTCCTGAAGTCATGTGACCAATTTCTAGGGGATGATATTGTAGTGCAATGATGGGTTGGACTTCTAGGACATTTGTTTAAAGTCAGAATATCTGACCTCTTCCTACTCCTCTCTCCATGCTGCTCTCATTAATGGTGTGATTCACAGGCCATCTCTGAACATGAAGTTAACTTGAGGTTCAAATCATGACAAAGGCAGAAGAGAAATGGCCCGTGGTAACTAACTGTGCAGTGTTTAGCCTTTTTCTACCCAACTTCAGACTTCTTTCAGGGGAAAGATATACTACTTTAATACAATTATTATTAGTAGTATTAGTAGTTTTTTATTAAAAGTAATAGAACTTAATTATAGCGAGAGTTAATACATTTTATTTCAACATCTTTTCTCCCTTCAGTTTTATTTTAAAAACCACTCCTTTGGCTTTTAAATAATACATAGCTGGCCCCCCAAATAAGCAATGTCTTAGAAAATCCCTTCACACAGAGAAAAGAGTCACTTCAAATAAACAGCACTGCCTGTAATTAAGGATACCATGAGTAGTGAACCATGGAAGCAGAATCAAAGATGAAGACCAAAGACTAATTGCCTGAGCTGATCGCAGAGAAGGCAGAAATCTTCATCTTGCACACACAATGCCTGTAGGATGGTTACAAGAATGGCTGGCCCAAAATAAGGCATCATGCAGAATCAGAAATTATCATGAGATGAAAATAGTATGTGTTTCATGAAGTTAAAAGAAAATTTCTTGATTTAAAAGTCCTCTCACTTCCCCACCTCTTTAAACTTAACCAAATGTGTTCACATTTCAGAGCCCATTTGATCTGTGAACTCTTTATAGCATTAGTCAAAAACATCCTGATTGTTTCATATGGTTGTGGAAAATTGGGTCAAATGACAGGTACGGATGCCCTCTAAATAAATGAGAAGCACCGATATTAGTAGTGGCCTGATTTGTGTTTGCATTATATTTTGTTCCATTGTTTTAAGAAAACTATTTTTGACGTATTCCTAAGTCTGGTCATTGTGATGATCTAATTTCAATTACCAAGAAATAACATTATGTTCTATTTTGAAGGCATGCGTACAACTCCAAAGCAACTTGAAATATACCACTGTCTCAAATACAGCAAGATAAGATATAGGGCAGTTTGAATGGTTACTCTAGAAGACAGTGAGGATCAAAAGTTTAAGCAACTTGTCAACAATCACTCAGTTGGGAATTGAGGAGGGAAGTTGTAGAAGTGATTTTCTGATTGCTAAACCCACTGTTTGTTTATCCTGTGATTTTCCTCTCCACAGAATCTGTCAGAGATCACATGGTTGACTACAATCTCTTTGGCTAAAAGACGTATTGTGAAAATCCCTTAACTCAGAATTTCAAATAGTATCATTCGCTCATGGATTTCTGTGTGTCTGAACAGATCAGCCAGGTATGAAATAGTCATAGAATTACTTCTTTTAAGTCTTGAAATCAAGGTTCTAGGCTATCAGAGAGACTTTCCTGAGCAGGGGTCGGGTGTTCAGGCAGAGCTCTAAGCATTCAATCAGGGGAAATGCCAACTTTATATGCAGTCAACATGGAGAGATGGATGGAATTTATATTGGGCCTGTAACATTATTAAATGGGAAAAGACTTGCATGAGATCAGATCTATCTTCCTATACTCATTTTATCAAGGTATGTTTATTTTTCAACATATGCCTTAGCTGGAAATCAAACAGAAATATTGAATGCATAGACAGAAGCACCTTCATCTCAATACATGTGACCTACGATTCCTGTACTTCCAGGAAGACAGCAATAATTCTTATTAGTCTTTCTTTTACAAAAAAAGCAAACCTATTTGCCTGGGTAATTTAATTATTTCCTAGGCATATGCCAGGAGTGTTATTTTCTTTCCAGCTAATGATTTCTTAATCAATAGCAAAAATACCATGAGAACGAAAATTGTACTTACTGGTCTTCAATTTGCCTAGTCCACGCTGCACATTTTAGCAATTTCCATTTAAAGGAAAGGAATTCATTTTAAAAAATTATTTCTGGACCAAGAATTACATAGCTGCTTTTATTAGTTTTTTTTTTTTACTCAAATTCTGTGATCCAATTATTACCCAACAACATGAATTCTAAAGAATAAATTTCTATTCTTTTCAGCTCTGAGTATAGTTACCATTAAGATAGCAGGCAAAGTCCTGACAAATACATGCTATTTTGTTTATCAGGAACAATAACTCTTCATAAATTTAAGAGAGGTTTGTTTTGTTTAGAGACAACAAAATGTTTCCACTTCGATTAGTTGAGTACACAAATGCTCAGTCGTTTCCCAAACATGCAGTCTGAGGATTCTAAGGAGATTCAAGCCATGCTGGCTGCATGAAATTATCATTCTAGAAATATCACCTTTGTTTACAAGGACAGTCCTACAAGGACAGCTACCATCCATGAAGCCTAGATCCAAATCAGGTTTCCCAGAGAAATTGAAAGCAGGATTTATGTGAAGATGAAAAGGAGACATTTGGAGAGAACACTACACTGAGTCAGATGAGAGAAAGAAGGGAAATAGAAGCAAAACAGAAAACTTCGCAGAGAGACCATGCTGAATTTGATATGTTGTTTTGACAATAACTACAGATATGCAATGTCGTGCATTTTCGTTCTTCCTCCCACAGGATTTTACCAGCAATCTGGGCAGGATGCAATTTACATGTTTATCTTACATGAAAGTAAACAGAACAAAGTCCTGGACACATGATGATCTTAGGCCATAAAATGATTATCTGTCACTCATGATCCAGAGCAATATTAGAGATATAAGGAGTGTGACCCCATCGTGTTGTAAAAGATAAAAATAAATAACTAAAAAGTAAAACCCAATCACTAATGAACTGTGTTGATTCCACCTGACTCAGAAAAGTTACAGGAAGGAGAGAACATGCTTATTCCACAACATGCTACTGAGGAACTATCTTTGTTACTTAAAATTCATTTGAAAAATTGTTAGGGGCTCCCTGGTGGTTCTCAACCAGGGTGACTTTATCCTCTAGGAGACATTTGGCACACCTAGCATGATTTTTGGTTGTCATGATTGCGGGTGAGAAGCAGTGCTATAGGCATCTAACATTCAGGCCAGGGCTGCTGCTGAGCATCCCACATTGCACTTGGCCACTCCCCCAAACAAAGAGTTGGCCCAAATCAGCAAGAGTGCCAAGGCTGGGAAATCTCGCCTTGGTCATCAAGTTGCTGCCCTTCTGGCTTTCTTTCCATCACTGACTTAGGCTTGGGGCAATCCTTTAGCGATGATATTGGAGCCTAGCACAGGAGTCTAGCTCGTAGACCTCTTCTGATCTGGTCTTTTGCAGCTATGCCTCCAAAGGACCAGACCAACTTGGCAGCAAAGAGCTTCCCATTGCATTTTCCCATCAGAGAGCTACAAGTACACTGGACAAGAAAAATGGTTCAGAGCAGGATTGCTCCAAACTCTTCCAATGGTAGCATTCCTTACACCACACTTCCAAATGCCAGCAGTGCCCCTGTCATTCTGACAGCTATGTCACACTCATAGGCACTTGCAAATGCCCCTAAAGGGGTAAAAACACCCTTATTGAGGAACTCCCTGGAACAGTTCCTTACTATCTTTAGTTAAGACCTTCATAAGCCCAGGCCATGGGCGCTGGGAGCTGGAAGTCACTCTTCTCTGTCTACTTCAGCCTCTTTGATTATTTTCTTCCAATTTGAGGGACAATTTATTCCTTATTTCACGTTCTTAAAGCACCTTGGATTTTCTCCAAATTCACAGCATTTTAGTATTTCAACATTGCAAGTTTCACCTGATTAGTGGGGTGCAAAACGACTAGCATGGGTGGAGACTAACACTAGAAAACTAATGAACAAAACAGCAAGCAGCATTGTCCATCACAATAATAACTACACATATTGTTTTGTTCAGTATTGATTGTTCTGATTGTATGTTCTGAACTATATTGTAAAATGTATGTCTAACTGTGGGTCTTAAAAGAGACTAAGAGCTACTGGTCTAGACAGCTGTCTCCCTTCTCCAATCAGTCCCTGAATAACAGAGCTTACAATTGTCCTCTCTCTCTCTTCCTCTCTCCTTTTCTGTCTCATCTTTGAGAACACAGTTCACATCATATTAGCAGTAAGAAAGACTATTGATTATGCTGTCAAAATAAATACGGGATGCAGATGTTTTTGGATTTTGACAAAGAAAGTACACACATACCTACTAACCAAACCCACTTGCCATTCATGTTTTGACTTTTCAGTAACTGTACTCTGGTCATGTGGTAAGTTATCCTCTTTGAAGAACTTCAGCCTACATATTATTTGTATCCTTTGTCCATTTTCCAAGAACTGGTCTAATGCACATCTTGGCATTTCTAACTTAACTTGTAATCCCCGGATGTTTTCACTTTTAATTTCCTGTCCACCAGATGGTTTTGGTTTCCTGCTACTTCCACAGCATGGCATGGAATACACTATTACTCTCTCTATATTATTATTGTTATCTCTAGCTTTGGGGAGACACAGGGTTTTCATCAAACTGTTGGTGGTGTGGGGGCTATTACTAAAGAAGAGAAAAGAAAAAAATAACTTAGGGGGAAATAGGCCTGTCATTTTCTTAAAGCTGAGATTTTCTAAGGAACAGGGAAAACAAGAAGGTTCTAAATGGAATTTTTCTGCCTAAATAGGAACACAGTAATGTCTCTCATTAATTTTGATGAATCTATGTTTGTATTGACAACTGGGAATCAAGAGATCAGTAAAATCTATGCAAAGAGGCCTGTAAACAACAGCCGTGAAGACATTTTCCTAGGAGGATAACAAAAGAGTTAATTTTTCTGATCCTTCCAAAAATAGACAACAACCACTGGGTAGTGAAGTTCTTGGGACCTGAGGACAGGGTTTTCTCTTGATCCTCTTTCTTTCCTGTATGTATTACACCCATTCTAACAGCAATCATCCTACACCAAGCTTGACTCAAAAGCTTAGGGCGACAGGGTTCCTATTCTCTATCCTTTGGGTATCTTCTGATTGCCTCTGTCCTAGATCCTGGGTCAGATGGCTGAGGGTTTTGATAGTGCATGAACTACAGCCTATTTCCTAAGATGACTGCACCATTTTATATTTCCATGAAGGCAGGTTCAAATTTCCCCACACTCTTGCCAACACTTATTTTCTGACTCTTTTACGTTGTGAATCCAAAGGAATGTGAAGTGGCTTCTTACTGTGGCTTTTTTTTCTTACTGTGGCTCTTTGATTGCACGGTATTTCTACTGGGCAGTTCTGAGTTAGATGATCTTTACAAAGGAGCTACGAGTATTTCAATTTGTCAAGTCCACAGGGAAAACTTGGCTGCATTATTTGCGTCCTTGATGCTAATTTTCTCTCTCCTCTTTTCCTCTTCCACCTAAAGACTCACTTGTCTCCAGGGCAATTTGCATAAGTCATACTGTGACCAGTGAGCAGCGATCGCTTAAAAGGACAGGGCACATCATATGTCATGCACAGCAAGTGACAGTATTTGTATAGCAAGCTGGGAAAACGGATGAGACTGCCGAAGGCCTGAGACAAACGGCCCTGGGACTCCAACCGTCCTGAAGACTGGAGAGATGAAAGTCAAGGCACATATTTAAGTATGCATTTTCCCATTCCTAGTTATCATCCCAACTGGGACAATAGTCCTAGTGAAAAGAAGTGCTATCAATAATTTTGCTGGGACAATAGACATAAGCAAAGATTGCTCCAGTGAGCTATGCCATAGGGTTACCCTGCCTGTACTCATCTGTGGCACACTTGTTGGGAAGTGCCGCTGTAGAACTGTGAGTGTCTGGAAGGAGCTCATGACATTACCCTTGGAAACATACCAACTGCCCAAATTCTCACGATCGTGGTGCTCAGGAGTCTGAGTTCCCAGGCTATGTGGATGAGAAATGCTGTCTATCGGTCAGACTAAAAATGCTGGTACTATTAAAGTAATAATCTTTGTAAGTGCAACTTCTTAAAAAGAGGGGGTCCATCATTAAAGGCATGCCGTCTTCCCTCTGGCAGCTTTCAAACTTGCTAGGAGACAGAAGTAGATCACTGACTTGAAGAGACCTTGTTCAATAATTTGTTCCTACGGAGTTCATTTCTTCCCAAATGCTCAGGTCTCAAAAATAAATCCTCCCATGTGTCTTGCCAAAGACTCTTTTCCTCTTTCCCCGGCCTCTCGGTTTGCTCGTTTTCACTTCTAAATAATGCACAAAGCAGTGGCAAGATGCCCTGCTCCATCTACTGATCATTTTGCATCCTGGAAGTGGCAGGCATGGGTGGCGGGGGGGGGGGTGCTGACACTGGAGAAGCCCTGTGTCTCGTAGGGATTATTTGAAGAGGGGAAAAGAAAAAAAACAACCCAATGAAATCAATGATTTCAATAGACACATTCTTTCCATTTGTCTATTGAACTATTTTTAATTTTAATATTTAGAGTTTTATAGGCCAAGCAGCACTTACAGCCTCCTGGGGAGACTTCCTCTAAATTACAGAGTTTTGGAAATGTGCAATTTGGGCATCAGTCTAAGGCCATTCAACTTCCCACCATGATTTTGTAGACAAAGCTCTGTAGCTCTTTATGGACTTCTAAATTACGCCCTGCAGTTTCCCCAGGAGATGTCCCTGGGGGGCTGGCGACTATATGTTTATATTGCCTCCAGCTGGGCGTTCCTAGGCACAGTGAAGATCAGGTTGCTTCTTTCTGAATTTAAGGAAAGCTCACTGGCACATGCAAATAAAACAGGGAGGAAATGCTCTCCAGCCCTCTTTGCGAGTGTCAGAATCTGGTCAAGGACAATGAGGGGCATTATGACAGTTAATTGGGAAAGCAGGTCTGCTGTCTCTTTTGTTTCTTCATGGAGACTTCTGTGTCCTGGTGCACAGTCTGTTATGATCAGGGATACATATGTGGTACTCTATAGTTTTAGAGCAATGCATGGAATACTGTTGGCCTTCATCCCAGGTTTCCTCCGATCCCTTCCTTATAGATTCCATGCCTGCCTACTTATTTCCCCTCCCTCCTTTTTAATGATCTGCATGTGCTGATCTTCTCTGAGAGGCTGCCTTAGGACTTTGGATCTAATTTTCCAATTATTGGAGAGATCTAGTAGTACCCCTTAACCAATCACTGATAGATACAGGAATAGCAACCCCCCTTGAGACACTTCTGAGGTGCAGCTCACATTCCAGAGCCCCTGCAGGATTACGCTAAAGTCTTCCCTGCTCAGCAGCATTTCCTCTTTCCCTCCCCTGTCCCAGCCTCTCTATTCTCTAAGTGATCACAGTCACCCCTAGGAGCAGGTCCTTAGTAGACCATTTGAATGCAAACCCTCCAGTCAGAGTGGATTTACAGTATATTATCTACCTGTGGGGTTGCAAATAAAACATAGGACACCCGATTAAACTTGAATTGCAGATACACAACAGGCTAGAATGTCAAATGCAATATTTAGGACACATTTACCACCAAGTCATGATGTACTGCATATCTAAAATTCAAATCAAAGTGAACATTCTATACTTTTATTTTCTAAATTTGGCAACCCTATCTCTCAGACCCTCACAGCCAACAATTGAGATAATTATTTCCATTTTATGGATTTTTTTTCTCAATTAATGCTTGGAGAATTATTGTGACTTTGCAAATCTCAAAGAAGAGTTGCCAGTTTTCTGACTCTTACATAGGACCTTTTCTTTACTTTTTTGTCTATTTTGTTCTTTTTGAGCTTTGTCTAACCTTCATAAATGAAGCCTGAATAGGAAAATGTTAACTGTCCACAGTAGAAATGTATCTGCAGACAGGTGACTTTCTCCTATCCCTTGTCCAGGGTAAGCGATCCATTCCCCTTGCCTTTGAATAAGGGCTGGACTAATTTCAAGGGTGCTGAAAAAGAGAACGAAATAAGTGCTGGATGTCACCCATTCCGAATGCGATAAAAAACTATTGGTTCCAGTTCTCCCATGACATAGTGAGCTCTGGCCTGTTTCCTGGGAAACAGTACAGAAGAGTAGTTACCAGCTCTGGCATTGAAGTCTGTCGCACATGGGTTCAAACATTAGAACTTCCTAGCTAGATGACTGTGGGCCTTGCTAAGTGTCAAGAACTGGGGCAAGTCTGACACTTGACCCTGCTAGCAGGCTAATTTATTAGTCAGCCATCATTTCATGGAGGCTTGCCCAAGACATAAGACTCCTAGGTCGGAGAAAAGGAAATTTATTACTGACAGCAATAGTTACAGCCAGAGGGCCAGCATTTCTGTCCCCTTCACAGTTGCAGTTCCCATTAAAAGACACAAATGTTCAAGTGCCACCTGAACCCGGTGTGTGATATGACAAGAACCCCAAACCTGGAGCACCTGCATCTTTCATAACGGGCACTAAGCATTCCTGAACTCTGTCCTGGAAGAAGATGTCATCTTTATTACACTGGGTAGTAAACATACTCACATCCGCTCTGGGTGCAGTCATTTTCTCTGCCTTCCACTAGCCAAATATCTTTGTCAGGACAGCTCAGAAGAGAGATCACCCACATTTCTGTTTGTAAGACATGTGGAAAGTGAGAAACCCATGAGAACTCTCTCCTGGAATAAAGGCTTGTGTCCCTCATGCATAAAATAGGATAATAGTTTCTACCTCATAGAGTTTCTCTTGACTTTTTCATTAAAAAATTCCTTGACCCTGACTACTTCTATGCCTTGCCTCCTCCGCAGCAGTGGTATAGTTCCATACAACTAGTGGCAGCTGTGGAAGGAGAAAGTGCTTTTAGGTGGGATATCAAAATCCTGGATTTTGTTGCCAGGTGTTGTGGCACATGCCCGTATCCCAGGACTGGAGGCTGCAGTAAGACAATTGTTATGAGTTCCACGCCAGCCTGGACTACTTAGTGAGTTCAAGGCTAGCCTGAACTACAAAGTGAGACCCTTTCTCAAAAAATAAATCCTGGTTTCTGTCACCCTTTCATTAAGCAAGTATGTCTTGATCACCCAGTTCCTACAAGGCTCTGTGTGATGGGCTGGTTTTAACCTGGGTTATCTTGCTTGATCTAAATTCTCTTATTTGAGAGACATCCTGAATCTCTTTGAGGCTTCCTTTCCTCTAAAATAAGAAAAGCAAAACGTGTTCTACATTGTTATTAGGAACGATGAGATAATGAATGAGAAGCCACTTCTGAAATTATAAAGAGATCCATATATTCATTCAATTTCCCTCAACACCTTTTTCAGTAAGAGCTTGGTGTATAACCCCATGAATTTAGTATTGCCTAAACTTTATTACTAGACTAGCATATTTAATGAACAAGTAGATAGAACAATTTTATATCCAATCTCAAATTGTATAAAGGATGACAGAAAAATTAAGGTCACTTTATTAATATTCTGTCCTTGGATTTCTAATTTCACAAAGCCTTTGTGTGCTGTATCTGCTTAAACTGACTTTTTATAACTTTACTAAAACAACAAGAATAGTTTCCTCAATAGGTCATCTGAAACTTCTTGTGAATTGGTTTGCTGATACACTCAGTTGTGAAATGATGTACCTGGATATAATCCAAATAGCTTTTAATTCTCTTTAGGGTAAGAACATCACAAAATAATACATCTCTAAAGGCCAGAGGCAGTGCTGATTGATTTATTTCTCTCATTTATATTCCAGGTTTAGTTTTTAAAAATGGATAAATGTATCCATATATTGTTTTCATCAGTAATTTTGATCCTTGATCCTAAACAGAATTCTCTAAACAATTTTTTTTTCTATTTTGAAATTACAACTAAGGAACTTTAAACACATAATACCACTGGTTGCTCGGTAAATACTTAGGGAAGACTAAAGCTTATTCAGTCACAGGAAAGAGTCACTTGAGTTTCAGCGACTTTATAGTAAAACTTTAGAAAATCAAGCATGATAAAAGCACCATGAAAGAAAAGAAGCAAAGGCAGATTCCAATGAGACACAAATGGAGAGGGACCACTAGCAGGTTGCTTGTGATCGCAGCCAATTCCACAAGACAGTGGAGTAAAAGTTTTCAGGAGCTGAGTGAACTGAGAAATTTTTGAGGAGACAAACATCTGGAACTACAAACCATTCAAGAGTAAGGATAAAACACTGACATTAGAATTGAGAAAGTTTGCTACTGCTAGACCTCAAAAGGGGTGTGGGGGTAGTTAGTACCAATCCCAGCGTAACTGAAAGCAATGAAAGAAGAAGTGAAATGGGTAAGAAAGCAGGCAGAAGAAGGAAAAGAGAAACACATATTGCTAAATCAAATAAATGCTACCTAGAAAAAGTGGTATATGCGTGCACATGCGTGCCTGTGTGTGAGTGAGCTGGAATGAAAATTCCAGATTCTGAGCAATATTTCTTGGGAGCTTTGGGTAGATTGCCAGCTGAGACTATAAATGGAAGCCAAAACATCATGTTTGGAAAGGCAAATAATGACTAGCTTTAGCTTATATTAGACAAAATATTACAGTGTTATACTTGCAGTGTACTTCTTAATAACAAGGGGAGCAGATGACAAAAAATGGGATATATAGCTTCAAGCAGTAAAAAGACAAAAAGAAAATTCATCTGGCTCAACAGAAATGAGAAAATAAAAGAAAGCAAATATTGAAAACAAATACAAGAAGATATAAAGCATTAATACAAACAGTTCAATGAAAGTAATAGATACACATCAGTTAAACTCACCTATTAAAACAAAGATCTGGATTTTTAAAAATTGTCTAATTATCTTTATATTATCACTAAATAAGTCTATTTTAATCTTAAAGAACTAACTCTATACCCACTATAATTAATCATCACAAGTGAACAAAACTAGAAATGAAAACATTTCAAATAGCAAATTTTTTTTGTTTTTATTTATTCTAAAGAGAGTAGTTCATGAGAAACAAACAAACAAAAAAATAAAACCGTAGCAGCATATCAGTATCACAAACATAAACAAATCAAAGCAAGAACATTCAAAGTGATACAGGGTCTCAAGACAAATTAATACAAATCAGCAGTGGTTGTTACATTACTTATCGCTATTCTCAACAACATTGCTCAGATTACCAGGTGTAAGAATGAAAGACTGCTCAAACCATTACAGAGAATAAGAAAGTAATTCTTCATAAAACATTAGAGATAATATACAGATTCACTAGTGAAGATGGTAGGAGTTCACCATTGTAATTCCATTGCATATTGTTACCTTCAAATCAGTTGCTCAGACCACCAGACACAAGCATGCAAAGTCGATCAGAATATAAAAAATTGTGGGCATCAACTCTTCATTTCAATACACCATCAGACAACAGCAATACAGTCATCACAGCCATTCATGTATATATTTATGTTTTGCCTTCCTTCTTTCTTTTTACTTCTTTCCCTCATCCCAGTCATTCCTTCCTTTGAGCAACTTCTTTCCCTTTCTTGTCATCTATTGTACATTTTGAGTTTTACCTAGTCTTTCAGGTTCCTACATCAAGGAGAGAACATGATGTTTACCTATCTGGGTCGGATTTATTTCACTTATGAGTATGGTCTCTAGTTGCATCCATTTACCTACAAAAGCCTTGAGTTTATCTTTTTTAATAGCTGAGGAATACTCCATTGTATGAAAATATCACAATTTTTTTATCCATTCCTCAGTGGATGGGATTCTGGGTTGTTTCCAAGATTTGGCTATAACAAATTGTGCTGCTATAAACATGGGTGCACATATCGCTATGGTTTGATCTCTAATTCTTCTGTAAAATTACTTAGAAGGGGAATAGCTGGGTTAAATGGGACTTCCAATCCTAGTTTTGTGAGGAATTTCCAGACTGACTTCCACAGTGGTTTCACCAGTCTACACTCCCACCAGCAGTGGAGTAGGGTTCCTTTCTCCCCACAGCCTCTCCAGCACTTGTTATTGGTTGATTTCTTGATGACAGCCATTCTTTCTGGGGTGAGAAGGAATCTCAGTGCTGTTTTCATTGCATTTCAGTAATGACTAATGACATTGAACGTTTTTTCATGTATTTATTTGCCATTAGTATCTCTTCCTTAGAGAAGTGTGTATTCATCTCAGATGCCCATTTTTGGATTGGGTCTTTGAATTTGGGAGGCCTGATTTTTTAAAATTCTTTCTATGTCCTACATAAAAGTCCTTCATCTGGGGGGTAATTGGCTAAACTTTTTCCCAATTTGTGGGTTTTCTTTTTACTTTATTGGTGATTTCTTTAGATGTGCAAAAACTTTTCAATAAGATGAGATCCCAGTTGTGGATTCTTTTTAGTATTTCCCATGCAGTTTGGTTTTTGTTCATGAACTCTCTGCCTATCCCAATGTCATCAAGATTTTTACCTACTTTCTCTTCTAATAAATTTAGTGTTTCTGTTTTGATATTTAGATCTTTGATCCATTTTGACTTTAATTTAGTGCATGGTGAAGGACATAGGTCTAGTTTTAGTTTTCAGCATGTGGAAAGCCAGTTTTTCCAGCACCATTTATTAAAGAGGCTATCTTCCTTCCATTGAATATGTTTGGGCCCTTTGTCAAACATAAAGTGACTGAGTGTGTTTGTAGTTGTATCTGTATCTTCTATTCTGTTCCATTGATCTTCAGGTCTGTTTTTGTACCAGTACCATGCTGATTTTATCACAGTAGATTTGTAATATAATTTTAAATCAGGAATTTTGATGCCTCCTGCCTTTCCTCTGTTTCCCAAGATTGGTTTTGCTATTCTAGGCCCCTTCTGGTTCCAGATGAACTTTAGGAGTATTTTCTCTAGATCTGTGAGGTATACTAATGGTATTTTAATTGGGATTGTATTGAATCTGTACAACAATTTTGGGAGTATGGCCATTTTCACAATCTTGGTTCTCCCTATCCATGAGGAAGGAATATCTTTCCATTTTCTGATATCCTCTTCAATCTCCTTTTTCAGAGTACTATAATTTTCACTGTATAGATCTTTTACTTCCTTTGTTAGATTGATTCCTAAGTATTTCATCTGCTTAGATGCTATTCTTAAAGGTGTGATTTCCCTAATTTCTCTCTCATTCTGTCAAACAGCAAATATTTAACAACTAAATATTATGTGTAAATAATCCATGGTTAAAGAAAAAACAAATAATATAAAGTACTTAGAACTCAATTTTAAATAGTCAGTCCCTATCAAAATTAGTGTGATAAACTTAAATATTTACATATTTTTCTTTAATGAAAAAGAATGAACATAAGTATGGATTAACCAACTGATAAACTCAGAAAGCCAGCAAATGCCAAATGAAGCAAGAGGAAGAAAATGAAATATAAAAAGAGAAATATAAAAAGAGAAGTTTAGTTGAAAACAACTAAACAAAACAGATTTGCTCAATGAAACTAACATCAGGTCTATGAAAATCTAAAGAAATAAATAAAACTCTAGAAAGAAAAAGCAGCAAACAAAGATAAATATTAAAATAAAAGTAATAACCATGGTTGCTCTAGTGATTTCAGAAACAAAAGAACACTGTCATAATTTTAACATAACACCTTGAAAATCTCAACCATATATTTCTACCAAAAAATGAATAACTAAAAGCCTATAGTTGGAATAGGTGTATTGCTAATGTCTATAATTTACTGAGAAGAACAGTCAATGCTTAAAATTTTCTTTATTTTTTCTTGACCAATTTTGCACCCTTGAATTTGGTAATTGATCTGAAAACAATGTGCAGTATAAGAACAGTTGTTGAACTCCTACCATTTTGTATGGTGAGGCTCTGCATCATTTCCAATGTTTTTTTAAAATTATTTTTATTGCTTTTTACTTGTTACTGTGTTTGATCAATCTTACGTTCTTATGTCTAATGGACTGAGCAACTTTTGAAGATGACAGTATGTAACTAAGCAACCATTGTAAATTTCTATCATTTTGTCTTGAGGTCATGTTTCATTTTTGTTGTTTTGATTTTGTCTTCATTGTTGTTTTGTCAGATTTTTAATCTTTGAAATAAAAAAAAAAACCTAAGGAGACCAATAATCTTGACTACACCAAAGACCATTGTGCTAATGGTCCAAGTTCATAGAAAAAAGTTTCAACTAAGCTTCTAGTAAAAGGATTCTTCTTTTAAAATGATTATTGTATACTGGAAAGAGATGTCTGCCCTACTATCTCACTTCAAGAAGTTAAAAGAACCACAAAAATAAAATCAGAGAAGAGTAACACAAGAAAGAACAAACCCAACTTATTTACGAACTCCGATGTACAGACAATCCTAGTCACTGCATAGAAAGCATTTACTAGCATTAACATCTATACATCATCAAAATTTATAGGAAACCAGAAAAAGACACTTCCTAATTTAAAGTGTACCTACTAAAAATGCACAGAAAACAACCCCCTTCATTGTTAAATTTAAGTTTCATTCCAGTGAAAATCCAGAAATAGCTGAAAATATCTGCCACTAGCATATATTTAACACTGTACTAGAAATTCCGGCTAACAGAGCAACTTTAGAAAAATAGCAACAGGTTTTAGGGTTGTAAAGAATGAGAGAATATTTTCCATTATTTCTAATCATCAGACAGTTAGGATCTTATTCAAAATTCACTAAGTGGCTAATGGCAAGATTAACACAACAATCAAATGCCACATTTTAAAATTAGAGTATATGATACAAAATAACTCCCATTTACCATAGTAAAAAAAAAAAACTATGAAAATGTTGGCATGAAACTAACAAAAATGTATGCTATGAAGAAACCTTACATGAGGAATTAAATATGAACCAAAGTAAACAATGTTATTGATAGAAATTAATGTCCCGTATAACTGCAGCGGGGTACTCTGTTCAAGGCTGAGTAAGACATCCTTACGAAGGAGTCAAATCTTCTCTTAGTTAATTTTCACTAACTCATTCAAAATCAGAAATGTTTTCTGGCTAAAATATCGATAGGTGATACTGACATAGGTGTGTAGTGTTGGAGTAGCGAGGTAAATTTTTACAAAACAAACTTTGTATGTAAAATTCCAGATCTGTACCAAAAATGTATGAATGCCAACATGCGCTCTGTCTCTCTTCCTTTGCAAAGCTGTCCGAGGGTTGGAGATTCACCTCAGTACCAACAATGGCCCTGCTTGGCCAAAGCAGCCAAGCCCATGTCACTTCTTCTGCCCACACGTGGCTTCAGAAGTCAAGTTTGAGCCAGACAAGGTATGGTGTACCTGAGCCCACAGAGGCTGCTTCAGGACAGCACCTGGGATACAGTGAGCTTCAAGCAAAGGAGACAGGATGCGAAGTTTCCTGGAAGCCTCTGGAAGAATAACACTACCTGGAGAGTTTCAAGCAGACATGCATTCTCTTCCTTTGACATTTTCTGGCACGGTTGTATAGACCAAACTGTGTCCCCGAGGAGAAAGCCTATGCTGGCAGAGAACAGAGCCAAGACCACCATGGAAATGCAGGTAGCAACTCAGCCACGGGAATAAGCCAATCCTAAAATCCTTTATGTTAGTGTATGAAATTTGTGCCTTGACAAAGCTATACTCACAGATACAAGGAGAGTTCAATATTCCCCATAGAGTTTCCCTAAAGAGCTGTTTCCCACAGGCCTTTCAAAATAGGAGTCAGTTTAAGCAAATTAAAGCAGAAATGCTGAAAGAAGATGGCCATGTGGTGAGGAAACAGCATCAGTGCAGAGGAGGCCTGAAAAGCGGAAGTGCACCAGGACCCGGACAGCTTCTCTACTAGTCCAACCTTTCAGCTCATCTCCTACACTATTTCACTTTACATGTGAGCTCTCTGCTTCTAAGCAAACTTTACACTTTTGCACTTGCACACTTTTTAATAGACTTGTACTATTCCGCTGACCAGGAAAGCTCCTACTCCTTCTTTTCTCCATCTATAAAGTCCTAGTTATGTTGAATATCCACGTGATACTTTCACCCTGTTTACAAATATTTCCCTAAGACTTCCTTTTCTAAACTTCTGCTTAGAGCTGAAATCATCTGCTTGGCATCTGAAGATTTACTGCCAAGTGGTCAGGCTTCTGCCATTGCTGAGATCTTCCACTGCTTCTTAACTTCTCAAACATTTGTTATCTTTCCAAATAGATCATTAGCAATGTGGGGAGACAGCGTAAGTCATATGTTCCTGGCACTGAACACAAAAAGTTTGCAGAAAATACTGTCGATTGAACTGGATTTCTGGATCATGCCTTTTGAACTTTCTGATTTGTCTTTCTGTTTAATATCTTCAGCTCCAATTACACCCCTAGCTACCTTTAACATGTTTCTAAATTGCACAACCTGCTCACTCTCCTTTGGTCTTTTAATTCACAAGCTGGAACTGTGAATTTTGACCACTCTCTGAAGAGTACTATCTTCCTAGCATCAAGAAGCCAATTCGATTGCCACATTTTCCTTGGAAATCATTTGTAACCCGGGGCACTGTTGTGTCCAAGGAACAGCGAAGATGACAATCATTGGGCTGTATTTATAGCTCAATCCTAACCATCTCCTTTCCATGTCAGCAGAAATAGATTGCTTTTGGCTCTGCACTGCTCTGTTCTGTTCTGCCTGTGACTTTGTTTACAAAAACAAGCTCCAGATACCTTGGTGTGTTCCTGAGAGCCTCCTTAGCTGTGCAGCAGTGGCTTTAATACTATCAGAGCTCAGAAGTTAAGTCAGAGAACTTTAACAGACTATTTAGGGTGCTAAAGTATATTCATAACTCAGAGGCGTACCTTGAAATATTCCCTTTAGAGATATTGTTATCATTAACTTCTGTGCCTACCTCTTACATTCTATAGCAGGAAAATGGACTTCGTTATTTTATATAGAACTGTAGCTAACTGTAATTAGGAGTTAACTAAAATCAGAGCTTGGCAGGACTAAATTCCAGATTTTTAAAACCGTAGTTAATCACAAAGTGCTCATCAACAACCGAGCAATTCCAGGTGGGATTAAATGATTTAAAAGATTAAACTTTAATTTCTAACATCTCTATATCCCACATTAAAATGTGCTTTATTGAATAAGTAAACACTTGGTTATACTTTACCAAAATTCATTAACTTTCTACTTTGGAAAAAAAAAGCAATGAACATAGCAATATTTCAAAAAGAAAAGAAAATAAGCTTTTACTTAGAGAGAAAATATTCAATAGAAATTGACTAAAATATTCATGCACTCCTTTCATTTATAACAAATAGCACTCCTTTCTGCTTCTACTTTACCCCATCCTTCCTTTCCCTGTCTGCTCTTTACACAAAGTATTGCCTTGCACGATGCTTCTCAGCTGAGGGATATTTTGCTACCCAGGAATATTTCTCAAAGTCTGGGGACGGTTTTGATTGTCATGACTGGGCTGCTAATTGGTACCCATTTTGTAGGGGCTGAGGACGTTTTTAAATATTCTACAGTTCACAATACAACCACCACCCTGTTCCTCACCCCCTTTCCTGGCACAAGACAGAAGTATCATGTTCAAATTCCTATAGCTTCAAAGTTGAGAAATCGTATTTGGCCCTCAGAATGTAGACAACCCCATCTAATATAAATCAGTTAAATTGAAATATATGGTGAATGTTAAAAGTTAAATGTACACATCACATATAAAATCAGGAGAGAATATCAAAAGGGAACAGTGCATATATTTTTCTGAGTGAAAACTGATGGTGGCTTTATATCATAACCTGCAATAAAGAACATCAAAAGGCAAGCAAAAAACTTGGATAAATATTTAAAACAAATTTGAAGATACTGAATTGATTATGTACTATCCAATACCAGACTGGGGATAGCGCTCAGTGGCACAGTGCCTGCCTGGCACGTGCAAAGTCCTGAGTTTGATTCCACCCATATATATGTATGTATATATATATATATATATATATATATATATATATATATATATGTGTGTGTGTGTGTGTGTGTGTGTGAATCAGAATAAAAAGCACTTCTTAGGAGGAAACAACCTTAGTATATAAGGTAAAAAATTGTAGAGTCAAAATTATCAACCATGAAGTTTATTAGAGAGGATTTTGTGCATAACCACCTTATACAGTAATTCTTAAATGTACTAAGACATAAGAAGCTCTGAGTGAGGATAAAAGAGCATCTACAATGACTGAGCAGCCTCCTGAGAGAACCGTCAAATCAACTCATAAATGAAAATGGATAGAAAATTGTCAGCTGTTTCTGTTTACCTACTGAGTTTATTCTGTTTTGTTTTGATTAAATATTAATGTGACCTCAATGCATGTTACTTTGATGAGACCTGTGTTAATCACTGGACACCACCCCAGCATCCAGTACATAGACAATAAATGCTTGATGGCTTTTAATGTACATCTTTCTGGAACAGATCTGTAGTCATGCTATTATTGAAGAAGTTGTTGAAAAGAACATGACCTCCTATTTCCTCTATTTATTGAAACTCTGCCATCAGATGGCAGGCACGTGCTGTTTGACACTCAACTCGTGATTCATTTATATTCATATGGGATATATTGTAGTTTTGCTTGTAATGTTTTCTCTATGCCCTCTTCTCCTAGATTACTTCAGAGCAGAAAACACATTTCATCCACATATGTATTCTTAAAGTCTCCCAAATTGCTTGGCACTTAGTGGGTTTTCACTAAACGTTTGCATAATTGAACGGATAAATCGATCGAAGACACATTTCTAAAAGACAAAATAGAAAACTATGTCCCCCTTAAATATAATATTGAAGATGCAATTTGATTTGTAACTCAAGAAGATTGAATTTCTCCTTGCAATTTGAATATAAATACTCCTCTGAACCCTGAATGTTACTGAAATTTTAGTCTGAAAGACTAATAGCAGCAGTCAAGTGCCTCAGAAATTTTTTTTTTATCTTCAGAAAGACTTCAATAAAGTCATTTTCTTCTTAAAGTCAAAAGTTATATATGTGTGAGAGGTGTTAGAAAATAACACTTAACAAATTTAAAGACAAATCAGAAAAGCTGAATATAAATTAACTGGCCATAAAACCATATGAATCCCCAATTAATAATTCTTTAATCAAACAGAGGCTTCAGCGACAATTTAACCTCTAGTAGGTCTGACCAGCCTGTGGCCCACTCCTTTTTTTTTTTTTTTTCGAGTAACAATGACTTGTTTTCTGCCACACGTAAAACATATAATATAGTTAGTGTACATGAGTGATATTCCTTTATTTTTATATTTTTATTAGAACATATTTGTAAAAATGGGGAAAAAGAGGCAGGCTGTAGGCTGAGCCTGGCTGAATTGCCTTACAATTTTAAACCATAATTTTATAGCTGCTAGTGAAACAGGCATTGGCACCAGAAAAAGAAGCACATGTTGGCTTTGGTATAAAGATTGTCTGTGTCTTTTGGAGAGCTGTCATTCAAAAGAAATATCATTTATCCATTCATTAAGCATATATTAATTGAGCACCTATAAACTAGGAAATCTACTATGATCAAGGATTCACAGACAAATGAGATGATGCCTTTCCCTCAAGTTTTCCCTAGAGAGAATGATAAAATAAACAACGGTATTGAAGAGAAAGCAAGGCTTACTTCCAAGTGTTAACTCCAATCAGGATGTGAAACTTGGAAGATATGTAGTAGATATCTTTTCCTGAAAGTCACAGTCAGTAAGGGTGTTAATGGAGCTATGAAAGGCTGCATCAAGTTTTGGGAATGGCAAATGATCTGATATGGCAAGAACGTAGAGTTAATTACAGTGGAATTCTGGAAAACAAAATGGTAAGAAAAAAATTATTTGGCATTTCACTCTATTCCAACAATTTATCCCTGTGAGGCAAAAGTATTATCGACACAGAGTCACAAGATACAAAAAGGACGTTAGCGTCATTTTTTTTCAAGATGAAGAGAAGACATTACCTTTGAACATTATCTAAAGCTGTAAGAGAACAGAGAACAATCTCCATCAACACTGGGAAACTGTATCCGCAGAGAGGAGAAAGGTCAAAGCTAGATGCTTTGAGTGAAGAGGTGAGATGCTGCTAAGAGAAGTAAGCATTTTACTCTGTAGAACCCCAGGCAGTAATCGCGGTCAGAGGTGGCAGCTACAGTGGAAGAAAGAGGAAGGTTGCAGGTTGGAACAAGGGACTACATTAATCAGTAGAAAGGCTTTTTTTTTTTCAATTAGGCCACGCCCCTACTGAGCATAGTCAAACCATCATCTTCCTCAACCAATGCACATGCCAAGAAGTTTTTCCACAGAAGAATCTGAAACTGAAGCGCAGAGGCTCCAGACACTTGTGACAGAGAAGCCACAGGACCCTGAGAATACAAGGCTTATGTGGATGCCTGCATACTGGATCCGGAGGTCCCTGTTGACCTTCTCTCACTACTTCCAGAAAGCTGCCCCTAGCCTTATCAGCCACCTTCCTCCGTAAGCAGGCAGCAGACTGGGGGAACTTTCTTCTGAAAAGTACATGCTTCAGAGAAAACAGCCGCCAGTGGTAATATTTGCTGTCTTCAGTGAAATGGTTGACCCTCCACCCAATCACCTAGCAGCAGAGTCTGTCCATGCACAGATTCTAATCTTGTACACAGCATCTGCCTCCAGTCCTTTTTCTATTTCTTTTCAACATGAGCAGACAGCAAAGGAACACATGGTATTTGGGAAAGAACGCCATTTGAAAGATAAGAAAGAGGCAGATTAAGGAAAGTATGAAAAGATGACAAGGAGCAGAGGATCAGAAGAAACAGAGATAAAGGAACAGAAGATAACATCAAAGATATCTCAGAGAGAAGAGGCCATTGTACAGCCATGTATTTTTTCTCTATGATGTACTAGAGCATGCGCTCCATCAAACAGGAGTAAACCTATGCAGAAGACAGCATGAGATTCAGGAAAAGCAGGTTTCAGCAGCAGTGAAGGAAATAAAGGAAATTTAGAGGATGATGCTGCCTTTGAAGGACATCTTCAGAGCAAGCCTACAAAGAAGACATCTGATATTGGAGCAAGAGGTTGGAAGAATCTGGGACAAAATATAAACTTATAGATTTTCTGATATGTTGGACTCAGGGAAATTGTGTTGAGAAGCATTTTAAGAAGCTGTTGAAGTAATATGCAGACTTTTCCAAATGGTCAAAAAATAAACAAACAAAAACCCCACAAAGCAAGGGTAAAAACAAAACAGTTGTTTTAGCAAAGAAATGGGACCACATTGTGATACCTGGCTTAGGAAAGAACAATATTCACAGCATCAAAATAATAACACGGTACATGGGTTTTTCTAAATCACTTAAATGGGGGATAGGGAAAGACAGGGCAAAGGCAGGAAGGAACTTTGGCTTTACGTCATAAGCCTTTTAGCACAGATTGTTAAAACTACTTCCAAGTATTTTAAAAATAACATATTTTTCCAGAGGGGACTTCTTTTGGGCACCCATCCCCTCTGCTGGTGGTTAGGACAGCGCCTAGGTCTGTGTTGACTTCACCGTGCGGGGACAGCAAACTCTTGGCCTTGTTCCACGGACTACTGTCATTATTTTCTTCCTTGTCAGACTAACTTGAAATATGAAATCTTGTGCTAAGGAGATAGAATATTCTTAAATATACAGTGATTCCTTGAGGAGGGATTTTGGCAACCCTTTGAATTACAAAAAAAAAAAAAAAAAAAAAAAAAAAACCGTAAGGTCTAAGGTGCTTAAATATAAGCGAGTGTCCATGTACACTTGTGATAATGATAACAGGTGTTTTATATTGTGGCCAGAACATACCAGACATTGTCCTAAGCACTTTACATATTTAATTTAGCTAACTCTGCCCATCCCATCTAAGATGCAAGGACTATTATAATCACTTTCAGAGACAATAGGAGCAAAGAAGTTATATAACTTGCCTGAGGTTTCACAGCTAGTGACATAACTAGGATTCTGAGCCAGTTAAAAAAATTAATTTGGGCTAGAGGCATAACTCAGTGGTAGAGTGTTTATCTAGCATGCAGGAGTCTGAATTCTACCCCTAATATTGCAAGAGACAAAATACAACAAAACCCCACAATCTCCATACTAAGAAGCCTCAAGGGACTTGGGGCAGTTTTACTTGAAGTCAAGATTTGAGTGTATGCTAGAGAACAGAAGCTGAGAGATGACTTCCGGAGGAGGTTTAATGAGCAGTCAGACTAAGCATGTTATTCAGGTGCAAGCATCAATCTGTGATTATAAAGGGCTGACAGCCATGCTGTATCACTCCTTTTGTTTCCCTTGCTCTGTGGTACACTGGCTCCTTCTTTTTTGTTTTGTTTGGAAGTTAATGTCCATTTTCTTTTTTCTAGGCTTTCTTTTAAGGCCTATTAAAGATAGAGAGGGGGGTGGCAGTCAGAGGTCCTTCCTCTGGCTAGTAGATCAGATGAGAAAGAATAAAAAGGCCTTAAACAAAGCAAGAATTAGCTCAAATCGGATCACAGATTTCAGGGCCCTGTGTTTTCTTTATATAGTTCTCTTCCTTTGCATGAATAATCAGTGGTCAACGGCCAATAGGCATCTATCGCTCAGGCCCATGCAGTTCCAGGAATAGAAGATTCTAGAACCACTGGCACAGTAGTTGGCTATCTTATCCATGGGCAATCAGAAGCAACCAAATTCAAGAAGAGTTATAATCTTGTTTAATGTGTCCCTCCTGACACCACATTAGAATATGCTGACAGAAAGCTCCACAATCCTTTCAGAAATAGGAGCCAAAGTCCCTAGCACGGGGTTCCAGTCTTTCTCAAGGGAAAGATGCTATCAAAATGTGTCTTAAAATAGATGTGTTCAAATGACATTTCTAATTTGAAATATAACTTGCTAAAATTTTTCATGGTCTAGTATGTACAGAAAATCACCTGCTACTGACACGTAAGTTACTTGTTATAAAATATATCAAATCTGCAGCAGAGAAACACATTGCATTCCCCAAGAGTAGATATATATATAATTTTCCTTTTTCTAATGGGAATTCTAATGGGAATTACACACCCTCATACATCAAAGCAAAATAAACTCCAGTAGAATTTAATATAGGAGGGAGGGAGTAGAAGCATGACACTAAGCAGCCACAATTATCCTGAGTACCAGGGCTCCTGGGTTTCTCATCCTCATCACTAATGACACAGACACATAGGGCTGAATAATTCCTGTCATTGGTGTTGTGTTATGCATTCTAGCATCCTTGGCCTTGATTCACAGGATGCCAGGAGTTCACACTCACCCTCAGTCATAATAATGAAAATGTTTCCAGACATTGCTAACTCTCTTGCTGGAGCAAACCGCCTCCACTTAAGAACTACTGCAGGAGATATAAATAATATAACAGCTGTTATGTGATCAAGAAAATCTTTGTGTGTGTGTGTGTGGTGATACTGGGGATTGAACCCAGGGCCAAACACTCTGCCATTGAGCTACCTCCCCAATCATTGTTAATTTTGTCTTGAGTTAGGGACTCACTCAGCCTTTTTTAGTTTTGACATGGAGTCTTGTTAAATTGCCAAGAGTGTCCACAAACTTTTAGTCCTCCTGCCTGAGCCTTCTGAGTAGCTCAGATTAGTGGCATGTACCACTGAACCTGGTTTATTGATTTATGTAGGTTTGATTACCCAGAGCATAATGTTCCACACTTCATCTATAGAAACCTAAGGAACAGTGCTTTTCTACATGTAATTCTTGTTTGTTTTGTTTTCACTGAAAATGAAAAGTATGAACAAAACTACAACACTGGCTGGCTGGCAAACTTCTTAAAACTTTCAAAATTGTCCTGATAAATAGAGGAATTCATGGAACACAGAATAATGATTCCAAAAAGAACAAAGGTGGCGTTTCATTCATGAATGTGGTGTAGCTGGTCAAATAAAGCCACAGGAAAAAATTAAGTACAACTAAAGTATTAGTAAATGTGTACATCTAGCAAAGAAAGCTGGGCTGTAGTTGATTTTTACTTATATTGTCCTCCTGAATCAGGGCAGAACAAGCGACTGATTAGCTATATGTCATTCAAGGTGCTGACGAATATTTTTTCCAAGAAATATCTGTACACATGTACACAATGTGTGATGATCAAAACTGGGTAATTAGCATTTCCATCTCCTTAAACATTTATCATTTCTTTGTCCTAGGAAGCTTTAAACTGTTCTAGGAATATTTTTTAAAAGAGAGACTTCACAGATTCAACCTTCTGTAGAAAACATTCATTGGGGAAAACAATCAAAACAGGTCATTAAAGGATATACAGTAAGGCTTGCCTTTGAAGAAGTAAAAACATTATAGAAGTAGCCATATTTTACCCTAGTCAAAAGGAATCTTAAATTATAAGCTTTATTTGTAATTTGTGTAGCACTTGTCATCAGAGATCTTAGAAATTTTTCAGATCATGAAAAGTTGTTGGGAGCTTTCAAATGTTTCCTTGACTTGATGAGGAACATTAATTATTTCCCAGATGCAGATGTGGGGACATTTGGAGGACTATCAGTGATTACCTTGGAAGTAACTCTCATTTGAACTTTAGCCTTCAGATAGCCCCTAAATTCAAAACTCACAGTGTGGTTCCGGGACCAGCAGCATCCACTCAGGAAAAATCCAGAGACTCAGACCTCTCCAATGCCTGGCTAATCAGCATGTGCATTTTATAAGGTTCTAGGGAATACTTATGCTCATTAAAGTTTGAGAAGCACTGGTCTTCACAATCCAAGTTTACCATTGGAGACTCCATTTCATGTTATCTTTTGTGGTAACCAAGAGAAGTAGTTTTTGAAAACGTTCCTTTTAAAAGCTTCTCGGAAAATATGAAAACAAATCTTTTAAAGTAAAGCTGTCATATTCCAGAAGCAGCATTATATACAAGAGGAACAAAACAGAGCTGGAGTAACAGTGAGCAAATGAAGCCTTCACTGTAGATGTTCTTGTAAGGCAAGGTATTTCTAATTGAATAGCTACCATGAGGCAGCAGAAACCTATCTGAAAAGAAATGCCAATGTCCGTACCTTGAGTTTAAGGTGGAATTGGCCTGGGACCAGTTATCCACCTAAGGTTGGTTCTGCCTATTTTTTATTTACAATACACGTTTCAGTTCTTCTATCTAAACATATAAAATGTTGCAATACAATGCTAATGTAACAATGAATAATTGGTTAGAACTAATAATTAGAACTAGAATTAGGGCATGATACATTTTATTTTGAAAGCTTTCTTTCAATCTCTTTCCTTTTTTTTTAGTGGTGTCAGGGATTGAACCTAGGGACGCCTTGCACGTGCTAATCAAGTTCTCCACCAATAAGCTACATCGCAGCCCTCTGTCTTTTCCTCTGGTTCTTTCCATAAGTGGACAGTCGTTTATGATTTGAGGCCACTGGGAAAAGGAAGCTTCATTGGGCCTTGTCATCTGTCCCCAGAGGCCAACACTGCTGGCCAAAATTTTTTTTAAAGATCTGTGTCTAAGTTCAACGAACAAGGTTAAAGAATATGCATAAATAGAAGGCAATTAGCTCTATAAGTGACAAACAATGCTACCTAATTAAAACAGTTATATAAATCTTTTAAAAACATGGTAAAAATAAAGCTAATCACTGAATTACAGAACAAGTCATTTCAGATACATTGGTGGGGTTCTTTTTCTTCTGCAGCCTGGTTTTCCCCCACTTGGGCAACAATGACATAGTAACAGAAATATATTTAAAAACGAAAGCTTATAAGCTTAATGTCCATAATCCTTGTGGTGGCAGCCAGAAACATAATTAAGGAAAAACATTCATTTAATTTTTTCTTCCCTTAAAAGCTAATCTCATTTTTCTAAGACCTGAAGGAGAAACTACAATTTGGGGTCGAAGTTTGAGCACTGTTAGATTAGTGCCAACCAGACCCCATGACCTTATACAGAACAAAATCATGTACCAACAGCTTTGTGGAGTAAGGATTTTTAAGAGGTGTTTTCCTTTCTCAAAGCTGGAGAATAATCCTTTCACACAGGACATCAGGAACACTAGGTTATTACCCCTAGACTTTGCTTTTGGAAGCCCACTGTGTTTCCACGGGCAGGATACGAAATACCCAGCTGTCAAGAAAATCCATTTCCTCAAAAGCTGGGCTCAGTGTAAGCAAACATGACATATATAGGTCTATTGCTCTTCCTTCCCTCCAGTAAATAAGAGCACTCACATACCCTCCCAGAAGTTGCATCTTTTCTTCTCATGTTTGAGTCTATTCTGCCTTTTAAAAGATGCAAGCGTGAATCAAAAAAAAGACTAAACTAAACAACTGTCACAGTAGTTGTGCAGGTCTCTTGACAGTTAATCACCTTCATTAATAATAGATCAAACTCAAAAGCACAGTGCTACTTTTAGAGTGAAATTGGCATCACAATTTCCCACTTTTATAAAACTGCAGCTCCGCATTTGTTGTGCACTTAGCTCTAGATTTCCCTTCCTATAAAAATGCAAGACTTCTTTTGAGCTCACTGTGGGAGCCTGGTGCTCTTCCCTTACCCTTTACAGTCTTGCTTGTACAGTTCTTAAAGTCATGATTTACTGAATCTCTACTCTGCTTAGGTAACTTTATTTTCATTATCACATTGAATTCTTAAAATGGCTGTGAAAATAGCCATAAGTTTTTAGATGAATAAACTGGGATTGAAGGAAGCAAATGGTATAAGAGCAAAAGAAGCCCTACGCGGTCCTTACACTCTGCATGTCAAAGGCTGCAGTCTATCCTCGGTACCCTGCGCTAAGTCCGTTGCTAGAAGACAGCCAAGAAATATTTGTTGAACTAAACTGGTCTTCTTTGGTCAGATGATGAGCTGCACGTCCTATGAGGGAAATGGAACACAAGAGATACAGGAGCTGGTGATCATGTGCTCTTTGCTTTTCACAAGAAGCAAGGTCAGGAAAATAATCACTTATAAATCCCATGATTAAACAACTTAAAGTATAATGCTGGAAAAGAAATGTTTTCCAACACACCATGATCCCAAGGATTCAAAAGCATTAGGCCTTCACATCAAAGGTGTTTATTAAAGTAAAGGTCTTATCAGGTGCCCATAAAAGCGGCAAGAGAACGGACATGGAAGAATGTAAAAAGAATGAATCTATATAGCAGGAAAATGTGCAAAGCAGGAAGCTCAACTTTTTTTTTACATTGTTTATGTTTCTATCCCCTTAGTCTCTTTAGATGATGGGCCAGGAATTCAGCCTTTGCATCAAAGAGAAAAAAAAAGCTTTACTTCCATTACAAAGATTTTGGTTTTTGAGAAATCCAAGTTAGCATGGGAGCCCACTCTTAAATACTGCCTACCTTACCAGAAAATCATTAATTAAAGCAGGTGTCCTATGATAAACAAAACAACTGTTGAACTATAGTTTCATTTGCTAACTGATGTGACAAAAGAGTTAAGCAAAAGGACCATTTTTATAAGGGTTTTTACAAGTGAAGGTCACTCTTGAAAAAAGCGAAGGATTAAATCACTTGTGATGATACAGTCATCAAAGGGCAATGTTTTTTTTTTTCTTTTTTATTTCAAAGATAATTTAAAAATATTAAAAAACATTAGACATGATACAGAACTTCAGTAAACAAGATTATATAAATTCAAGGATGGTTGTTATATGTTTCACTTTATTGTCTTCAAAGTAGTTGTTCAGATTACCAGATGTAAGCAAGCAAAACTGGTAAAAAAAAAAATTAAGCATTAACTGTTCCTTTCAATAAATCAATGGAATTAGTAGCTATCTTATGTGTATATATATTTTCCCTTCCTTCTTTATTTCTTTTCTCCTTTTTTTCATCTCAGTTGTTCTTTCCTTTTGAGCAGTTTCTTTCCCTTTCACACTATTACACCTTTCAAATTTTATTTGCTCTTTCAGTTTCTTACACTAGAGAGACAATATGATGTTTACTGGTAAAACCAGTGTGGAAATCAGTGAGGAGATTCCTCAAAAAACTAGGATTACAGGCCCCATTCAACCCAGCTATTACCCTTCTGGGTATTTTTCCAGAAGTACTAAAAACATCATACCACAGCAATATATGTACACCCATATTTATAGCAGTGCAATTGTAATAGCTAAATCTTGAAAATAACCCAAATACCCCATTCACTGAGGAATGGATAAAAGAGATGTGGTATTTTTATATGATGGAGTATTACTCAGGTACAAAGAAAGATAAACTAGAGGCTTTTATAGGTAAGTGGATGCAACTAGAGACTATACACGTAAGTGAAATAAACCAGACCCACAGGGGCAATGTTTTCAATGGCTGTGCATTACCCACACTTCACCTTCCTTATATTTAGAAATGATTTTGTAAGATATTGTCCCCACACACTACCACTCCAGGCAGAGTCATTCTTTCTTGTTGCTTTCTTATAAGCAGTCATTGAAATTATACCCATGTCAGTCTTAGAATAACTATAAATGCTATTGTGTTAATCAGCTTTCTGTTCTTGTAATATCTGAGATAATCAATTTATTAGGAGAAAAGGTCCAATTTGTCTCATGGTTCTAGAGGTAAGACAATGGGTTTAAGTCCATTGCTAATTTGTCCTATTGGTTTTGGACCTGTGGTGAGGTTGGACTTCATGGTGTGGGTACATGACAGAGCTAAGTTGTTCACCTCATGAGAGA
>NW_004955544.1:877727-905325 GCF_000276665.1 Chinchilla lanigera
AAGGAGAAGGAGAAGGAGAAGGAGAAGGAGAAGGAGAAGGAGAAGGAGAAGGAGAAGGAGAAGGAGAAGGAGAGAGGGAAGGAGAAGAAGGAGAGAGAGAGAAGGAGAAAGAGAGAGAGAAGGAGAGGGAGAGGGAGGGGGAGGGGGAGAGGGAGACGGGGAGGTAGAGGGAGAGGGAGAGAAGGAGAAGGAGGAGAAAGGCAGGGGGAAGGGAAAGGGGAAGGGGGGAGGAGGGAAAGAGACAAAATCTAGGGTCCCATGATCACTCTCCTTGAGGACAGTCACACAGTCCCCTCTGAGGCCTGACTCCTTATCTCCTAAAGGCCTCAGCACTTCCCAGTAGTGTCAAGCTGGGGGCTCAGCCAGTGACCCACAGTCCTTTTGGGACCATTCCACAGCCAAACTATGGCAGCTCTATTTTGTAAGCACTGAAATCCCTGCTTTACTCTGCTTAAGCCACTCTGTGATTACTTGACACAAGAAATTGGTGAAATATATTCTTTTAAAATAAAAGATAAATTAAGAAATATATGCATTGGCTCTTTCAACAAACAGGTCCCAAGAGACTCTGGGTAAGTGACAGAGCTGGAGGCTACTGTGAGGATTCCATGGTAAAAAAGATGAGAGACTGCTGCCTTTCTGCCTTCCTGAAGGTCCTGACAAACACATGCTTCCATGCGTGGATTGACAAATGGGGTGCTAACGGGAGGTAGGACGTCGAGGGCCTTTTCATCTAATAGATGGTACTTTCTCTGTAACATACCATCAGGGGGTAGCAGAAGGGAAGGGTTGGAACTTTGCAAAGCATAGGGAATATTTGAGCACAAGCTATCCGTTCTTATGAAGAAATACAAGTAATAAAGTTTCTGTGGATAAATAGACTTCATGATTTTAAACATTAAGAAATGTATGTCTGGTGTTAGAGAAATTGTGAGCCATCTGGGAAACTGAAATTCAGGCAGAAATATGTCAGAAAGGGCAACAAAATAAATGAACCTCCTTTTTATTTCTAGAGGCAAGCTGAAGAAGTGGTGCTTATTTTCTACCTGTCAGCTAGCAACCAAGGTACTATCGCAGTGTGCAGCCGGAGTGCTACATGATTACATCTGGGTTCAACAGCAGCTTTCTTCTGTGCATATCTCAGCCTTGTCACACAGAAACAAGTATTGTTTACAAGTGGAAACAAGGATGGATGCTGCAAAGCGTGAGTCACCAGTTCCACCTAGATCAGACCTCAGTCACGCAATTTCTGCTTTTTCCTACATCAGTCAAAAGTCCCCAAGTTTTCTCCACAGTGATAATCAGGGAATCACAGGCAATAGCTAAGAGGGCAGCCACAGTGACTGCTGTAACACTACCTCTCAATCCTCTTTGGAGTGTATCTGAATTTGAGCACGTGTTATTCTCACAGGGGAACCACACGTTTTTCATGCCATGAACCTCTTTGGCAATTTTGATAACACCGATGATCTCCTCTCAGAACAATGTTTTTAAACAAGTAAGGTAAGTATGCACAGAAGAACAAAGCAAATGAATTGTAGAGCAAAAGAGTTATCAACATGCTTTAAAAGCCAAATATGTAATATAGAAATATGTGTAGTTTTTGGTTAATACACTGACTAGAAAGAGCTAGCAAATTTTGAAGTGTTAATAACGTCACTCATGCCTAGTATGGTGGGTTCTCCTGGGGAAACAAACAGTAGCTTCCAGGCTAAGGGGAAGGCCCACCTATAAAAAAGAAGTGGAACACAGTGCACAAATATTAGGGTATCTTCAACGAAGTTGCTCAGATTACCAGATGTAAGAATGCAAGATTGTTCAAACCATTAAAGAGAATAGAAAGTAACTAAAAAATTGAAAAATATACAGTTTCACTAGACAAGGTGGTAGGAATTCACCAATATTGCATATTGTTGTTTTCAAATTAGTTGTTCTGGTATATATATTATCTGGTAATTAGATTACCAGATAATAAACATGCAAATTTGGTCAAAAAATTAAGCATTACCTTTTTTTATTCTCTTCAAAATGAAAAAAAAATTAAGAAAAGAAATGCTAGGGTATACACAGAAGGGTGGTAGCAACTTCTGCAGCAGCACTACATAATGGCTGACACACTGTGTCAACTTGAGAAGTTTAGAAGTTTAACTAAGGGACTCAGCAGGGGGCCAGGGTCCTCACTTTGTAAGCATCCTCATCCAGTGCAATAGGAGGGCACAGAGATGGTGTGAGTGCTACACCTGCCTGAGGTGGGGGAACCTGCTTACCCTATAAGAGAGGAAAAGATGCTTGCTCTGCCCCTTTTTGCTCTTGCTGCTTTTGCTGCCCTGAACTATTCCCCATCTGCCATTCCACCCTGCCTTGGAGACAGCTGAGTATGGACTGAAACCTCCACAAACTGTGAGCTAAATAAACCTTTCCCTCTTTAACTTTGAGTGGCTCGTGTTTTATCCCAGCACTGAGACAAAAGTAACTAAGACACCCTCTATATGAGCAGCCATCGGATCCTGAAGATGTTATACTTATCAGTGAATTAAAGTAAAACATTTCAACCAAGGGGCAGTAGTTCCTAAATGAGATCAAGCAAAAATGAGAGTAAAGTTAAAAGTTTTTTTCTGGTGTTCCAAAAACAGAAGATTTTTATTTAAAAAATATTGACAAAATGTATGGTATGATTTCCTTATAAAGTAGTTAAGGGAAAAATTCAATATAGAACAAACTTTCATTTTTAACAAGCCAAACAAGATCTTTTATTTTTTTCTTTCCCACAAGGGAGACAAACTAATGTTTTCATATACCCCAATCTCCAATGAACCAAAAGGGTAAACAAAGGAGGACCATACGACCCCAACAGAATAACCTTACACCAAATTCCTGATTTTGAAAATCAGAATTTAGAATTGAGTCCTGTGCAAATGTATCTTGGATAAAATGTCAAAACTATTAAGGTGAAAAGATCTTATGTAAATCTAAAAGGTGCTGGCTATTAATGCTGCAAATTATAGAGTAAAAGAGGTGTGGGTAAGAAATAGCTCACTGCCTTGAAAGGCAACTTATACAAGTTGTTAATGATCGTGTTAGAAACTTACCTTTCAGGACTGGAGTAGAAGGAGAATCTAACTACCAGGAAGACGAGATGAGCCTATGCATGGTAGGAAATCCACCACCACACAACCTAGAACAGAGCTTTTCCTTAACCACTGAATAGTTTATCCCGAGTGTCACTCGGGCACCATGTTTCTTGATGTACCAACTCTCCCTAGCATCCCTGGGGCAGGTGTCATTTCAACCAGGTGATTCTTGAAAAAGTTTAATAAAATTTTCATTTTTATATGTTCTGTTATCTTATAAAAGTTAATGAGAAATGTACAATTTTTGGTCATCCTGTACTTAAATAAGTGGAATGCATAAGTTAAGGAGGAGTGTAGTTCTGCTACACTCACTCAATCACAATTTACATCCAGAAAAGAAAGAAGTAAGGGAGACAGAAAGGAGAGAATGATGGAGGAATGAGGCACAAGGCAGAAGGGTAGGAGGAGAACCAAAGAGAAGTAAGTGTAAAAGAAAGGGAGAGGGAGAAAAGAGGAAGGAAGGAAGGAGGAAGGAAGGAAGGAAGGAAGGAAAGAAGGAAGGAAGTAGGAAGGAAGGAAGAAAAGAAGGAAGGGTGGGAGAGAGGGAGGGAGGGAAAGAAAAGAAAGGATAAAGGAAGGCAAGCATTCAGAACAGAATAGATGTGCAGTAAATGTTCTCACTTCCTTAAGAGCCCGCTCTTGGAATTTTACCATTTAGTAGGAGGCAGATTACTTAATTCCCTTTAAAATTCTGTATGTTGCACAATGGTCTCATATTTTCATGAAGAATTCTAAATAATCAGCAAATTTCCTGAAATCCCAGTGTTTGTCAATATTTGTGAATAATGCCAGTATGCTATGGCCTTGGAATGAACACAATCACCAGTAAACAGCAGTGCTAGGGGCACGCATCATGGTGAAAGCATAAACTACTCTCAGGAGACCATACTCAGCATTGCTGTAACAGTAAGTTTTAGTACATGAGCAATAAACCAGAAGGACTCCAGATATATCTGCATACAATGGCAGGTGTCCTGATCCAGCAGCGAATAGGAAAGAATTAAGCTCAAACTTTCATAATATTTATAATAATGATACATAAACAACAATCGGGCATCAGCCATAAAATAGTAGCATTGACGAGAGCCTCACTAATCAATCCTATACTCCCTATTAGTGTAGTCCAAACTGAAATGGTGAAGGAGGTAGAAAAGCTTAAGAGAGTGTCAGCAGGTGAATTTTGGTATAAAACCCTTTAATCAGATTTTTCCAAATATATTAATTTGGTCACATTGTTTTCTTCATACTAAGAACTAAAAAATGAGATTCTTATCCAAATCGGGAGGAGAGAATGGATTGAGGGAGCAAGGGCTGTAGCAGTCAGCACTCTATCTCTAGGGAAACAGCATATAGCACATACCACCTAGTAATAAATACTATTGGTCTAGTACAATCCTGGCTACCTCCAGAGATGCCGATTAGGGCTGTACCTATAATGAAGACCCCTTATTCTCAGAATCCATGCACGTCCACAATGATTACAATGGGAGATTTCTCACCTGCACATCAGCCTAGAGTCAACATAAAACTTGGGGGAACCAAAGGTGATTGTGTCACCAACAGCGGTTTTTGTGGAACACTTGGGTCTTATGCCTTCAGAGGCCTTCCCCAGACCTCAGACCCTCCTCCCCCAAATAAAGTCATGATGAGCGCCAGTCTAAAATGTAGATAATACTCCTTCGTCACATCATATCATATAAAGGACCACCAGGAAGACTAGCCACTCCCATTGCTCCATAAAAGAAAAACTCTACAAGGTAGCATTGAGGATTTCAATAAACCTGATAATTATGTGTGAAGACAGAACTACAGCATCCAATAGACATCTGTTTGGAGAATTCAGAATCCTCTCTTCTGTAGTCTCATAACCAACTTGGTGAAATGATTTAAGTTCTTTGTGGTTTGGGGAAAGAAATAGTGATGTGCACAATACTGCCATAAGGTCAGAACATAATGAGGGCTCTTTTCTACTGCAGTTTCTCCTTCATTATTTCTGGCTTCCCTCTCCTCTAAAATCCTAAGCGGCAATGAAGGCTGTTAAGGCCTGAGAATATTCACAGCTCTATAAAATCTGAGATAAGCAAAACTTTGGGTTCCAGAATTTCCTATGCTTTCTG
Organism: Chinchilla lanigera; assembly: GCF_000276665.1. Classification (NCBI taxonomy): domain Eukaryota; kingdom Metazoa; phylum Chordata; class Mammalia; order Rodentia; family Chinchillidae; genus Chinchilla; species Chinchilla lanigera. The sequence goes on from NW_004955544.1 coordinate 882,976, forward strand.
CGAAAGGAGGAAAAAAACAATATATATATATAGCCAAAGAATCTCCATAATGACACAAAGCATCTTGAGGGTGACATCATTATTAAATTGAGAATTACTTTGTGTTACTCTTGGAATCAGATAACATAACCAAACGAATCAATTGAGGCTAAGTAACAACATCTTTTTTACTTCACAAAAGGCTTTTTTAGTAATTCAAATAAATCTTTAGCTCAAATAAAATCAAATTGCATGTTGAATCAATGATACATCTTTTCAACTGTAATCTGCAGAAAGTAGACAACCTGAAAATTGAAAACTGGTAGATAAATGTTACATCAATAGAAATCTGTTAATGAACCCTGGTGTGTCGCATGGGGTAGGATTAGCAAGGGCCTGTCTGACTTACTAGACAGAGATACTAACACAGAAGGTAGAAGCAATACATATGAAATCAACACTTAGTGTTTTTGAAAGAACTTTTTGTGGTAATAACATTTGATTCCTTTTACTTAGCCAAGATAGACTCGCAAAACTGCTGAAACCCCCATTTATAGTCATACAGATTATCACAAAATCCATAATCTTATAAGTTTTAATTAAAAGGTATTTATCAATCAGATACTAAATGAATTTGAAGGAAACAGAGGACCCAAATATCACCTTTAGTTTTCTGACAGTTTTGTAGGGTTGTTAGCTGGAAGAGCTGAACATCCCCAAATAGCAACAGATTTAAAAACAGTCCTCTAGGTGATTTCATTGGTGGGCATACCAGGTCCTCAGGAGTAAGTTTGCTCACTGGAAAGCTGTCACACAACGTTCCAGAGACAAAGTCATGAGTGCAGTAGTCTGTATAACACACTCTCTTGCACATGGGATTTGATATTTCTGTGGTAGAAAAGGAACTAAATCTGCTGACTACTAGAGTGTCTTTTCTCTACCAGATCAGAATCTCAACATGAGAAGAAAATTCCTTACACTTCTCTGGTTAGTCTCTATAGCATTTTAAAAGGACAAAGCATAAAGGCCCTGAAACCAAAATCAGTGAAGATAGGCTTGAACGCCACCTCTGCTGTATCCTGTACCGCTGTGCTGCAATTTCTTTGTCTGTAAAATAAGCGTAGTAATAGTATCTAACTCACACTCTTGGTGCTAATATTTATCTTCATTTGGCTTTTCCCAGAAGTAAGCCCCAAGACAAAGATTCTAGTGGAAGGGTGGAAAGTTCTACTGGAAAAAGAAAGCTGCTAATAAGGAATGCATTACCCAGCCAGCTACCATGATGGTGGTGGTGGTGTGTGCGGTGGTGGTGGGGTTATTGAAGCTTAATCCTGCCAGACAATTCTAGGAATGATGCAAAACTCAAATATCTGAAATGTATCCTCTCAGGAACAAGGGAGCTCTCGTATTTACATACCAAATCTTATCAGTCCATGTTAAAGTGCTTCCAGACAAAAGCAATGCAGCTTTGAACTGATCGAGAAAAATCCCTCAGTGATTCAGGTACTGGCTGTTGGAAGTCATCTAACGCACATTATGTGGTATGGTCCAAGGGATGTAGGCGGGACTGAACAAATTAATGTCACGTAAAGTGCATAGAGCTATGCATGACACATAGAAAGAGTCCCATGAATGTTATTTATTGTTACTATCAGTATTGTCGTCATTACTGCCCAGGGATACATTGGCCAATGCACCAAGCATTTATGCCTATGTCCTGGCACCTTCTTGATGCTGCCAGTCTAACAGCTTTTCTATAACATTTGATGATCATAATTGTGATGATTCAGATTTAACCAGAAAGCTTCAGACTAAGAAATTGGCAGCTGAGTGTGCACACTATATGCCTAGGTGATAAAGTGCAAACCACCACCCATCCCAAACACACATTCCTCTCCCATGAAACACAGAGACTTTCCTCTCTAGAATGAGGAGATTTTTGCTGCCACAGCCAGGCATGACCATGAGGCTCTCACAATAGGCTATGTCTGAGTTCATTTCATCAGAATGGTATTGGAGCCTTACCCAGAATTCCAAATCTTAGGAAATCACCTAAGAAGTACAAGCCATCTCCCCCAGAAGTATCCAGATGCTTGTCAGACAGGGATGGAGTTTCTCAAAGGAGATGAAGAAACTCTAAAAATGTTCCCTTTAAAGGTATGGCATCTATGAAGTCCTCATGCACTTCCAGAAGGAAACTTTGATAACCGATCAGCTGGAGGTAGCAATCTGCCATTCAGACCACAGAAGCCAGATGATAGCAAATTCACGTGTGCAGCATTTGTGGTACTGAGAAAATGGAGACAATGAGCAGTGGGGTAGGCGGCGGGTGGAAGTGACTAAGACACAGGAGGCAGATCTGCCCCAAGGAGCCTGCAGACTCACTGCAGAAAGTGACTTAGCCATGTTAAATACCAATTATTACACACTTGTGCTTACTTGCAAATCACATATAATGATACGAGCCAAACTTTATGATGTCACTAAGCTTTACACAATGAATCATCATAAGAGTGAAATTAGGCTGAAGTGACCTGTGAATCAGGTTGCAATAAACTTGAGACTTTTTCAGAATGATGTGCAAAAGAGACTCTTAGTCGATTACTCAGCGGACATTTTCTTTCCCTCCTTCCCCAATAACAATACCCAGATTTACTTTTTTCCCTGGTAGACACACTTGCCCAAAAATAAATTCTAGTTTCCAGTCAGCGTCTCTTCAAATTAGGAGTATACAATGAGTTGCAATCTCCTTGCCTACTTGTATTTTTTGGCTTCTTCCATCTCTCCCTAGATATAATACCCAGAGCCTACTAAGTTATCTTGAACCGTGCAGTGACCTTGACAATGGACTCCCTGTACTAAGGATGCCGTAGCAGAGGGGAGAAGCAGTTCAGGTCTCTGATGGAGTAAGAAGACACACATTGAAACCTGAGCACCTACCGTTGCTCTTGTCTTGCACAAGATGCACATTTTCTGCATGGGAACATATCTAAAGTTAGGATGAGTCACAGTCTGTGGTGTTTTAGAGTGCTCTCCACAAAGCCACAGCTTACCCTACACAGATGTAAACAATGTACTCTCTGCTATGTATATGGTCTTCAGCTCAACATAATTATGTCTAGTGTTGATACTGCAGGTTAGGTTCCAAAAGATCACACCACGATTCACTCCTGCAATGGAAAGTTACTGGTACATAGATAGGCATGGAGATAGAGCAGTGGGATGTGAATTTCATATTAGAAAAGCAAACACTCATTGTTGAAGCAGTGAACACACTTTCATGTTTTCTAGCACAGGGACAAATGTGTCTGGTATCCAAGATAGGAAAACAACCACCCAAGCAAATGAAGCTTTGTTATAGTGTGCTACTAAGATGCTTGCAAAAATGTTGCAAGAAGGAAAAATCCCAGGGTGAAAGTTTGGAGAGGTGGTGTCAGGAGTTGAGAAAAAAACTTCTGAGACAACGGCGGTGACTCCTATGGAAGGCTGCATCCCATTGATGTCAAAGGCACAAGTTCATGGAGAGTCCGTGAGCAACTGCTGCATGGACAAGTGTGGGCCATCAAAGAAGCATTCGGAAGAGGTTCTGGATGTTACAAAGTTTGGGAAATATGTTAACAATTTATTTTGCTTATATATTGTGAAGAGTGATACATGATTTAAAAAAAAAAAACCTCTCAATCTAAAAGAAATCTGAATAAGTCTAAAAGTGTCAAGGACCACAGAGAAGACAATCATTTCAAAACCATTTGTGTATGTATACTAAGAGCAGAGTCTGATAATGAAAATAGGGAAGGGAAGGAGACTATGCAAACCTTAATATTTTAGTGGTACTCAGCAAAGGAACTGTCTCAGTGAAATTATAAGTTAAATAGCCTTTTGCAAAAGTTGGGGTTTAAGAAAAGAGATTTTTCTTTCAGCAGGGTTAAAAGTAAGACAATTTTAGGGGATTGTGGGCAGGATCAATTCTGAGAGACCTGAAATTGGCATTTCTACTGGTATTCACAGCTAGTAGCTTTTTTCTTTCATTACGCTTTTATGACTCCATCATAAAGGAGCAAAGGCAGCACTGCAAGTCCTGGGCGGAAAGTGGTTTTTCTCTCAGAAACCACGTTTGCAGCACACCGTGGAACATGATGTGACAGTTAGGAAAAAAACCATTAGAAGTACACAGAGCAACACGGATGGATCTTAAAATCCCAAGGCTCACAAAAGACACACATACACACACACACACACACACACACACACACACACACACACACACGGCACAATACAATGTATGCAAATTGAAATGAATGTGGGAAAAACACTAATGTTCACTTGCAAAAACAAGGGCTAACAGAAGTATCTACTCTAAACTCAGGCAAATAATTATCTGAGTATGTAAATGGGACTGGTCTAGGGGCCAAAGGGGGAATGAATGAGTTACCCATTCAACCCATAAAGAAGGCTTGAAATATCAGTGATGATAAAGCATCAGGAACTGATAAAATACATAAATCAATCTGAAGCACCCCCTCCCACAAAAATGTTTCTGCTTAAATTAGATATCCAAACAGGCATTGTCCTCAGGATTCACTAAGATATTTAAAAATTTGTTTCTCTAGAATTCAAGAAAGTAAAAAGAAATGAGAGTTTATGCTGTAGAACTATTGTACACTTGAGAGTGGAAGAAAAAAATATGTTTAGTGAACACCAATTAACTGAATATACATTTATTAGAAATACCAAAATTTACCAGAATTCAAAGGTTATACTACTCAGTATTTTTTAACCCAGGAAAAAGTAACTGCAATATCATTATACCAAATGATTTTTACTAATCATGGCTTTCATTTCATGGTCTGATTCCTTCAGTAAAATTGAAAAACAGAGGACTGATTAGTTTTAACAGAATTTATTTTTAAATCCTTATTATATGACCATTCAAATATTTTTGTACGTTTCATTAACACGTATATACTCAAATTTCATTTCTACTGCCAATTTACTTTTAGGAAGTTAGATTCTGAGATAATCACAGAGGACTCAATTTCAGAAATAGATCCTATGATTTCTATTTCCCTGTCTCACTCTAATTTCAACTTCAGAATCTCCTCAAAGTTCTCTTGACTTCACTCAATAAACAGACCTCATTCAATGAAATGACTCTCATTTTGATCAAGCATGATCTTCAAAATAAGAGTAAGGCACCCTGAGAGAAATACATTTGCAACTGGAGGAACATATCCCTTTTTGCTGTAAATTTTTTTTTTTAAGAAACCACATTAAAAAAAGAAATCAAAAGTTCCTTATGTTGGGACTATTGACACTTGGGCCAGGGTGGTACCCCGTTGTAAGGGGCTGTCCTTGGGCACTGTCAGGTGCTTAGCGGGACCTTAGTCCTCTTCCCACTAGATGCCAATAATAACCTGTCCCAAAAATGTCCCAGGGAGCAGGCAAATCCACTGCTACACCAAACAAGCAAACAATGAGAACAGCGCCGTGCTGAAATCCACTGGACATCAAGGGTTGTGACCTAGTGGTGTCACCATTGCTCAACAGTGTCTTTTTACGGTTTGAGCACCAAATGCATGCCTGGTATTGTGAGAAGTCGTTTTTAATGCCATCTCATTACAAACTCAACTTATAACCCCAACAGCTAGCTTTTACGACTCACTGAACTATCTCTATCCCATTCTTCTGTAAGAGCCTCCTAATATTTTGTGTTGGAGACAGACTTTCACCATCAGTCATAATGAAGATGAGGTTTCCAAGTCAAGTTCTTCCACTCTCAGTTAGTCAAGGGGTGGATACTCTCTGACAGAACACAAGAGAAAGATAGGAAAACTCCATTCTCCATTTACCCATATTCTTAGTCACGTTCTCCTCTGTGAGACACAATTCCTGGCATCCATAACTGAAAGGAGAGGCTTATTTTGGTTCACAGTTTGTAGAGGTTTCAGTCCATAGTTGGCTGGCTCCAAGGCAAAGCAGAATGACAGAGGGGCCTGGCAGAGGAAAGCTGGTGTCAGGAAGCAGAGAGAACAGGGGAGAAGGGAAGGAGACCACGCCTCCAGTGAGCCACCTCCTCTGACCAGGTTTCACCTCCCAACATCACATTTAGCTGTGTGCTCATCGGTGGGCTAATGCACGGATGAGTATCAAGCCTCAGGAGGGTCAGTGAGTTTATGGCTTTTTTTCTATCTCTGGAGTAGATGCTTCCAAGCCCTTGTTCTTATCCCTCCTGGTCATTATCTCTTTTGAATTCTTTGAGGGTCTCTATTATCTTCCCAATAATTTCCTACTTTAGCCAGATTAGCCAGTTTCAGATTTTTCCTTGCCATCAAAGACACCAAGCAATCAAGTACTATGTACTGGGTCTACATAGGGATGGAAAGCTGAGCTAGTGGCGTGTCTCAGGTTTCCTTACTCATGCTCAGTCGATAGCAATCGAGTGCCCAGTTAGCAGTCCCTCTTCTTGTTCTGGAAAATAGAAGGAAGGTCACGGAGCACACACTCTTCATTCTGGCTGGTGAGAGTATCATCCAGAGGGCTTTTGTAGGAAACCAGCGCCTAGCTAGGCCTTGCCACCAGAGAATTTGACTAGGCAGAAGTGGGAACCTGGTATCACCGTAATTTCTTTTTCAACAAAGTACAAGTGAAAATTTACTATGTGCAAAGCAATGTCTTTACATTTCAACTTTAATTAAGAATGAAAATATTAGAGCAATTATATTTCTAATTAAAAGATCATTGAAAATTAGATGCCACATCATTATTATTTTTAAAAACTCTGTGGTAGATAACAATATATCTGCATGCCACTTCTAGATTTTGGATTATCAAACTATGGTCTGTTACTGTAAATCTGCCCTGCTATATAAATAAAGTTTTATTGGAATGCAGCCTTATCCATTCATTTACATAGCTACTTTTGTGGTACAAAATTTGCTCAAAATACATGGTGAATGCATAAATTTTTAAGACAATATTACAGTAGAACACATATTGTCATTGATCCCCTTCAACATACGCTTCTTTGTTTTTAACACACTTGTCCCATTGTTCTTGCCACTTTCTATATTTGTATTTTTTTTGTTCTGTTTTTCTTCCGGTACCAGAAATTGAACTCACAACCTTGCGCTTGCCAGGCAGGCACTGTGCCACTGAGCTAAATCCCCAGCCTTGCCACTTTCTGAAGCTGTTCTGAAAATCCCCTTTCATGAAAGCCTTTACAAGATGTGATGAAAAAATACAGTGAGTGCTGCTGGTGAGTGCTATCCAATGGAAAAGCAGCATTCTAAGAACATTTTGGAGTGTCCTCCCTTACCTTATTCACAAGACCAGGCACCTTGTGACTTCTGGCTCTTCCCCAATGACAAAATGACAATGAAAGTTAAAACTTTTGAATCAGTTCAGGTCTTTGAGGCAGCCACAATGACAGCAGTCACTTATAAAAGAGGACTTCCAGAACAACTTCAGAAAATGACAAGAAATGATGGGGTAAGTGTTTTCAAAGCAAAGGAGAGTATTTGAGGGGGACTGATGAACATCTTTAATAATATTTTAATTTAAACATTCATTATAGGTTTCAGTCATACCTCATATAACAGCAAAACTGAAGAGTTGTGACACCAATTTTATAATCTGAAAACCCAATAATATTTATTATGTGACCATTTACAGAAAAAAATCTGTTGACCCCAAGTGATCACCTTTAATCCTAGCAAGTGACACTGTTAATAGGTAATGTATAATGAGCAATTATTATGTGCAAGACGCTCTGTTTTCTTGCCTCAAGGATCTTATTATATGTATAGCTTTCAACAATCACCGTTCACGCAGCATATTATTTGAATGCCATACTACAGATAAGAAAACCAAGGCAGGGAAGAATCATTTTCCCACTTCCATATAGCTCGTCACTGATGGATGAAGCCAGTACTGAAACTCAGGTCCTTTACCTCTGGGGCTCAAGATTTGTGGCATGTTGTATGATTCTGTGTAGTGAACTATGTGACTAGTTCCAAACTCTAGCATAATTCATGTCATGTTGGTAATTTTCAAGCTGTGATAGGCAGAATAATAGTCCTCACAGATGTCCATGTACTAATCTCTGAATTTGTAAATATGTACTTTATATGGCAAAAGGGACTTTGCATATGTAATTAAGAATCTTAAAGGGGGGAGATTACCCTGAATTACACAGTTGGGCTCAACATTATAAGATCCTGAGAAATGAAAGAGGAATGGGTTAGAGTCAAAGGAAGAAGAGTGGTAGTGGAAGCAAAGGTCAGACTGATCTGAAACTACAAGGGAATGAACATCCGTAGCCTCCAGGAATGGAAAAGGTGAGAAGATACACTGTCTTGTTCATCCTACAGAAAACACCAACCCTTGTTTACACGTTGACTTTAGACCAGTGAAATCTATTTTAGACTTTGGATCTTCAGAACTGTAGCCAACTGTAACCAACACCTGGTCCCCATCTCTAGTGGTTATGAATTAATTGGTTCAGAGAAAAGCCTGGGCATCAGTTTTTTTTCAGTAACAAGGCTTGATCCCAGGACCTGGCATATACTAGACAAGCAATCTACAATCGAACTAATTAATTCGTGTTGTTTTAAGGCAATAAGTTTGTAGGGATCTGTTACAGCAACCATGGAAAACTAACACAAGATCATATTTACTTACATGAGCCACACTTTAAAACAAGCAAAATTACAGCAGCACAGAAACTCACTTAATTCAAGCTAATAGTTGAACCTTCTCAGAGACCTACATGCATAGTCAGGTGTGCTTTAAATGGAGAAATAACTCTGAGTTCTATCACTACCTGAAAATTGGAGAGGAGGGGGAGCGGAATCCTGATACTGATTGCCATATCCATTGCACTGGGGTTAGCAGACAGCCTCTGAAGGCAGATAGTAGCCTGCTCAGTGCAGTAGGAGGGTAGCTGTGCTGAGCTCAAGAGATTGGTGAGAATTATTTAAAAAGAAATAAGAGCAGGCCTTCTTCTAACCTGTTTTTCTCTTGGAGCATCCAAAAGCTAGTTTTCAGATTTCCAGATACATCCATGCCACCATCTTCTGCTTTCTTAAAAGTAACTTTGTGACTTTAGAGGTTCTTAAAAACTTGACCTATGGAGATAATTATACAAGTGCTACTTGAAATCCAAGACAGAAAATTCCCTAAAAGGCTGTGTGTGTCTGAATACATTAACATAATCCAAGGTTTCTCAACCTTGTGCCATTGACATTTGGGGCCAGATCACTCTCTTTGGTTGGGCTGTACTGTGTATGAAAAAAGTTTAGCACTATTCCTGGCTTCTGCCCTGTAGTTGCTAATACAACTCTTCCTCTAGTTGAGATGATCAAAAAGGTAGACACTACCTGATGTGGTTGGGGAGGGGGGCAAATTCAAAATTGACCCTGGTTGAGGAGCACTAGCACCATCGAACATAAACATTAGTTTTTAGTTTGCTCTCATCATCCTATTATTTATTTTTTTCTCCCCTCATTATTCCACAGATTCCCTCTCCCTGCTCCATGTCTGAAAAAAAAAAAATAAAGAACAAGTATATTGTTGGATGGAGAATGTCTCTCCAAAGCTGCATGTGCTCACAGGTGGGCTTTGTGGAAGGTGATTGGAGCATCAGGGTAATATATTCATTATGGACTCATCCACTGGTGAGTTCAGCTGATGCATGTGCTCTTGGAATGTGAGGCCTGGCCGGAAGAGGCAGGTCATGGGAAAGGGCATACCTGAAATTGCACATCTCCCTTCTGAGCTCCTTGGTTGTCTTTCTGCTTTCTGGCCACCATGATGTAAGCAGCATATCTCTCTACCCTGCAGTTTCTGCCCTGAAGCTGGCCCAGCCATGGACTGTAACCACGAGCCAAAATCAAGCTCTCCTCCTTTAAATTGCAGGTGTCAGGTACTGTATTGCGTACCAGTGCTGAGAACGTGACTAAGACAAAGCGGCAGGAGATAAATAGTATTGTGAGAAAAGACTCTTAGCAAGTGTACAGAACCCACCTCATTTTCCATGCAGTGTTCTTCAGATCTCTGATTTTTACTTCTAATTTCTTAAGAACTTTAAATAAAATTTAATTTTCATTTGCTGATAGTCACAGAAATATTAATTCTAGATGAATAAGATAACAACAAGGTGCTAATAAACAAAGGCTCCTGGGTACAAGCTTAAATGCTTCACTACACTCTTAATTTCACATTAATAAGTGTCTAGAACTTGGAAGAAATGTAGCCAGAGAACAATTGTGCCTGCTGGTTCTGTATCCTTTGCAGCAATCAAATTTGTCAAAATTCAAAGAATGGCTCCAATTTTGCCTTCTGGAAAAGCTTTTCTGTCTCCCTTTTCCTCTTTCCATGCCCCCCTCTTATTCCTCTGCAATTATTATTTTATTATGTCTTTTATTAGATTTAGTTGTTCACACATCCCTCTATCTCACCTTGGGAGTTTCTTGTCCCTAGAGGGAGGATCACTCCCTGTAAATCAGTGGTTCTTGATGATAACCATGCAGTAAAATTACATGGGATTTTGATTTGTCTACTTTAGAATGTAGCCTGGGCATCCGTATTTTTTAAACGCCCTAAAGGATTTTAATCATCGGGGTTGAACATCACTGCTTAAAGCAGGCATTGGCACACTACAGTCCACAGGCCAAATCCACTGGCTGCCTGTCCTCATAAATAAAGTTTTATTGGAATGTAGCCATATTAATTTGTCTACATACCATAGGAGACTGCTTTCACGGTATAGTGGCAGAACTGAATAGCTGACCAGAAACAGAAACCATCTGCCTGGCAAAGGTGAAAATATTTCCTATCTGGTCCTATACAGAAACAGTTTGCTGGTTTCTGCTTTAAAACACGGAAGCTAGCAGAGGAATACTTTAAGAAAAAAAACCATATTTACTCACAGATGATTTGCTGGTTGTAAGAAGAAACAGAGTACATCCAAAGCATCAGGCTTTCCTCACCTGAACGAGCGGTGGAGCAAAAAGAAATGATGTTCATTCATTTGTGAACTAAGATGTGATGCCAAGCATCACACCCGAGGGAACCTTTCCCAAAAGGTCCATTTGGAATTTACTCAGACCTTCCATTCAGACCTCCAGTAACAGGCGGTTACATAGGTGATGAAAGAAACAGGTAAACCAGATGCAACAAAGCAATTAGATAATTGTGGAAGTTAAGATATTCCGCAAGATCTGATTTCTTGAACAAATTGGCATTAAATAAAAGGCAGGCAGTTATGCTACATTAAAAGAGAGCTAAAAGTCATCATTACCAGCGAGAAATATGGGCTGATTGGGGATTGTGGTTTGGAAAGACACGAGGGGACAATGGGAGAGTTTGAATATGAACTGGGGATTACATGATTGGAAGGCACTGCTAATTTAGGTAGCCATGAAAATGCCATTGTGTGTATGTATGAAAGTCTATTTTTTTGAAGTTGCAGGCTGCAGTATTTAGGGTACGTGGTTACTACTCTTGTAGTTTGATTTAAAAGAGTTCCTTAAATTACAACACAGACTTAGTATTAAATACAATACAAACAGTAGTGACTGGTAAATCTATATTACAGGTATATGGAATGAGTATGTACATATCATTATACAGTTTGATTTTTTTTTTTGTTTGCTGAAAGATCTCCACAATGGGAAATCTAAAAAAGGGTATCTTTGGCCACACCAGTGGCACAAATGATGTCAGGCTGAGGACACAGGCAGATGTACCCTTCCTGAGTCACCCACATAGAGCTCAGCAGAGAAACACAACCGAGGATGGTCAAGGCCCCAATCTAACTGAGGGGAAAGTTTACCAAGACAGGGATAGAAAGAAGCCTAAAGTTCCCCAAATGTCAAGGCAGAAAGGTCAAGGGAAAGCAGAAAGTACCCCTGAGATATTTGTGTACTCAGTATGAATATACTTGAGTGCCCAGGGTCTATTTCAGGTGCTGGCAAGGGAGGGCAATCAACACGAGCTACATGCTATCAGGAACACTGGAGAGAAGAGTAGGGCAGGTGATAAACAAGCCAATAAATGAGAATCTGTACAGCACTAAAAGCCATCAGAAAACCAAAGCAGGGGGGCAGGATGGAGTTAATGGTAAAGGAAAAAGCAGACTACTTCAGATAGAGTGGTCAGAACATTGGCATTTTCTGAGACTTGAATAATGAGATCTCACGAAAACAGTGTTCTAGGAAGAGCAGATAGAAGTGCAAAGACCTTGAAGCAGAAATAGGCTTGAGGTTTTACAAAGTAAAGAAGACCATCAGCCACAAATGGCAATGCGGAAAAGAGTGATTGTAAGAGGCAGGAAAGGTAAGCAGGGGCCAGACTTGTTTGGACAAGCAGGCCATGATGACAATTTGTGGGTGAGTACCTTGTGCTGTGGGCAGACACTGGTGCCTTATAAGCAGAAGCATGACACAATCCATGTTGTTCTTTTTGGTGTGCCGTGGTGGGGACTGACCCCAGGGTTTTGCAAAAGCTGCGCACATGCTCTCCCTGTGAGCTACACACTCAACCCTGAGTTGCATTTTTAAAAGAACTTCTGCTTGTCCAAAAAAGAAGGGACCATAAGGGAGGCAGAACTGAAGCACAAAGAAGAGTAACAAAAAGCAGCTGCAGCACTCCCAGCAAGACGTGGCAGTTGTCTTAGTCTGTTTGTGCTGATAATACACAATACTTGAGATTCAGTTAATTAAAATGACCAGAAATGTATTTAAAAATTCTGGAGCCTGGGAGGTCCAAAATCAAGGAGCCAGCAGGTTCACTTTCTGGTGAGGATTGGTCTCTGCTTCCAAAATGGTGCCTGGTTGCTTCATCCTCCAGAGCGGACAAGGATGACATACTCACATGGTAGCAGGGCAAAGAGCAAAGACCTAAACTAGTTCCCTCTAGACCTTTTATAAGACCCTTTGACTTCATTACTGTCCCCAAAGAATCACCTTTTAGTACCATCACAATCCATATTAAGTTCCAACACACCAGTTTTAGAATGCATTCGGTCCATAGCAGATGTGGACTTTAGTTACTAATGGTCTTGATCAAATAACAGAGACAGATTCTCCAATGTTGTAAATGGATGCAGTGTCAGGATGTGATGAGGAGGGGAGGGGAAGCAAGGACAACTCCTTGGGGTTTGACCTGAGTATCTTTCATGATACAACTGACCAAGACAGGAAGTCTTCTTGCTTTCACTGGCAGAGTTTTTGTTCTGCAATTCAGGGAGCTAATTCCCACCTGAGGTGCTTTGGACCTCTTCTATTGTCTTTCTGGAATGTTTCCTCCATCAGATCTCACTAGTCAGTCTCATCTGAAACAGTATTTGCATGGGGCATTCTGTCCTGATCATTGTCTGCTCTCTTGTGTGGCTACTGAGGGGCATAACTAGCTTTACTGGAGAAAACCAGGGTAACGAAAGACTTCAGAGGTGGCATTGGCACCATTATTTTAAAAGCGCTCATTGTATTTGCCCACCAAAGTTTTTCCTCCTCTTTCCTCTAACTTTTCTTCTTCTTCCTGATCATCTTAGTACTCTGATGTCTTGCTCTTCCTGCACAGGTCAGGTAACCATGGCCTAATCTCCAACAGGCCAGCCGGATGCCCGCAGAGCGGTCTGGACCTCTACAACACCAGCCCAGGATAATCTCATGCTGCAAAGCTTGGTGATACCCAAGATACAACTTAGTGTTCTAGTATAAACACTGAATAAGTAGTTAACTCTACATTTGCTCTTAAGCAATCTGAGGACAGACTATGACAGACTCATTTTTTTCTCCCACATTATCTAATACACTTTGTAAATAAATAAGCATGACTTTGCAAATGGACTATTTGGAGAATGCATTAATCTGTAAATAGCAGAGCCATCTCAGACCTCAGATTTATTAGGGTATCACGTGAATCATTATTATGTCTAAGAATTATCTATAGGATAACGTATTTAAAGTCCAATTGACATTCCTTATAAAACAAATTTTCTTTAATCATCATCTGTCCCATTTTAACTAACATACCCGACTTATGTTGAATATTTATTCATTTTTCTTGTTTCCACATTTATCTCTGGCACATTTGGTCCTCCCAAAGACAGGGAGAGCTGGGAGATAAGAATAGCAAGGAAAATCTGGAACATGATGAAGAGCAGATATGGGGAACAACACAAGCCAAAAACTATTAGAAGCAACTGTCCTCAGACTGTCCTCACCCAACCTTCTAGGAGATGCCAAAATAAACCCGCATCTGCATGGAGAATTATATTCTCCATTTGTGAGAGAGGGGAGGAGACAGGGCAGGAGGGAGGAGGAAAATAAAAAAGAAGAAGAAAGAGGAGGAGAAGCAGAAGAGAAGAGGAGAGGAGAGAGAGTACACTTAACTCTCTTCTCAAATCTTATCAAGAGTGAAGTACATAACATTAACTAATGAATTGACTTTAACAATATTTAGGTTGCCCATTTTCTCTGGAAAGAATTACATGGAAATGCCTTGAACCTTAGACTTGCTTCTTATGACAGATTCTCCTTTGCTAAGGTTTGGCATAAACTAAGAGACACGCAATTTAGTTCTCATATTCTTATTACATTCTTCTAACAGAACACGAGAATTAACCCTTTCCATTAGTCTCCTAAAAACGAAATAAAGTTTTCAGCTTGAGGATTCTGTGTGGTTTAATTGTGGGTTATAACATCAGATCCTAGTGTTCAAATCAGTGTCATCACAAGATCTTTCATGACTTTAAATGATCAAAATAGAAACAGTAATAAAACAGACTGCAATTAAACACAATGAAACTCTTTTGTGAGCATGATATTTGGCTTGGATTTGTTTGAAAGCCAAGGTGGATATCAAATTAAATGAGCATAAAAGTCATACAGATTGAAGTGGCAGCTTGGCATCCAGCCTATGTCAAAAAGGACATTAAACATCTCAAGAGTAGGGGTGAAAAAAGGCAAGAAAGTAATGTTCACAAAATCACATTTTACGGTTTTGAAATGACAGTTGTTAATGTGATTTTCCTATAAACCATGTGAACTTGGATCACATATGATGGGGTGCTTGCTACATTCAAACATGTAGTGACATCCAGGGGGCAGTTGTTAAAATTAATATTCCTCCAACAATTGTAGGCTTAGCATTCTGCCAGTTGGCATTTTCTCTCTGCTTTGGGCAGAATTCCCAAGAGGATGCAGCAGTTGCCCATTTTCTAATCAAAAAGCCATCCTGATAAATTAAATATGACAAATATGAAGAAGCAGACAGTTCAACTTGCTTTCTAAAACTCTCATGGAAGGCTAATGTTCCTAATTATTTTACATGGACTTCATCTCATTTCTCTTTGGGGAGAGGGCACTGCTGTGTTGTGCTCACAAGAAAATAGTTTCTTGCTCAGTTATTAAGTATGGGTAGTACACCTGCATCGCTTTCCCATCTGACGACTCAGGAGCAAGTGCAAATATTTACACGGAGTTCATTTTAAGACCTTTTTGCCAAAGAAAGCCTTTCAGGTGAGGACCGGTGAAAGTGATGCGGGATGATGTTATCATCCCTAAGAAACACACAAGCCACATGGGCAAACACAAATGAAAGGCAAATTTTTTGGCCATGTATCAGCCTCTGTCATCACAGTGGAGTGCTGCGACATAAATATTTGGGATAAAGACTCTGCTTGTCCTGCTTTCGTATTTCGTGGTCTTCAGAATTTTATAAAATGCTTACATTAAAAAATCCTATGCATTGATATCTACAGCTAATCATATCTGCATCTCTATCTTCCTCTCTATCCATATCCACACCCACATCTGCATCTACCTCAAAGCCTATAACAACATACGCAGTATGTGATCTGAGTGGTTGGGCCATGCTCTCCTGGGTCTGCTAGCATAGTGCTTATTTTACTGCCCTGCTTATGACCAGAAAACATGGACTGCGTGCTCATGCAGTTTTGAGGAAGGGACACAGATGCATTGCAACTCTCCATCACCTACAGATAGAAAGGAAAATCACAGAACATTTATGCAATGAACAATAAAAGTACTATCATAGTCATTCCATACACAATAATGACAGCCTAAAACATATCTGCAGATTTCCCTATAAAGCAGATGTTACGAATAGGTGAAGCTAATTTTGGGGAATGGATTTTATTTTTCTCTATGTTTTGAAATATTTTCACATTTAATAATTTATTGTAAACTAAATATGCTTTCTGAACCCAGTTTAACAATGACAAAATTGGAGGCAATGATGTTTTAGGAGTACCTGATATGAAGACAACATGGCCCAATAATTTTAATACTAACCTACACACACACACACACACAAATTCACTTACAAAATGCTGATCTTAGTGTTACTCTAATTGCTGGGGATGCAGTAGAGAACAATACAGATACAATTTCTCGACCTTGTGGAGATCACAACTTAGTGCATTATGTTATTATTGTAAATAGCAGTCTCATAGACAGCCATTTACATAGTGTTTGACACTTTTCTAGAAGCATTCACTTTTGCCCAGGCCTCACTAGAAAGACACTAGAGAATGATCTCAGAGAAATCTAGGAACAGAGAAGAAGAGAGGGCACAGAGGCTGAATTTCCATTGTCTCTTTTATTTGTCTATGACCACATAAGTGATAGCTTCAAAAAGAGATGACTAGATACTTATGTGTTTAACACATTTAAAAAGAACAATAAAATCATCCATCATACCGAGACAAGGCTTGTCTTTTTATCTTTGCCATAATGAAAACATGACTGTATCCATTTTAACAAAATTATACAGTTTAGAAAACTGAAATGTACTCTCGCGTTATAGTTCGAGATTTACATGCTCATCACCGAGTATCTATAGCTTACATCCTTCTCTGTTCACATTGCTCACATTGCTCCACGTTGTTCAAGTTGCTTTAATACCACTAAGGCTGTCAGATGCACTGCACTTCCCAAAACATAGTCCGTGGAAGACAAGTTTTAAGGAATGTAAGTTTGTCCATAAACTGGTATTTTTTCAAATATAAAGGTTCTGAAAAACAGTGTTCATCCTTCACTCTTGTGGTGTTACAGGTTTGGGGAGCAGTTATGCAACTCTGGGGATCCCGAAATACCACTCCAGCTCCTGTGCCTATTCAGGATGAACAAAGCAGCTCTGTGATAGTGAAGGACTAAGACACAAACCATCTCTGGAAACCAAGGTGCATATGTCTGTGGGGGAAGTTTACCAGAGCTGCGCTACTCACGCTATTTAATGCATGCGCATCTGTGTACTCCAAAGAGTCACAGGTGTGCTAGACTTCTCAGTCTCTGGGAAATAAGACCTGGTCAGTTTATGAAAGTCATCCTAAATTCCACTGAAGATGACTGAAGGATAAAGAAAAGAAATTGCCAAATGTAAGGACCGTGTTTATGGTATCCGAACAAATGTGGATTGCCATGAGATAGTCAATTTTCCTTTTAAATTAGCAAGAATAGAAATAATTCAGTGTTACAAGGAAACAATACAAATTCCCTACAAATAGATTTTGGGAGTGAAAGTATTGAAATCCTGTAACCTAAAAACACATGCATATTAATTTATATGTATGTACACATGTATGTATGTGTATACAAATGTTTATACATTTTTTATCTTAGGCCATGAAAAGGAATTTATCTCTCAGTCTCCAAAACACTTAGCTGTACACACAGAGCTTATTCAAGTATTTGTATAAGAGCAAAAATTTGGAAAAAATGTAAATACACAATTAGAAGTTAGTGATTAAATGCAATATAAAACATTTATTAATAGAATAAGCAACAATCCTAAAATGAGATTTTAAAAAGAAGATAGTGACACCAAAATGCTTACAATCAAATATTAAGTTTAAAAAGCAGAAAATGAGATTGCATTTATGTTTTAAGGGTGATTAAGTTTTTTCTGAACATATATAAAAGAAGAAGGGCCAGAAATCTACCAAAAGAATACCTGGGATTGTGCTTGCACAGCGGGAAGCGTGGGTTAATGTTTTCTTCGTTTCTTTTTCTGCCTGCTTTTCTATGTTTTCATGATTTCTTTATGAATACAAATTACTTTCATGGCTCATAAAAAGCACGTACAAGTGTTCAGTTTCCTCCCTCCGTAAGTTAGGTATGTAAGCTATCAGCAGCAATCTTAGAACAGACCCCCAAGAAGACTTGTAAGGAGAGAGTGGTCCCTGTTCCAAACAAGAAAACATAGGTCGCTGAAGAGTCATTAGCTAGCTGATAACAACAATCACATAGTAACTTTTACTGGCATAAATAGGTTTTGTTAATTACTCATTTAAAAAATGGCTATCTGTCAAAAATCCATGCTCCATTCCATAACGGGGAGTTGTTGCTGGACATGGCCACCCAGTTAGAAATTACATTGCCCGGCCTCCCTTGCATTCGGGAAACACATGTGACCGAATTCTAGGCAATGGGGTAGGGATGAAATAATTTATGCCATTTCCAGGCCTAGCCCGTAAAACTTTCCATGCTTTCTCTTTTGCCATCTGTTAGCTGAATTTCAATACCCAGGGTGATACCCGAAACTGTTTTGAAGATAGGAAATGTTCCATGAATTGAGCAAAGCCTTAAGAACCCTGACCCTTACCATGGGACATTTCTGTGTGTGAGACACGTGTCCACTGTATCAGACTAATGAGGTTCTGAAATATACCATTAGAGCTGCTGATATTACCTTAAACAATATCCCGTTAAAATTGATACAAAAATTTGTCATTTAATTTTGCTGCTCATATAGGAAATTATACTACGAATACATTAAACATTATTCTAATACATAAATATCAATACATGTATGAAATAGACAAGACTGAAAACATTGCTTACATTCCAGAAGCCCTTAAATAGTCCATCTAGGTCTTATTTCTCAATTTTTGTATTCTTACCGCAGCATGCTCACCACTGTTCCAGGTTTAAACCAATACCAAGTTGCGTATAGACATTTAGTGAAATGTTCAGCCAGAGCAAAGAAAAGGCTCTAGAGCCTCAAATAAATGTTCAACATATGTTCCATTAAAGAAATGTAGGGCCGGAGATATAGCTTAGCTGTACAAGCACCTGCCTGACAAGTGCAAGGTCCTGAGTTCGATTCCTGGTACTTTAAAAAGTTTTTTAAAAATTCACATTCAAAGAAGTGTAAATAGATAAAAATTTGTTATTTTTCAAGTAATATGAACACAACTCCATTAATAATAGACATATAATAATAAAAAATAGTCAAACAGGCTTTATTGGATGTGTAATTGGAAACAAATTTGCCTATTATGTGAAATCTTTGTAGTTGTGATAGCTCATACCTTAAACTTTGCAAGGAAAAAAGCAAAACAACTATAGAGAAACACATGTAGAAACAACTTGATGACTTTCAGAGGAGCTTCCTTTTGTTCTCTAAGTTAAGCCGATTCAGTAGGAAGGTCTTGTTGGTGGTCTATTTTCCTTCCAGTTCACAACATCTCAGTTTTCAGGGAAGCCTCCTGGGACTAATTAATCTGCCAGTATGCATGTCCACAGAGCTTAACTAATTCTGCATTATGCTTCATGCAGGCAGTTGGAAGATATAATTGTTATTGGTCAGTGCCCAACACCTACACCAACAGATGTCTGTTAGTTAAATTTGTCAACATAGCCAGATAAGTAGGGAATTTCATGCTTCATGTGTGGCAAGCTGGATCCAGACTTCTCTGAGCCCTGGAAATGCCAAACAACAATGCAATGGAAGCACAAGTCCTCCTTGAAAATCTCAGGCATCTTTACTTCAGCACTTGCAACCCCAAAGCAAAGCACCACATATATATAGAGAATTACTCCCTGAGTCTTTATAGAGGTACCCAGCACTGTAGATCTACCACAAATCAGAATGTTTGCACAAAACACACACTAATCCAAACATGGGTTGGAAAACATTAAGTTCCTTTCATATTATTCTGGATTAATAAAACAAATGGCTTTTGGACTGCAATGCCATGGAAGGAGGTAGGGAGACAAAGAAGCAGGGAGAAGGGAAGAAAAGAGAGAAAGAACTAATGGATGAACAAGCCAATGAGACAGAGAAAGATGAGCACTAACAGGTAGTGGTTTTCCACAGTAAAATTTTTCAAGCTTGTTTTGAAGTGCCATTAAACAAATGCCTAAGTGAGAAAGTAAGAGTTTATAAAAGGGAGGGAAAGTGTTACAGGGTAAAAGGCCAAAAGAAAATTCACTTGGACTTGAAGAGGAGCCACAGTTCCGGTGCATTATGCTAAGTATTTATTTAAGTTCCCTCACTTCACCATCGCTCAGTTTCAGCACAGATAGGTGGGCCCTTCTTACCCTTTTAATTGTGACAGTCGTCACTCAGTTATGGCAAAATGAGTAGACGTTTCCATACTGAAATCAACACTATTGCCTACTCTTATTACCACACAAAATGGAGATCTCACTGAAGGTTTTACAGATCGATTACCAGTGTTGATCTTTCATAAGTAGTCATGTATCAAAGATATTCTTGAAAAATTCTTGATTTTTAAAAATACATCTGGTAGCTCTATAAAGAAATATTTTATTACCTCACACTCTCTCGGGGATGAAAATGCTGCTTGGCAAATGGGTTACTTGAGAAAAAATATGTGTAAATTCTAAGTCTTTCTGGAGACATTAATCAAAAGGCAATGTCTTCTGTCCGATTCCTGAAAAGCCATGTATCCTTATTCTTTAAAAAAGAACAGTAATAAAATGCTCTCACATTGAAAAGAAAAGCAAATGAGGCCTCTGTCCATATACCCAATTTAGAGTAGATATTAGTCTAATATAATGACTCCTTAGATATTCATGGTTCTTTATACTTTAATTCAATACCTACTTAATTGTTTTCCAGCCCATAGGGCAACACAGGCCAAGCATATCTTAATTCAGATTAATAATGTGTCTTACTTGAAAAAGCTACCACTGGGATCAAGAAAATCCTATTAAGGAAATACAAATGAAAAGCAAAGCTGATGAAAATATATCTAAGAATATTTTCCACTTCTATCTTGCTTTTTCATGAAACAGAAGAAAAAACGTACAATTGATGTTCTAAATACACACATTAATAGGGTTTCCAGGCAAAATCCAGACTAATTAGTTAAAATTGAATTCTAGATAAACATAATAGTTATCCTGTATTCTTTACTTGCTAAATTTAGCAATTCTACTAGTGATCTTTTGTTTCTCCTTAAGAACTGGAGAAATCAAAGAAGAGATAGAGATAATCAAAGATAATTCCAAAGCTTCCAAATATGATTTGCAGTCCTTGCTCTTCAAAGCACTGAGGCAATCTGTTTCCATCTTACCATGAAATTTTCAGTTACTTCCAAAAGTGAGGTGAGTATACACTGAGATGGAACCAAAAATAATTATTTATAATCTTCCACTGCATCTAGATTTCGTTTACATTAAATAGCAGAACCTCATCTCCAAAACATGAGAAGCAGAGAGAAAATAGTACAGATACTTAAACCTGAGTTGACAATTCATACACACAGGAAAAGGAGAGGTGGTACTGTGTCCAAGATGATGCCTCTTAGTCCCATGTGGCTCCTTAGATTTAAGTTAATTAAAATTAAATAAAATTTGAAAAGTTTAGTTAGTTGCATGGCTCTATTAATTTGTAACACTCAATAGCCATATATGGCTACTAGCACAGATTTTGATCATTGCAGAAAATTTTATTAGGTAGGGTTGGCCTAGAGTATACAAGGACAGGGCTTGGGACAAAGTTGTGCCATTCCATGCAGCTGGGACACTGGTACAAAAGACGAGTTATCCAGGAGTCCCCAAGCCCCAAGACAATGCTTCTCTTCCTAGAATTTTTTTTTTTTTTTTTTTTTTTTTTGCTGTTCTACTGTTCATAAGGGGCCTGGCCTTACACTTTCAGCAGAGGCTCTTCAGCCCTGAGACGCTCTTCTGGGTGGCTCCAAGTAGACATAAAGTGCCATCGTGGACAGAGCCTTGGTGCACAAGTCAGGGAACCTAGCCGTCCAATGAACTCTTTACCTCTTTGCATCTCAGCTTCCTCATTTCTAATGTGAGAACAAGATCCTAGAAGATTTCCAAAGGCTCTTGTTATAGTTTATATCTGGATGCCCCACTCCCACCCCAAGCCTAATGCGCTCACAGGTGAGGCAACTCAGGAGGTGAGTGGATCACTGGAGTGTGGTATTCATCAGAGCAGCACCGAGGAGTTTACAGTGAACTGTGCAGTTGGGAGGCAGAACCTGGTCAGAAGAGGTAGATCACTGTGGGCATGGACTGGAGAGGTCTCTCTCTCTCTCTCTCTCTCTCTCTCTCTCTCTCTCTCTCTCTCTCTCTC
>NW_004955544.1:905425-1081446 GCF_000276665.1 Chinchilla lanigera
GGTTTTTCTCCGGTACCGGGAACCGAACTCACGACCTTGCGCTTGCCAGGCAGGCGCTTTGCCGCTGAGCTAAATCCCCAGCCCCTCGTCAGCTCCCCTTTGATAAGCTCTGTTCTTCTTGCCCACCATGCTGTGAGCAGCTCCCCTCTGCAATGCCCCTCTTCCATGCTGCACTACCTGGGAGCCATCCGACTATGGACTGAAATTTCTTCAACTGTGAGCGAAACCAAGAATTTCCTCCTTAAGTTTGCCGGTGTTAGGGATTGTGTCCCAGCGATGAGGAAAGTAACTCAGCAACCCTTCTACTCTCAAAATGCTGTCATTATTAGTGTGGGCAGCACTGAGAGACTAGAGCCTGAGAGAGCAGGGGAAATACAGATGATAACTCATAATGCTTCTTTCCTAATTTTCATCTGGTCATCAGTGACAGCAGATGAGGTGGGTAGTGCATCCCTTCGTGGACTCAATTTTCATCAAGTGTCTATAATTTCTGTCCAGGACATTGCACTGGAAAAGCTAGTTCACCTTTTCTTGAGAAGAAAGGGACCTTAAATGTGAGGAGTCTGATTTGTGTTATGCTCTTTTCCTCTTTTCTATTTTCAAACATGTGAAAACGAGGTGGGGGAAAGCAATGACCTTAGTGGGGATATTAGTTTTTGCATTTTTCTCTACTAAAAGTATTTGGTATTGTCCCAAAAGAATTGAAAGCATCACGTCACAGGGATATGTGCACACCCCTGTTTACAGCAGCTCAGTTTGTAATAGCTAAATCTTGGAAACAACCCAAATGACCATCAGCTGATGATTAGAAAAAGAAGATGTTGGACTTTTTTTATACAATGGAGTACTACTCTGCCATAAAGAAGGGTAAGTTTGGGACATTTCTAGGAAAATAGATGTACCTTAAGTCCATATTCTTAAGTGAAATAAATCAGACACACATGGGTACATACCACATTTTTTTCTCTGGTGTGAAAAACTGAAAGTATGAATAAGGGCCAAAATGTATAATAGATATTGTGAAACAGGCAGAAAATGCCCAAATGGGACGGGGAACTAGGGAGGAGAGAGGGTTAGAAAGCAAGGGAAAAGGAAAAAAAATGATGAGAAAAGGAGGAAAAAATGTAAACAAATAGAGAGGGAAAAATGGAAACAAATAGCTTTTATAAATAGAGAGGGAAAGAGGAGTAAGGGAAATGGGAAATAAAAGAATCAAGTTATATCTTGGACAGGCATAAATTCCCTATAATGAATATAACCATTTATGTATACCTAGAATGTACAGATAATTCTCAATACAAATTTAGTTTTTCTCTTTAAAACTAGTCTATGAAAAGTTTATGATTTCGGGGCTGGAGATTTAGCTCAGCAGCACAGCGCCTGCCTGGCAAGCGCAAGCTCGTGAGTTCGATTCCCAGTACCAGAAAAAAAAAACAAAAAAAAAATAGTTTATGATTAGAGTACTAGAAAAGTCTCCTCTTTCAGTTAAGTTGCTTGCACTGAGCATCTCTTTTAGGTCTTGTGCTGCAAAAGATTGACTCTACCAGACTGATAGTTCTTTCCCTACTGATCTGGAAACTTCAGAGATAAGTGGGCTGCAGGAAGTCAGTGGATCATTTGGGAACACGAAATCAAGAGATGCTTTCCACCAATGCTCTCTTGATTATGTCTGAAAGTACCTCTTGGACCACACTGTTCAAATCAAAAAAGGGGAACAAAAGGAAAATAGAGAATTTCGGAAAGATATATAAGGTCTAATTACTGATTCTTCAACGTTTATCCTAGAGTTGGAGTGACTCATCACATCACCAGAAAAAAGTGATAAGCATCATAAGATACTGTCACACTTAGTCATTATTACTAAGCAATATAGCTAAGAAGAAAGTACTGTGCCTTTAGGTGTACTGATTTCCAGCTTTCTCTGAAGCAAGGAGGTCCCAAAGTTATTACTAAGGACTCAGTCTCATCCCACTATTCTGCCACTCTAAAAGAACATTCAAAATCACTCTGAAAGCACAGTTTACATCCTTTGCTACATCATCAAAGTTGATCAAGCCATGGAGAGACTATGAGAAGGAAGATGATTAACAAACAAAAATCTACATTTTATTAAAAGGCAAACAGTTGACAGCAAAATGGAAGATCCCAAGCAGAAATATTTGTTATAAACCAGAGCTTTTGAGAAACCCATTCAGGAGTAAAAAGGGCTCTTAAGAAAATAGAGAAAAACCTTCAGATCTTGGATATTTACACATTATTTGTCTTTCAGAAAGTTTTTCCTTTTTGTTCCTTAAAAAAAAAAAAACTCACACGAACTTAAAAAGCGATCATGAGTGAGTGTATAAAAAATGCTTCAGATCTTGAATAGTTACAAATTATTTATCTTTCAGAGAGTTTTTCTTTTATAATTCTTCTAAAATTGCAGTTTCTATTACGTCATTGAATCTGCAGCCATACCACCCTGGATGCTCCTGACCTCATCTAGCACACGGGCCACAAGTTCTGTCATCAGATTAAAAGAATGAAGGCACAATGGCACTGAGTTTTGGTGATCTACCTTTGATCCCCTGCAGGACTGTCCCTCCATCGCAAAGCTGATGTTCCACACTGCACCTCTGGCACGTATGTGAACTACATCAGAAATATTCAAGAAAAGCTAGAAATTACAACAGTCAGAGCTGGTAATTTGTCACATTCTGATTGACTTCTACTGCAGTCATGATTTCATTCATTATTCCCCAAAAGAATTGGGGAGAAACGACTCCAGGGTTAATTCTCACCCACTATGTATATTGCCTACAGAGTATTTTAAAATATTGTCCTTCTTGGAAATCTGTAAAATGGGAGGGAATGAGACTGCTTATCCTGCAAGGCTACACTATAAATAATAAGTAAGGAAATCTAAAAGACCCATCCAACACATGTAAAGGGCTTATTAAGAGGTTTTGTACAATTATTAATTATACATAATAAGAGTATGTCCATAATTTATTCTGTTCATTCACTAAAATACATATTATTAACTTTTTACTTTAATGTAAATTAGCAATCTATAATTGTATATATTTATGTAGTACAAAATGATGTTATAATTTTTAATACACTGGAGAATAATTTAACAAATATAATGAATATATGCATCACTTCAAAGACTCCATTGATGGTGCTGCAAATGACAAGATGTCTTTTGTAAAGGCTGAATAGTATTCCACTGTGCACAATGTCACATCTTCTTTATCCATTCACTGCTGATGGCCACTTAGGTGAATAAATCGCAATGAATAAAGAGCTGCAATGAACATGGAAGTGCAGACATCTCTTTGACAAACCGATATCAAATCTTTTTTTTTTTGGTTTTTCTCCGGTACTGGGAACTGAACTCACGACCTTGCGCTAGCAAGGCAGGCGCTTTGCCACTGAGCTAAATCCCCAGCCCCTCCGATATCAAATCTTTTGATGAAACAGTCATAAATGGAATCTCTGGAATATATGGTAGCTCTATTCTTAGTATTTTTTTAGAATGGATCTTGTACCTAAATATAGGAATAGAGTTTTAACCTTTTAATTAAAGGCTAATATATATAATAAAGTAAATAAATCTTTTTTAAGTAAATAAATCTTAAAGACACAGCTCAATGAGATTTTACATATATAGTATAACAATGCAACCAACACGCAGGCCAATACAGTATATAGAGAGTATATTCAGCACTCTTCCCAGTCGGTACCAAACTGGCCCCAGAAGTAACCATTGTTCCAACTTCCATTACCAAAGATTAATAGCACCTATTCTTACTCTTCATATAAATCAAATCACACAACATATTATATGGCTCTCAGACATGATGGCTGTTTGATAATGGTTCATTCATTGCATTGTTATATTGCCTTTCATTGTATGATTGTACTACAGTTTGCAGAGGTAATTAACGTAGGCAATGCTCAGCCTTACAATATCAGCTGAGGTGCTTCATGGGGGGTTTCACCCTCAACAGACATGGACACTGGCTGTCAGACACACTGCAGTTACACGCTAGACAATTCTACTCTGTGCCTGAGAAACAGGAGAGGAGAGGAGGAGGAGAAAATACCGTATGATCTCAGAATTTGTTTTATATCACAGCATACTGCTCATCTAGCACTCAGGGAATTTTAAGAAAAAACAGAAAGCTCCTAAAATGATGCAAGTATATCAAATTAGTAACAGCAATATTTTTAATATAATTTTATGAAATCTCATATATAAGAGGGATTTGCAGGAAGACGTTGATCCATGATTAATTCATTTTAATTATGTTTTTCTTATTCTCCTGATTTGAACTTCTCTCTTAAATCATGACACCTTATTAAAAAGCTTTCTTCATAGACGTAACTTTCCTTCCTGTCTCTGACTGAGATTCATTTCACTTTATAATCAATAAGCCTTGTGTTCCATTGTGCATCTTTCAGGGAGTTGCTTTCACATTATTTAATCTATCTTAGAATTTCCTAGAGGCTTAGATTTAATGCTGTAAAATAGAAATGAACAGCCTTTAATCATTAGGCCTGCCTGAAATGATGTTAAGCCAAGTTTAATGCACCTGAGACCCCAGGGATATTCGTGGGATCCAAAACAGTGAAAAATATTTATCAAGGTTTCATTTGCAAATTTTGTTAGTAAGAAGCTTGCTGATATCATTAGACATTCATCTCACAGTGCAACAAAGAAGGCATGGCTTCCCCATTGTTTTATGATGTTTGTAACCTGGTAATTAAAAGAACAGAACACCCCATGAACACATAGTTAAAACTAAATACAGTACAGAAAAATAGCCTTCAATAAAATGAAAAAGCTTTCTTGTATGTCTTGTTCACCAATAATTGCATGTTTTGATCCCTTTTTAGTATAAATGCTAAATGTTCAGTAAATGGTTTGCTCCTGATCTGGATAATTACAACAAAAGTAAATTGTCTGTAATAAATCTTAAGGGTTGGCCTCCCCCAATCTGCACCCCATCAGAATAGCTATATCTCTTTATTACAACTTACTTTCCTGATGACAAATTCCTTGCCATTTCATTTATTTATTGTCATGCAAATTTATTTCTCTTGACTATAAGCCTTTGTCCTGTGAGCTCTTCCTCTCTCTTCCACTCTCCACTGCCATCCCAATATAGCATGTGACATTTCAGGTAAATGTGTAAGAACTGCTGAAAACTTTCATACAAAGATAATGATGAGTTGGCTCCCATAAAACAAGTTAAGAAGCAATAATTAATTCTGGTTCTTTTTATTTTCTAAAAGGACACTGAACACGTAGAGTATACTGAGCGAACAAGTAGTCAGCTGTGAGGCACAAATTCTGGGAGAGTTACGTAGCACCCTGAAGGTCTGGAAGAGTCCATCTATCAAAGTCAAGACTGAATCACAGGAATTAAATCAAGTCCCCCTTAATCAATCCATCCACACACTGCTATCTTTGGGTGCTCATAGATTTCCTTCAATCCACTCACAGCATAAACCATTTAGTCCATTTAGTCCATATTTGGGTGCCAATTCTCCCAAGCTGTTCTTCCTCACCTAATTTTCCCTGGAAATGGGCTATTGCTTTGTACCTTATCTTTTGTGGGGGACCTTTGATTTGGTGGCAGTTTCAGCTACATTGCCCTCCTTCCAGATATTATGAGATTTAGCTCTGAACATCTAGTTTCACTCTGAAGGACTAAGATTTGTTTCCAAACACGAGACAAATAACAGCATTCTTCATCTGATTTTTAGGTAAGGTTTTGACCCTGGTGAATATGTAAGTCACTAAGTTCAATGAAAAGAAGGCAGAGGTGGGTCATGGCAAAGCTCACCTGAAAGCAGAATCCTACTTGTTTGTGCAGATTCCAAATTTCTGAAAGGACTGTTGGAGAAATTATTTTAAATACCTTGGGTTGCAGTTAAGAGGAAGAGGAAACTTACAGTGAAAAAAGGGCACTACTTTAAATTCCTTTGTACTGCTCCTTCAAAGAAGATTCTCTTTGAACTACTTTACTTGTAGGTAAAGGTAAAGATCTGTATCTGCCATTTCTACTTATGCCAAACTTGATCATTCTTAGAATCTCTTTGATTCTCCTTCTTTTTCATTGTTGCTAATTATATGTTAATATGTTTTTGTTGAAACTCACCAGAATCTCTTGCTGTAAATATATCTGTGAAATATGCACTTTTATAAATAGTCCTGCTCTAAGACTCGATATATGAAGGACAATGTTTTTATGATTGGCTTTTCCACTACAGAATAATTTTATTATTAATTCAATTCAATTTCAATTTTTTTTTGGTTTATTATGGAGACAGGAGCTCGCTGTGCAGTTTAGCCTGGCCTTGAGCTCACTTTGTAGCCCAGGCTGGTCTCGAACTCACATTGATCCTCCTGCCGCAGCCTCCCGAGTGCTGGGATTACAGGTGTGCGTCACCACTTCTGGCAATCAATTTCAATATTGACCATGTGACATTTAAAGAAATTAATGCAAGGACTCACTAGTGTCATTGGTATTACTAGTAAAGTCTGACATCTTAGCATGAAATTGTCAGGCATCAGGTTAGAATCACTACAAGGTTTCATCAAATAGTTTGGTATGTGCCTCAAATTAACTAGCCCTACTGCCTTATCTGATCACATTGAAATTCTGCACTTAAGACCTTGAAGGTCATGTCCAATTTCTTTGATAACCAACAGATGTTAGCTGACTTGCTGAGGCAACACTGTCTTTGAGCCCAGTTTCTTTCTACTCCATAATGCTTCAATACCTTTTTCTGCAACACTGATCACAGAAACAACTCTCGAACCTTGCTTTGCAATCAGCAAACATATCACGAGAAACAAAACATTGATTCAAACTATTTTGGAAAGCTTTTTCACAAAGACAACTGGAGGAGGACTTGGGGCATGCACAAGTCTACATAAAAGTCTGTCTGATATATGAGCATGCTTGCTTCTTTTCTGACACTTAAATAGACTGGAGGAAGAGTTACAGCAGTTTTCAAAGTTTATTCTGAGGAACACTGGTGTATAACATAAATGAACTCCCACTGAACATGTCTTAGAGGAACTGTGTATTGTATCTCTTGGAGGTGTATATAATACATGAAAAACTCTGAGATATCCTTTGGCAAACAGACCTGTTTTACTTAGTTTATCCTTACATTTTCAAAATTTATCTGGCTGTGTAAATGTGATTTCATCTAATATCCCATACTCTGTTTTAGAAAACATTCTCATAGTAAGAAAGAACAGGACACAGAGTTTTAGCACTCCTTTCCTACGACCCTGAATGCAGCTCCACATCTGATGCCTTCTTTTCTTCTTTTGCAGAATACAGGACTTTACCAGCTAGTTTACTAAGATTTTTTCCAGGTCTAACATTGACTTAATTTAAATTACTTATTAAGCATAATCATGTCTAGCATACAAGATATAAGATCAAATTCCACTGGACTGGGGATATAGCTTAGTGGCATAAGCGCCTGCTTGGCAAGCGCAAGGTTGTGAGTTTGATCCCTGGTACTGCAAAAAAGAAAAAAAAAAAAAGATCAAATTCCATGATATGGGAAATATGATTTTCTGTGTTTCAGTACTTCAGGGTGGTATCTCATTATCTTAGTCAGTTTCCTCATCACTGGGACAAAATACCCAATATCCACAACTTTAAGGAGGAGAAGTTTGTTCTGGCTCACAGTTTCTGAAGTTGCAGTCCATGATCAGCAGACTTAAACACAGAAACAGTGTGGTGGGAGAGCCTGGGCAAATAAAAGCTACTCATCATGGTAGCCAGCAGGGAGAGAAAGAAGAAAGGAGCTGGAGGGGGAGATGGAGTCTAGTCAGAAGAGGTATATCAATGGAGACATGACAGGGAAGGACATGACATCCTCCTCACCTCGTCCCTTCTCCTTCTGCTTCTTGATCACCGTGATACAAGCTGCTTTACCTCAAATATGCACCTGTGCTCTGATGTTTCTATATTGGAGCCAACTGACCATGAGCTGTAACCATGAGCCAAAATAAATCTTTTCTCCTTTAAGTTGTTGGTGACTGGTATTGTGTACCTGTGACAGTACAGTGACTAAAACAGATTCTGCTACTGGAGAAGTGGGCTTGTAGCTGTCACTATACCTGATTATGTGGCTTAGAAGCTTTTGGAGCTGGTTTGTAGGAGGAATTTGGAAAGCTTTAGAGATGTCAGCTATAAAAGCCCTAGAATGTAGTAAGCTAAGCTTCATGAGAGATTTTGGTCAGAGTTCAGAATACTAGAATGCTGAGAGTAATAGAAAGCCAAGGCCAGTTTCACGAGGTTACAGTTGGAAACAAGAAGTCTATGGGCAGGCGGACTTAAGACCTTGCCTGTTATACTCTAGCAGAAAATTTATCTGTATTTTGTTCATGTCCTGAAACTGTGATTAAGGACATTGGACTAATTAATCTGGAAGAGAAAATTTCAGGGGAGTCCAGTGTTGAGGCTATGGTGCTAGTGGGTATTAATCTACCATAAGGAGCAGGGCGAAAATGAGTAATTTTTAAATTTTTGCTGGTGGCTGGAAAGGAAGCACCTCTGAAGTTGGGGGTGCATTAGGTTGAGACTCATAAAATTTTGACTCAGGAAAGCCTGGTTGTTGAAAACATTAGAATTAAAAAGAAGCAAACTACTTTGCATCCAGAGAAGAAGGATGCCTTGAGGGTATCCTGGGAATCAGCAAGACCCTGTCCATTACACACTTAAGGATACAGAAGCTAAAGACTTTACTTTGAGATGAGAACCCCCAACACCCTGCTGGAGGACTGGCTAGGGAATTGGTTTGTCACATTTCCTCTCACAGTGCTCAGCTATCTAGGCACTCAGAGAACACTGCAATCATGATTTTATGAGGTGTGACTACTCCTCAAACTGGTGGCAGACCTTGGTGGCATCCATTTGCTGCATATGGGTATGCAAAATGCAAGAGTTGTGGGTTTAGGAAGGCATCCACCCAAATTTCAAAAGATGGCCTACACCGTCAAGCAGTGTGTCCCTGAAAGGAAAGTGTATAAAACTGTGAGAGTGAAGCTGAAAGTATAGTGCAGACTCCAGGATGCTGGAGAAGCCAGGAACATGGAAAATATAAGGAAAACCTTAAGCAGTGAGCAAAGCCACCTCAAGAGAGAAGTCATGAGATCTAGTTAGGGTGGAGCTACCTTCATCACTTGGACTTAACAATCATCACCACAACTTGTCCCAGGTGCTGTATAAAAACTAGAGTATTTAATATTTACCTTGTTAGGTTTTAGTCTTCCTTTGATCGCAAGTTTCTATGCTCATACTTTTCCCTTTTGAAATGGAAATACTTACCCTGTGCCACTGTATGTCATCAGTGTTTAATTTTTCAAAAAAAATTACAGGGGCTCATAGCTAAAAGCTTGCCTTGAGTCTCAGAAGAAACTTTACACTTGGACTTTTCAGCAGTGCTGGAACTATGTATTAGGGCTTTGGCAACTCTTAGAGATGGACTAAATGCATTTTGCATAAAGAGATCTATGTGGGTCTTCTGAGGACCAGACCCAGAATGTTAAGATTTGGATGGAGACTATCTCTTGAAGGACTCATGTACTCATAGGTGCAATTTTTGGAGGGTGATTGAATCATGAAGACAATATAGCTGACTTGCCATTGGAAGTTGGGCTCTGGTCAAAAGAGGCATGTCTCTGAGAGCATGCCCTAGAAGTGGAAATCTTCCTCTCTGTCACATCCCTTCTAACTTTATTTCCTGGATTCCATAGTGTAAGTAGGCTTTTCTCTGATGTGTCCCTCTGCCTTGCCTTTCTGCCCTGGACCCAGCAAGCCATGGATAGTAACCATGAGCAAAAATAAACATCTCCTTTAAGTGGTGGATGTCTTTAAGTGGTGTATTGTCCCAGTGATGAGAAAGTGACTAAGATACTCATATAATCACAGCAAACTATTTGCCCTTTGTTAGGGCTGAAACAATGGAGACAGCTTAGCATCTCCATACAACATGCCAAGGCTCTGAGTTAGAAACAATTCAATTCCCAGCTATGTCATTAACTGTGAGACGTTAGACCAGTCCTTTAACCTCCCAGATTTTAATTGCTTCACTTGTAACTTAAAAGAGCTAGACTGGTGGATCTCTTAGTTCCATTTCTTTGTTAACATTCTATGATGTGAGGCCCAGTGGACTTCTTAAATAAAGACAAGAATGTGTGCTTGATGTTTTCCTGCTTCTGTACCTTGTCATTGACCCTATTGATTGTTTAATGTCAAGGTCTCAATTAGAAATGTAGTTTCTAATTATAATGTTGTTCCAAAGAGGATACTGGGGCACCTTTTCTGGCATCATTAACATTCATTCTTCTATTAATTCAGCCATCATTTACTAAGGATCTAATACATGTCACATGTTATACTGAACAAAAACTCAAAATGAGCAAGAAAACCACCATTTCCAAGAAGCATAGAGTTCAGTGGAAAATAGAGCCAATAATAAAAACCACTGTAAAACAATGTGATATGGGTTTTACTTGAAATCAAGCTTTTTCAACTGCAGCTCTATTGAGATTTGGAGTCAGATGTTTCCTTGCATTGGGGATCACTCTGTGCACTGTGGCATGTTTAGCAACATCCCCCGCTTTTTGCCACTAGATGCCAGTAGTATCCCCACCAGATATGACAGCTAAAATGTCTTCAGACACTTCCACAATATTTCCTGTGAAGGGAGTAACAAAGTCATCTTTAAGAATTACCAGTTTCAATATATGCTTTTGTTATTAGCAAATTTTCTATTTCTACGCTATGCTCTAAATTAGTCTGATTGTACATTTTTAAGAGTGACAATCATGCCCTACATTTTGGGAACAGTTTCAGCTTTGTAAATATTTAGTGATTATTTCCATAGATTTAAGGTAGTATCCTACTGAATGAGTTTTTCAAAATTAGCATGAAATAATTTGCTACCCTCAAAGTTTATAATCTCGTTTGGCTCAATTGATTGTGTACAGAACTTGAGTAACAAAATTCATGTGGAAGGGACTGGGGATTTAGCTCAGCGGCACAGCACTTGCCTGGCAAGTACAAGGTCATGAGTTCGATTCCCGGTACCGGAAACTGCTCCCCCCCAAAAAAAGAAATTCATGGGGAAAAAGATCCAGAATAACGTAATGGGCTTACCTATACAAATGGATCATTTTATCTAATCTCCTGGCATAGGTATTCCATTTTAGAGATATTCCTCCTAGAGTCCATCTACCAGCCTCTACTTCTAGATTACTGCATCAGTAGTGCATTCACACTTTGACTGTAGCCAGGATAGTCTCAGTTTTAATGTTTTCTAAAAGGCCCTGACCTTGCCAACCAGCTGCTTCTGAAATGAAGTAAGGAGCCACGTTATAACTGTTTTGGTGTTCATTTGCTAACCTCTGTGTATGTAAAATCATTTTCTGATATTGTAAATGCAATTGTTTCTTTAAAATAAGCACTTAACAAAGCAAAGAGAATTAATAAATCTTTCTGAGTGTATGAAAACATTTTCTCCAATTTACTAGTAATTTTAACTCAACTATGAGCAAACTTCACCCGTCTCAATACTCAAAAGCTGAAATACAGAGAGAAGTATGTTTCTTGTTAGATTTATGGCTTCTCTATCAGAGAGAAAATATCCAACTCTCTGATCTATAGTTGATGGGATTCTGGAAGAAGAAGCTCAAAATGTTTTTGGGTTTTTTGTGTTTTTGTTTTTGTTTTTTCAGTGTTGCTGATTGAACCCAAGACCTTGCACATACTAGCAAAGCACTCTAACACGCAGGTACCACTACAGCCTTCAAATGTTTTTCAATTCTAATCCCAGAGAAGTCATATTTTCTATTGCTTTTGGTTTTGGTTGTATAGACCTCAAGTGATGACTAATTCTGTGCCCTCATTTTTGCAGCCCATAGGCATGTCTTGTATTGCTTTTACTCGAATTGATCACTGCAAATGTCAAGCAGGTCACTGGAATCAGTAACAATTTGTTTGGATGGGGTCCCTAAAGTTCAGACAGAACATGTTCCTAGTGGGTACAGTGAGAACGCACTGGCAAGATGAGGTGGTCTTAGAGACTGAAGTCTCAGTCTAATGCATGGAACTCAGATCGGCTCATTTGTTAGGTATGTGTCAGCATTTTTGGAATCATCTTGGACAAATTGCTTTACCTCTCTGTCCTTCTGTCATCTCCACTGTTGACTGGAGATAGTGTGCCTTTCTATTTCCCTCTGGAATCCTGATAATTAGATAATGCCCAAGAAACACTCTGAATTCTTCACAAAAACCTGCTCTGTAAATACAAGATATCACAATTGCTTTGATACATCATGTTAGGAAATAAATCAAGCACAGACATTCCTGATTTGCACTGTCACAGAACTCTTTTCTTCTGTTTGAACAAGTTGGCCATCAAAGCAATGATTATCACAGCAACTTTAAGTCCCAGTGAGGTTCTGAGCAGCTTCCATGAATGGACCAAACAACTGCTATATTTCAAACATAATAGTTCACATGACAAAAACTGAATTGCTTACTTTCCCTCCCTTCAATTGTTACAAGACTCTATGTAAAGCAGTTAAAGGTAAAAAGATGATCAGATTCGGATTTCTTTTGAAAATGAAGAGAAATTGGTTTGGATCTCCCTATGTTATACCTTTTCAGCTTACCCTTTGCTAAACTCAGTACTCATTATGCAAAACGGTATTTCTGAAAATTTAGTAACACAGTTTTACATTGCTTAGTTTTTATTTGACATTTTGCTGTAACATAGACCTCAAAAATATACGTTTATACCTGTAAAAACTCACTGAAATAGTACTCCTTGGAAGAGCCTAGCTGGTACCTTAATCAAAAACTTAAACAAACAAACAAACAAGAATACCAAAGATACACTTTAATAGTCTCAAAACAAAGAAAACTCTGTCATCAGTCCAAGTTGTTTTTCTACCAGGTCACCAAAGAGTTGGTCCTTAGTCCGAGCATGGAATCCATTAGAAGGTACAACTTCCAATACCAAATTTTCCCAAAGATGTAGCACTTTCCCTTCTAAGTTTTTATCCCCATTCTTTATTCTCTCATCCTCAGATCAGATACACAGTTTATGGCACATAAACAAGGACTTCAACATCATGACGTGAGAAACCCATGGGTAATCATCAGCACTGTATCCCAAGTGAAATACCAATAAATGATACATTCATGAATATCCTCTTCTTTTTGAGAACTGGTATTTGTATTCCAATTCTTGTTAACTCTGCTGCTGACAAATTGCACTGCTAACAATCTGATCTTTTGAATAAAATCTTAATACACACACATCAATAAGTAATAGATATAATGCATATATAATAATATGTTTTTATAACCTCCAAAATTAACATTATGTCTCTATTCAACTTGAGGGTTGAGACAGATATGCAATAGATTTAGCTGGATAAGGTGATAAAAGAAAATATCCCAAAGATTTAAAGAACAGCATACTTTGTTTTGGAATCCTGACTTATACGAACAATTTATTGGAAACAAAGGACTCTTATTGTCCACATGCCCCTGTAACTGCATTTCAGCTCCCTGAAGGCAAATCCAATATATGGTTTAATTAAAAACCTATCCTTCTATTTTTAATGCAGCTTGTAAAAGAGCCCAGAGAGCTGGACAAGAGATTTACGAGACACAAGCTAAGTTTCTAGTCAGAAAATTCATCAATTACTTGCATGGAATGCACATTGCCAAAAGACACTGCCCACTTCAGAGAGTCCTAATTTAAATGCAACACCTGTAAAAATGATTTACAGGAGATGGCATTAATTTTCACTAAGCAGCCAACATGTTTGAAAGTAGAACTTCACCCTCCCCTCAAGATTCTCCCTTAAGAGAAGCTGGAAACTGTATGTCTTCTGAAAGGAATCTAAGACACATCTCACATTTCCCAATATTTTTGTGCCTCTGGAAGCCATTTCTTCTTAGATTTGGGACAAACAAACAGAACCTCTGCTTTAAAACACAGAATGAATACTCCTGATGAGATTTTACCTGCCAGAACACAGAGGCACCAGAAAGTATATCCATTCATTTCTGTGGTCCAAACTTTGGAGCATGGTCCCCACTGAGAGTCCTCCCATTTCAGTGATACAAGTGCAGTGAAGTTTTGAGTATTTACAGCAGAGAAGAGACACCATCATGTGTAAAAGTAACCTCACTTCGGGACGATATTATAAATCAGCATCAAGTCAAAGTCTCTTCTCTTCTCCTATCAATCCATTGGCCAAGAAAATCTAAGTAATATAGCACTCCCCAAAAGTGAAACATAACTCTCTCTTCCACTGTGCAATCTCTCCTCGGCACACATACAGCACACACTTCATGGTTTACCTTTTAATTACTCGATTCTGTCAAGAGTCCTTCCTAATATATCCAGCAGGAATGCAAGACGATGCGTGCTCTTCACCCCCAAGTGGCATTTGACTCCACTCCATGCAATCACTCAATGCAGTATGGATGAATGGGCCAAGTTTAGGTTCACTGCCCCACAGTGTCTTTCTTCCTCATAGCACATGACCAGAAAGCAGGCGAGCACTGCCGCTGGTGATGCTACGTTCTCATTCAGACTAATTGAAAACGCATGTTGCAAAACGCTCTCTCCAGGCTCCCTCTCCTTCCCCTTGCTGTGACAAAGTTAAAACTGCAGCATTGAAAAAGAAGAAGGACAACGAAAAAATACAATACAGACTGCCTCTCCGAGGAGATTTCTCTTCCAGCAAAACGTAATCCACAGCAGGCTTGGGGACAACACGTGAAGCTTTGAACTTTATTGCCCAAAAGCACCTGAGCAAAGCTGCTTGGGGGCCTGTGCCATGCAGGCATCAGCCACCCGATAGGTGCCTCTTTGCAACGTACCTTAGGTGTGCACCGTGGCCAGCAAACAAATGTCCAATAAACAGCAGAGAATGCAGCCGACAGCTTAACCTTGCTCCTGCCTTCAAAGATGCCAAACTGTTCTGTTTGCTCAGGACTCTCCTTTTACCAACATTCAATTTGAATGAGCCAGTGCAAACGCACTGCTCGTCTGCTCCTGAGAACAGGATGCATTTATGTGAAACACGAGGAGAATGCCTAATGCCGAGGCATCCTCTGAATTCCCAGGAGCTTTTATTACAGGGCTAGCTTACATTTCACTGCCAGCACCCGCTGCACTTCTGCGAGCATCACAACTTCAAGCCAATATCCTTTCTGTACATTCACACACACCTGCAATATTCTGATTGCCTTTTGTGAAGAGAAGCACCTTCTGCAAGTTCCCATCTGCACCCGGGGACGTTCCTGACCCTGATGCTGAGGGAGGTCACTGACATGTTTCTCTTTTTCAATCAGCAACTTTTCAGACTGGGAAAAATGATCACCGGCTGCATAGCGGTGTTTCAGCTTTTTGCTGAGAACTACCTGATCTGGGATCCTTTATTAGAGATGAATCCAGTAAAACAGGGTATCTTGGTTTTTGTGCATCTTTGATAGATAACATTAAACAGAAACTTAATAAAAAGCTCACTGTCCAAAAAGTGTATGATGTTATGTAACATAATAACATGTGGCCACAGGCCACTCCAACCTCCCATCTGATTCAAATGACCTGCTACCAGGGGTGAGGGAAAGCAGCTCTCTTGGTACATTTCATTTTATATTTTTCTTTCACATGCAGTTAACAGTTGACTTAGTCTCAAAGACAAAATTATTTAGATACGTTTTTTTTTTTTCCTTCTTAAAATTGCCCCAACTGTCTAGCATGGTTTGGGAATTAAATTCTCATAGCTGTGTTCAGCATCTAATTTCCTGTCCAGACCACAGCAAAGAATTTTGGGGTGGCCCAGAAGGGCTCCCTCTGAACCCTGAGTTTAGGCAATATGCATTTAGATATAGCAGAAAAGTTTATGGAGACCTTTGTTCAGGGAATGAGGTGATGGAGGTTGTCAGAACTCTAGGGCGCTAGCAAACATTTTACTGGAAGAAATATTTTGGAATCGGGGAAATACAGACTACCAGCACACAGCTCTGAGGAATGCTGCTCTGTTCTGTACGCCAGGAAACTCTACTTGGCTACTGTATTCAGGGTTTGAGGAGCTCTCTGGAAAATCATGCTCATATCACGAGAGAATGATGTGGAAAACAAATTATAATTTACTTAATAAACAATGTATGACAATAGAAATGTCTCTCAAATGATCACGATTTCCACATAGACTTGCTAAGCTTGACACAACCCCCCTTCCTCACCTTTTTCCTGGATTCAGGAACTCAGAAGGTGGCTTATTATTATTTTAGGCATACAGAAAGACATTAAAGGAAAAATAAATCATAAAGAACTTTTCTAGCATGTATAAGGGCTTCCATTTAATCCCCAGTACAAAAACAAAACAAGGAAAGAAGGAAGTAGAAGGAGAGAAGGAGGGCAGGGAAAGAGGGAGATAAGGATGGAGGGAGGGAGGAAGGGAGAGACAGAGGGAGGGAGGGAGAGAGAGGAAGAAGAAGGAGGAGGAAGAGAAGGAGGAGAAAAAAGGAAGAAAAGAGAAAGAAAGACAGAAAGAGAGAGAGAGAAAGAGAAAGAAAAAAAAAGAAAGAAGGGAAGGGAGAGAAAAGAAAGAAGGGGAAGAAAGAAATCTAGCACAAAACCAAGGGTAAAATTGCTGTGTAATTTTCTATGCATTTCTCTTTGAAAGTACAGCTAATTTCTCCCCCATGGACTAAGGAACTGTGTGTGTAGGTCAGAATGTGGGTATGCGCATGTGTGTATGTAAGTGAATTAATAGTATGGTAATAAGTATTGAGTTATATAAATCTCATTCTTGGAGTCAATGAAAAATTTAAAAAATTTAACTTAGAGACTTCACAGATAGCTGGTAAATCAAACGATTAAAAAATAAATTCTAGTAGATTCATAGCTCAACATCAGGCATAAATATACACATTCAGTTCCTAATCATAGCATAGACATTTGAGGCCACTAGTACAAGCCTAGGAAGCCTGAGTGGTGACAGGGAAGGAGAAGCAGATGCATATGTTAGCACTGATGATTAGACTAGAACAAATTCGGGGAAATATTCCATCCAGCTCTCTCAGAAGGAAAGCGAGGTTTCTATGATTATGATTGCTCACAGATAGCCAGGACAATTGGATGCTGCGTTCCAGCATTTTGGGGAATGTGAAAGCAGCTGGTAGGAAATAGTGACTATAAATATCAATTCAAAACCTCTAAATAGAAGATGCTTGAGATGGATCAATTCTTTTATTAGTTCATTTATTCAAATAAGCATTTCGGTAGTGCCTCCCACGGGTCAAGCTTGGTGTTACCCATCAAGGGCAGAGGAACGAATAATAGATCACACCCCCGGACCAGATGAGGCTCATGGTATTAGAACCCAGGATGCCTTTCCTGATTTCCCAAAGAAATATTTCTGCCAAACCCGAGAAATGACAAGGTAGAATGCCATGAGAAGGCTTCCTGATCCCACCCGTCAGAAATATCCCTGTGGTTCTCAGCAGCCAACACACGCCTTCTCAAGTAGGTTAGCAAGGGAAACTGAGAAGAAGCCAAGGATGGCCGGGCCCTGAGGCACCAACAGAAACTGCAGATGCTCAGCTCCCTCCTTT
This sequence comes from Chinchilla lanigera, assembly GCF_000276665.1. Lineage (NCBI taxonomy): Eukaryota > Metazoa > Chordata > Mammalia > Rodentia > Chinchillidae > Chinchilla > Chinchilla lanigera. The sequence goes on from NW_004955544.1 coordinate 923,101, forward strand.
GCACTTTCCAGCTATGGCAACCCCCATATTGGTCCTCATGGCCTGCAACTTCTGCTTTTCCACTGAAGTTTACTTAGATGGCAAAAGAGACCTGTGTGTTATAACTAAGCTTCTTCATCACCTGACCCTGCAGTAGCAGCATTATCCTGGATTCTCTGGGTGGACTCAAGGTCTTCACACGAGCCTTTAAAGGCAAAAAGGGATAGAGAAAAGGAAGTCAGAGAGACTCCAAATCTGAGAAGCGCTCATTGTGTTTTGTTGGTTTGACCATGAAGTGGGCACAAGTCAAGAGAATTGGGACCTCCATCCTCCACTGACAAGGAATCCAATCTTCCAATAGATGATGAGGAGAGAAGAAAACTCAGGCTCTAGAAGTAGAGAATGACACACCCAATGAATGTCTTGATTTCAGCCTGGTAAAACCCTAAGCAGAGAATCCAGGTAGGTCACAATGTACATGTGACTTAGAAAGCTACAACAATAACGTGTATTTCTAATGTCCTTTTTTACACAGTACTAGGTAACTAACAAGCCAACTAGACTTATGACCCTGGAAGTGATCCCCTACATGCCAACTGTGCTGCTTTGCACACGGTTTCTATTCTTTGGCTCATCCATGTGGAGGGAAACTCCGGCCAGTACCACGGATGTCACTGGGAACAGGCAAGCCAACTTTAAGACACTAGGTCAAGATAAGGACATGAGGGTCTGGAAAGATGACTCCAAGCTTGATACAGCAGAGAGGGAAACACATAGCAAGGAGCAGATACCTTGCTAGACTCAGGGAGCTCACAGGTGAAAAAGGCAGCATCCTTGATTTTAAGGGCCTTAGGGTAGAATGGGGAACCCAGGGCAATTAACTAGAAGGCAAAACAGAATGAAGTGAGGGGCCAGGAGCTGAGGACAAAGCTGTTCTTTCCATTTAGGGGAGTGTGTAGAACCATAGGTGGTGTGAATACCCAAGCTGCCAGCTGCATGTGTACCAGCCTCCAAGGAAAACCACCACCTCTCTACTGCCAATATAGCAACATTTTCTGAGGGCTGCAACTTCCCCCGCACTTGCTGCCCTTATCTTGCCCAGTCTGCTTGATTTTGCCTTTTGCTAAAATGGTGATACTTTCTTCATCTTGGGCATTTTTGCATTCATTCTGATCTTATAAAAGTAGTACCATGCAGTATTATTTATGCTGATTGCAGTACACACGGAAACCCCTTATAGTTTGCTCCCCGGGCAAGTGCCTCACCTACCTCACCCTAACAAAGAGCAAGCAAAGCTGGTGAGGCAGTATGTGCTCAGGCAGGGCCAGGGACTAACGTCCAAGTTCAAGATCAAAACCTGATGCAGCTCACATAGGCTCTAGTAAAATGGTTTGTTTTGATTTACGCTTTCTGACTGGGGGGCCTAATGCATCTCTCTTACTTCTCTCCAGTCTCAAACTTCAGGGTCTACAATTTCATAATGTTATATCTTCATGAAAAGGTAGCCCAACTCCTAAACTTACCAATAGTTCTTAGGTGCACAAAGCTTCATGAAAGCTTACTTTTATGTTCTTTGAGCCTGCCCAAAGTGTTTGTTTACTCACACCAACTTTATCATTAAATTAGAATAGTTTTACTGCTGAAAAATCTATATAGCTCCCATTCTGCTGTCTGACAGACCTATAAGAAAGGTGAACTGGATTTAAGACTTTGGTGAAATTCAGGGAGAGCTAACTCCATACTAACTCTGACTAGATTATCCAATGAGGTCCAATTGCTTCTGCAACTCTATCAAGCTGGTAATCCAGCTTGTGCAAAACACCCCCTGACATGTGTGGTGCAGGTACCAGAATGGTCACAGACCCCTCTGTTCCTTTGAAAGGCTGCTACCTCGGGAAGCTTCATTTTTTGCCTTCATAAAAGGAATGCTGGACTCCAAAATGGTGCTCAAAGAAAATACTGAGTCTCCCAGTGGCCGGCTCATATTTAATTGGATCATTTTTACAATAAGGGAATTCTTTTTTCCCTCAAGTTCTAAATATAGCAGGAGACCATGTAGTTTGGGCTATGGGTTATTGACAGGACGCTTTGTCCCATTGGCTTTTCCGCTTTGTTTAGTGAGAAGATAATATTATTCTATTGTCGGATTGACGCTGGTTCTTTCTAGCTGTGAGTGGGCTTAACACAAAAGGTATTCCCAGGGCCAATTGAGACCAGCAGGTAGAAATTGTTACAGATCTGGATCAAAACAGAGTAAAAGTATATGCCACTTGCTTTGATAAACTCGCACCATTTATTACCTAGGACTAAGGCTTTTAAAAGCAAACACTCTGTGGAGTTTAAGCAATCAGCACCTGATTATCGCTTAATGACTGAACTTTCTTGACTGCTTCATAATAATTAAAATGCAAAAAAGGAAAGGGAATGTCATAAGAGAATTTGAATTTTTAAACAACCAGGTTAAATATGAGAAATGTAACATTCTCTCTGCAAAATGAATTATTTCCTTTTCACTACGCAGTCAGTTAGAACGCCACTAATTCAACAGAGCAAACTGGATGAGTCAACCTGAACCCATGGAAACGTTTAATCATGCATATTGTGATTATGCACTTGGTGTTACAAATCCAAGACTAAATTCCACAAGGCTTTTATACTTTATACCTGATGAGGACTGAAGTATAAGGAAACTGTCCTGTACCCGTAGAATCATTTGGTGAGGCAACAAGTAGAGAGACCACAGTGGGGCTGTTCCCCAAAGTTCTAAAGGAATGCTCTGATACATCGTGGTACCAAGGGATCAGGTACTGGTACATCAACTCCTAGCCGTTCCTGGGGCTACTCCAGGAAATAGGATGTTAGTTCTGCTACACTTCAAGGATGATGCTTTTATTTCATCAGACACAGTCATGTTCATAACTTATAGCTCACTCTCCTCGAAGGAGGTGGGTCAAACACAGTTGGTAAGGAGTTAAGCCCTGTCAACATGGCACAAAAAAGATAAAGGCATGTCATTTTCCCGGTGGCCATCTAGAAACTTAACCAAACATTTCCAGGCCCAAGTTATAGACCCTACAGCAAAACTGGATGGCCTCGCCTCAGTGCACTCCGTTATGAGAAACCAGCATGCTTGATCTTTCAATTTTACCAAGAATGTGAGGCTGCTACTACATTGGAAGCTAAAGGGATGTCAAGGGCAGGGATGATGAATGGAAAGACAGAACACAGGAAGCATACTCCAGCAGGGGATCTGGGGAACTGGCATCACTGAACTTCAGCAGACCACAGGCCTAGGCAGTAGCGCTCATCCCAAGGTGTGCATTAGAATTATGAAGTGGGTGCATAGCTGGTCATACCCTGGAGAATCTGATGAATTAGTCTGCAGTGTGACCTGGGAGTTAGGATTCTTAAAAGATCCCCAGGTGATGCTATATTTAGGTGAGGCTGAGAACAACCAGAGTAATGCTGACAGGCTTCTGGCACCTTTGGGAAGCTAGCAAATGTCAACCACCAGCAAACGTGATGGTTAGACTCAATTGTATCAACTGGATTGGTTTGGGTGTCACCCTAGTGATTGGTGAAACACATTTCTGGGAGTGTCCTGGTGGGCTGTGGAGTGCAACCTTAGGGCATATATCTGGCCCCTCACTCTTTCATCTCTGGCACTGTTCTCTGCTTCCCAGCTACCAGGAAATAAGCAACTTGGCTCTGCCATGCCTCTCTGTTACGAAGTTTCTGGCTTGGATCCAGCCAACCACTGACTGAATCTCCTTAAAACATGAGGAGGCTATAAATCATCTGACCAAAGAGACAGGGAATCTGGGTTAAATCAAGAAATATAGATGAAGCTCAGGCTTGCTCTAGGTAAGCACAAGAGACAGTGAATGAATAAAGTCTACTTTAAAGATATACAGGCCTGACCTTCTGGAAATACCTCAGCATTTATCAGAGGACACCATTCCACCTTTATTCATATTTTGTAGTGTTAAATAAACCACAGCTAAATACGAATTTCAGGTAAACAGCCAAATATTTTAGCGTAGGTATATCTCAATATTATATGGGATCATACGTTTTACAATAAGTACATGTCAAATACTGCATGGATCTTAGGAACACTAAAAATTATTGGTCATCTAAAATTCAAAGCTAATAGTGCATCCCATTTTTTATTGGCTATATGTGGCCACTCTATTCAATATCAAATTCTTATTCATCACACAGGTATATTTATTGATCTCAGGTGCTAGACACTGAGCTACACATTCAACATGCTGTAGCACATTTGATTTTTCCAGAAATACCACTGAACAGATCTAGAAGTTTCCTGGAACAAAATAAAGACTCTTTAAATGTTTGAAATTATTAGGGTCCTGATCGTCTAACAACTTGATTGGAGGAAGATCTTTGAAAATACCCTTCTATCCAGCACTCCACAATTATACATTTAACCAACTGAAGATCCAAAAGATTTGGAAAAATGTCCAGAAAGTTCCAAACAGCAAAACATAAGTTTGCCACACACTGATCACTGTGCTGAACCCACACAACTGAAGTGATCTGTGGCCACAGCCTGCTTGGGTCTTCTTCCATTTCACAGATCCTGTCTTTCTCTAGTATTCATTTGGACACAGTTTGCCTTGTGTCTATTTCCTGTACTACGTAGTGAGGCCTATTGTGGTTATGTTTGTACCAAACATGCAGACATTTCTCTTATCAGTATTCTCTAAAACAACACAGTCTAACAACCACTTATGCACCATTTGCATTGTATTGGAGATCATTTCTCTAATTCAAGAGAGAATTTAAAGTGCACTGGAGGATGCCCATAGCTCATGTGCAATCTGTGAATTTTGGTTTCTTCGAGGGACCCTGAAAGTAATGTACAATGGATTCTGAAGGATCACTATGCTCATATTAAAATGAAATCAAAATAAATTTCACTATGGGAATTTCAGGTTCAGTTCTTTAAGTCACAAGTAAATTGGTTTAGAAGACAGCAGGTAATTAGGGACATTTGTCCCAAACTCTTACGTCATGACTCCGATGGTTTCTTGTCATTCCACCTGCCTGCCACACAGCTTGGCCAGCCATCATTCCCAAACCTAATGGTGACCCGGTGATCTGGTTATGCCATGGGGGGGCAGGAGATATTCACCAGGCTATGTCATAAAGGCAGATAATTCCTTATTATTTTTCCAAGACTATGTTATTCAGATAAGGTTCACTAAGAAATAGTTACATGAACTTATTCTACTAAGAAATATTAAAAACTACTAAGACAAGTATACAAATTTCAAACAGAAAGGAATAAGATAATTTTACAAGAAAACCTACGCTGAAGCTAGCTAACATATGGCAATTTAGTATAAAACATAAGCACATATAGGTTTCCTAGCAGTAGAGGCAAAAAGGAAAACTCAACATATTTCTAGATTCCCTATCGAATAACAGGAAGCATACTTTATCAGGAAACAAAAACATTCCCCCTGGCCATGAGATTATCACTTTGCTATTTAATAGATACGTCTTCCAAGACAACATAATCAACCAGGTCTATTTTTACATCTCTCTAAGCATGCAAAAGCATTCTGGGCTCCAAATATTCTTAAGGATAAAGCCCCTGAACACAAAACAGATGAGAAACAAATATTAAAAATATGTTTAAGGAAGAAGATTTGGGTTGTTGCTACTTTAGAAAAGGTCGGATGTGCATCAGATTGAAACTTTAAGAACCACAATGAGGGGCTGGGGATTTAGCTCAGCGGCAAAGCGTCTGCCTGGCAAGCGCAAGGTCGTGAGTTTGGTTCCCAGTACCAGAGAAAAACCAAAAAAACCAAAAAAAAAAAAAAAAAAGAACCACAATGAAGAGCCCAGGCTTCATCAGAACCTTTCCTTATTCTCACAAGATACTCCCATACCCCCAACAAACATTTGTAACATTTTACAAGCACCTTTCAAATGGGCTGCCTCTTCCTGTGAGCAGATTTTCCTAGCACAGGGGATGGATCCTGGAGAGGCACGATGCCCTGGGGCTCCATTCAGGTCCAGGCAGACAGGCCTTTTGACCAGCTTGCTCTGCTCCCCCCAGTAAGGTTTGCTCGCTCCACCTGGCCAAGGCCAAGGACAAAGGGGCGCTGCATTTCCTGAGATGACTGATGTCAGCATCGCAGATGAACTGGCTAGAATAACTCCCAACCCATTTGGCTTTTGCTTATTGTCACCCTTCTTCATCTGTTTTCCCAGTGTGAAAATTTTAAATGAAGCAAACAATTTGCAACAAGGGCCTGTGCACATTCTTTCAGTGAACGATGTTAGTGTCTGAACAACATAGATTTCTTTTTTAATAGGAAGACTCTGAGGACTGAAAGAGAATTTGCTCAGTACTAAAAAGTGCAGCCCTATGAAAAATACAACTATTAAGTTGTAGAGAGCAGAGGGAGACCACACACACACAGAGACACACACACAGAGACACACACATATATGCACTATATATATATAATATATATATATATATATATATATATATATATATATAATTTCTGTGTAATAAGAGGAGGAAAACCAATGCTGTGCATTGAGGATTTAGATTACTATCACTAAGTTCAAAATTTTCACATGAGAACTAGGCCTTTTTGAACGCAGCCTCAGCCTCCCTTTCTAGTTTCCAGTTATATGCCATATCAAACTATGTTCCTTCAGCCTACCCTACGTTATATACTTCAAGGACTTGTTTTATAACTTTATTGCTACAGTTTGGGTGAAGTCTGAGTATTGCTCAAGGACCCACTGTTGTTGGAGCCTTCCCCCCAGTATGGAACTAGGATAGTTGGGTACAGTAAGAAGTGCTTAGGTCATGGATGCATGCCCTTGAAAGGGATTATGAGGAAATCTGTGATGGTTCTCATGTAAACACACACAACTCCCTGATTTGAAGCAAGAGGGATGCTGTAAAAGGGGTAAACCTGGCCTCTCCAATGAAAGCAGAAAGATCTGTTTCCTGGATTGAGATTTGACCACTCCCTCTGGAACACACTCCCCCGACTACCATCTGTCATTTGCCATAAAGTCCTCACCAGAACTGTCCCAATGCAGGCACCATGCCCTTGGAACCTCCAAAACTGTGAGCTAAATAAACCTTTTCTCCTTATAAAGCTGGTTGCCTAGGACATTGTATTACAGTAATGAAAACCTGGCTAATACAAGCAGTTTCCACCAACTATGAAACTCTCCCTGTTTTCCTCTAAATACTGAAGTGCTACTTATCTTTCAAGACTCAGATTGAACATCACTTCCTCCATCAAGTCACCTCCGAATGCTCCAGGAACAGTTGTTAACCATCATGGCATTTTTATATAGACCTATCTCACCTCTTACACTGTAGGAATTTTTTTCCCATTCTAGACTACGCAACTACTATTCTGACTTTTTATCATTGTTTCTCCAGTGTCGAGACAAAACCCAGCCTAAATGCAAAATAAGTACAAGGTGAACTCAGTTTGGAATAAATTCAAATAACAAAAGATGTGAGTTAGTTAAAGGGCTATAACAAATCTTCTAAAACCAAAATTTTTAAACTTCATTTGGAAATAAACCAGTGTAATTCCAGTTACTCTCATGGTATCATAAATGATTAAAGAATTGTCAACAAAATAAGTGTGTTTTTGTTTTAACTATTCATTAACATAGAGCGCAGTCCCCTTTTAAAAGGTAGTTGTCTCAAAATCACAGAATCAAGGAACACAAACCTTATGTAATGCTATACAGTTTACTTAGGGCAACTTTTTAAAGAAAATGAGAAAGAGACAGGAGGGGAGGGAGAAAGGTGAGAGAGAGAAAAGAAGAAGAAGGAGGAGGGGAAGGGGGAAGGAGGGGAGGGGGAGGGGGAAAGATAGGGGGGAGAGGAGAGCCAGAAAGCTTTTTAAATTAGGTCCAAATTTATCACATGCTTCTTGGAAATCTGGTGTTAATGTATAGCTTTTATTATATACCCTGTTGATTGTACATAATAGGCTATGTTTAAATGTTTTGACTCTATTGACTTGCCAAAAACAGCACAGAGCAGAAAGCGTGAAACATGTTCCCTCGCCAGGTAGTAATCTACAGACCATTCTTTCTAATTTTTTATTCCCTTTTCAATTTAGCAATGGGCTTTATTTTATTGGTAAGAATACAGTGTGAGTAATTTATTCCAGCTGGTTTTCTAACATTGGTGGTACCTGGCATGCAAAATCTTTCCTTCCCCCTGGTAATGGCAGCTCTTACACAGGATCTCAGTGTCAGCTACCCAAAATGGTAAAGGCCAAAGCTTTGGGCCATGACATCCATTTTGTTTCTTTTTGTTTCTTGTTTTTTTTTCCTGTACCAGGAATCAAACTCAGGATCTTGTGCTTGCCAGGCAGGCGCTTATGCCACTGAGCTATGTCCCCAGCCCCCATCCATTTGTTTTAGACATTTCATCTCCATTAGTGCTTGCCTCTGAATTTTGTGAGGAGAAACCTGAGGCACAGTGATGTAGCTACTTGCTCAAGTCTGGCCGGCTCTCCTGAAGGGCCAGCTCCAAAGCACTACTCTCTCTTGCTTCCCAGAGGAAAGGCCAAGCTCTTGCAGGATGTGGGCAATGCATGGTCACTGCATGAGAGATGACAGCTCCAGGATCCTGAAGTCAACCAAGAGCATTTAAAAGAAAGAGAGAGGAAAACACAGGAAACTAAGAAGGGGACTAATGGAAAAGCAGTAGGTGTCAATGATGAGAAGAACAGACAGTAGAATCTCCTATGAGTTTTTGTGTTGAATGAAGATAGGGGAACATTTGGATTGTTCATTCCCCCTGATGTCCTTTTTAATTAACATGAGAAGTCCCTCTCCTAAAACTTTACCAGCTACTACTATCACCTGACTCAAGGTTCCTTCCTGACACCTTCTTGTTCGTCACTTTCAATATCAAATTGCAAGCCCATCAATGTTGCCTTTGGAAAACATCTTGAAGCATTCACTTTCTCTCACCTCTATCACACCATCTGGCACTATCATTCCCTTCAGTGCCATCAAATCTACCTTCACCTACCCTCCAACTAGTAACTGGACTCCTTAGCCTCACCTCTGGTCTTCAGTCTCTGCCTCCACACCGCAACCAACAAGCCCTTGTCACAGCAGAATTTTGGTCTTAAGGCAGCTATTTGGGGTGTTCATTGCACAAGTCCAGGGGCTATCACGTGCAATGTATCTGTGACCCCGAAGTTCCAAGAGGCACCTTCATTAGACTAAAAGGAGAAAGGTGCCCTTAGATCTATACCATGTTGCAGCTGTAGATGTTCAAGGCAGAAATAGGCAGGGAAGTGGGTGGTACTGCCCATGCAGAGGTGATCCAACTGGGCATAAACCTCATTTATATCTAAAGAAGCCCTAAAAGGAAGGAGAGGATTTAAGAGCTTGCAGCAAACTGTGCATCAGTGTTGGAAAATATCTAGGCATTCTTTTCTTCCCCAAGTTATTCTGTCCAGGTAAATAAAGAAATAAAGCAAGCTTGTATATTTCCATATTTCCAAATTGTTTCACCTACTCCCATGGAAAGCTATTCATGAACTCCGAAAAGTGCAGACCCAGTGTCCTGTGCCCCTGGCATACCAGCCTGAAGTACTACAGAATCCCTGTGCCTGCCTCGTCTGATTACGCTCCCTAACCAAGCCGTCACTCCAGGCAGCAGCCACACAGGGGTCGCAGGAGGGAGGAATGGCACAAGGGTCAATCCTACACCAGGCCAACATTAGCGGGCCCTTGCCGTCTTTAGTCTACTCCCCTGGTGCTCAAGGCTGTGGCCACCTCAGGGTTTGGCCAACACGCACTCAGCACCCTTCAGTCTCAGCTCTTGTGGCAGTGGCTCGCAGCCATTCCTCAATGCCTGGCTCAGGCCTGTGCCTGACGATGTGCTCTCCAATCCCTGCAGGCCCCTTTCAATGCAGTCCAGGCTGCTGGCATCCTCCGCTCAACCGTGTGCCCACTATATTCAACACCCCTCTCCCACCCCACTGCAGGTCCATCAGAAGCAGGTCTGGGGCCCTTTCATATGGCACTATATTCCCTGAGCTTTCAGAGTCTGGCCCCTGGGGATACTGGGTAGGTGTACTTATATCTAGTGGCTGCATCATATCAGCTAAATGAATAAATGTATGGAGATTGCTAATGATTTGGTTTACGTGTATTTTTTTCATTTTAAAGAGAAAAAAAGCCCATGAAAATGATACAGAATTTCAAAACAAGATGATGGGAAATTAACAATGGTTATTATATAGCATATTGTTGTCTTCAGTGTAGTTGCTCTGATTACCAGGTACAGGCATGCAAAATTGATCAAACAGTATAAGTACTAATTGTTTCTCTCAATGAACTAATAGAAATTGGTAGTACAATTATCTTAGCTATCTTGTGTATATATACGATTTATGTGATTTCATCTCTTTTCTGGCCAGTGGCCACAACCTCCTCCCTGGATCCTCAAACTAGTCTCCGTGCACGCTGGCCCATCCTCTGCACTGCCCTAAGAGTTGGGATTAACTCAGAGTCCTGTCAAACCTCCTCAATCCACCAGATGCCCAGTCTGCAGGATGCATTTTGGTATAGGTGGAATTATGGTATAGGTGGCACTTAATCCTCCAGCCTCATCTTTTTTTCAGCTCACCATGGTCCCCATTCTCTAAGGCCACTTACATTAACGCCTGTTCCCTTGCTTTATAAGGTTGCTCATACCTTTACCCAGCAAACTAGGCAAGTGAAACCTTTTGGCCCTTTCTCAGCCTAGCAAAACCCTTTGTGTCCTGCAGATCCAGCTGCAGTGCTACTTCTGCTAATGTTTCCTGAACCCCAAGGCTGAGTTACTTAGCGGGATCTGGCCTGGGTTTCAACTGCTTTCTGTCCCACCCCCTACCATAAGACAGAAGGCCTTGTTATGCCATTAGTTATTCAGTGATTTGTTGCCAATCTGAACTCTTGAGGGCAGTGGAACGTTTATTCCTCTCTCTCCAGTGCTGGGCACAGAGCCCGGTGAAAGAAGTTAACACAAGTGAAAGAACCCAGGACTGGGAGCTGGAAACAAGAACCACGGAGGGGTGAGGAGTGGGAGGGATAAGTGAAAATGAGACAAGACATGAAACCCAAGTCCTAAGTCAAGCTTTTCTGCCTAATGTGTACTGCACTTTAATGAGTAAGTCGAGAAAGAAAGGAATCAAGGCTAGGGTGTAGCGCAGCGGTGGAGACCTTGCCTAGCAGGCTGGAAGCCTGCAATCAACAAAGCAATGGTTACCTCAGATTATCTCAGTGTAGTGTCCAACCAAGGAAATTTACTTGAAACTTGGTAAATCAGTCCCTATGGCCTTGTGATTGGAGCAGCAAGAATCCAAACTAGCATTTTGCTTTTGGAAGAGGCCTTCTTAGAAAGCGTGAGTGTGTGTTACCATGTTTTCAGCTCCTGTATCTTGGTCCTCTAACATATTTCCTGATGCACACAGCTTGACACAGCTTGTGCTGGACAACAGGATATTATGTCCAAGTCAGCTTGCCTGGCTTTGTTATGGAGCTTTCACACTTCAGGCTCTTATTTCCCTGCCTTAATCACCCCTGGGTGATAATTCAAAGTAAACACTCCTGAACCTGTTCACTCTGCCTTACCTGTTTCCTCCCATGAAAATCACCATGAAGACTCTTGTCCACACTTCCCCACTCTGCCTGCATCCTGACTGACCCAAGTGCATCCCCATGTGGCCTGCACGGAATAATGTGGCCCATCCTCTTGGGAACTCTGTGTAGTAAACTGTCTTTTCTGTGAGCTCATCTCCTCACCTGCCAGCCTGACTATACAGATTTTCCATGAATACACCACATTTTAGCAGCATAAATGTAGTGGTGGATCTGGGTGGTAGTGGCAAAGGATTAGATTCTCTAGTTATCTTTAGAGAACACGGAGATTTGGGTTTTCTTCCTAAACAGGGAAACATCTCCAACACCGAGTAGACCCTAAATGTAAATAAATGAAGTCCCTTCTGGATTATAATGAACTTTGGGCACGGATATTGTGTGAGGGAGACTTGCTCTCTGTCACCTGACGTGTTCTATTTCTAACCACATGGTGCTAATGCCACAGGAATCATATTCCTCTCCATTTGCAAGACATCACTTCCTTGGCTGTAACGTTGGCAACTTGTCACAGAACTCCCTAAAGAGGTTGTCAGATTCTGCTTTAAAACACACACATACCACAACAATGGATTGAAGAGTGACTTAAATTTAGGGCATCTGAGCTGTCTTGTGTGCCAAATAACATCCATGACAGATACCTCCAGTGCATTAGGTCTGCACACTTGCTTGTGGAATGCCCATCAAAGCCCTGGCAACATGAGAATCCAGAGTAACTGGCCCAGCTTCTGCAGATGGCTTTGAAGGATTTCATTCACTCCTCACTCAGGTCCTACCTCCTCTTTCCCTCTTCCCAACTGAAGAGCACTGAGAAATTTTCTGGCATCTCCTTTCCTCATCGTATCACTTCAGGCTGAGCTCTTGGGATTTCTACAGTCTGAGCTGCAGCCACTGTTCATTCCTATGTCCTCAAAGCCCTGCCTGTCCCAGAACTCAAAGAGAAATGTCAATATTTAGCTAATCTTTGACATGCTTCCCTAGGAATTGAAGCAAGTATTTTAAAAGAATAAAATACTCTGTTTGTAAGAACATAATTTAGAATTGTTAAGTTACTATTTGGTAGGATAAAGAAAGCTTCTGCATGACAGATTTTTCCTCCTATTCCTTTCAGAGACCTCGATAAGATTAAGATTGCCGGGGCTGGGGATTTAGCTCAGCGGCAAAAGCGCCTGCCTGGCAAGTGCAAGGTCGTGAGTTCGGTTCCCGATACTGGAGAAAAAAAAAAAAAAAAGATTAAGATTGCCTGCACAGCCTGGAAGAAATGGACATATTTCTACTTACTACTACTTTAATTCAGTCTCCATTGTTGTCTCTAGTGTGTTGACTAGAACCTCAAAACTGTATGTCCAAGTCACAATTTTCAGTACCTCTAAATATGACCTTATTTGGAAATTAAAGATCTTGGATTGAGCTCATTTTTGTTTTTTGAGACAGGATCTAGCTAACTCACGATGTAGCCCAGGCTGGCCTCGAAGTCGTGGATATTCTCCTGTCTCAGGCTGAGATCAGTTTGTATTAACGGCCATAAATCCAATGACAAAAAGCAGAGAAATCACAAAGAAAACCACATAGGAGAAGCCATGTGATGACAGAGGTAGAGACTGGAGTTATGCTGCCATAAGCAGTGAAATATCAGAGCCATCAGAAGCTAAAAGTACCACTCTGCCATAAAGAAGGATAAACGTGTGTCACTTGTAGGAAAAAGGATGTACCTTGAGACCATAATGTTAAGTGAACTAAACCAGACACACAGCTTAAATATAGCATGGTTTCTCTTGTCTGAGAAACCCAAAATACAAAGAAAGTGAAAAATAAAAGAAAGATAATAGAAATAGGGAAACAGAATAATGGAAGGGGGTCAAGAGATGGAGGGAGAGGGGAAGGATGAGAAGCAGAGGGAATAAAAGAGAATAAATGTGTATTATGTACACGGAACAACTCCCCACAAAGAATGGGTTCATTAGGTACTACAAACATATATGTATATGTATGTATGTACGTACATATGTATGTGTAGATACATTTTCTTATTGTTAATGATGTAAAAAGTTCTATATATTACAGTACCATGAAAAAGAAGCTGAAGGACACAAGGAAAGCACCTCATCTAGAAATCTCACAGACAGCATGATATTGCCAAAACCTTGACTTTGGACCTTTGACCTCGAAAACTGCGAGAGACTGCCATGGTTCTAAGGTGTCTAGTTACAGCAGCCGTTAGAAACTAATACTGTCATCTGTACATTCAAAGTCCAGAAGGCACAAACAATAATAATGGATCAAAATGTGTTTATCTCAAAATATTTGAAAATCACTGTGTTCAGCTTGTATCTAGCAAGCTTTATTTGGCTCGTTTCCAGGCAAGCAGACAAAGCTATCCAATCAAATGTTATGGGACACCCAATGGAAAATGGGACTTGCCTTCCCAGCAAAGCCTGGTGGTTCATGTGCCTGCTCTTCTGCATTAAGGCAAGCCGACTCCTGTGATTTTCAAATTATCACAGAGAGGTGATGTCAAGATCAGCCTGGAACCTTTCCAGAGCTGACAAACCCATAATTCTCTGTGACAATTTTACTGCTTATGTGTTCTTATTGAGGTTTCCTTAATACCCCAAATGAAATTTCATTGCTCTGGCTATTTATAAAAGTCATCTCTTAACCAATACAAAAGTATTCTTCAAAATGTACCTTACATGTTAGATTTGGGAAACTGCAACATCAGATTGCACAACCTGACACACTTCAAGAAAGACCTAGTTTACATTATTTTGAGAGACAAGGCTATTATATCCAACGGTTATACTAAAGCACTATTTTTTCAGAGACATTACATCTTCCTTTAATGTCCCTGAGCTGACAAAATAAGGGCAATATTAAGTGATTTCTATGATCATGCTTCAAGTCACAGAGCTCCATTTAGGTCTGCACAGTTCCAAATACTTACTGGTTTCTTCTTTTCATGATTTGAGTTTTTAGTAGAAGAGCTAAATAGCTACCTCTGAATTTCTCCCAAATAATTAGAAAATAAATGAATATGAGTATAAAATAGAAATGTAATTGTTATAAAACTACATTGCTTGAGCACAATGTAATCCTTAGATATACTCTTTTCCTCAAATGAGTTTTCAATGATGTGGTCACCTTCTCTATGGAGGAACATGTAGTATTGCCTGAATATTTGGCAACCAACATGCTTTCAGATAATAAAAATGTCAGTAATTAATCAGAGCATGAGATTTTTAGTACTTACTTAATCTGTGAGAGGGTGAAAAGGAATTTTCAACTGATAAGTTGGCCTGCATTTTTAACATCTCAGAATACTGGTGCCCAGTGGTGACTCAGACTTCTTCAGAATTGGCACTTGAGTAAAAGGGAGATGACACAGAAATCTTTTCCTTCATTTTTTTCTACATGTTTAGTTTTGATATAGAAAATTAAGTTGAAAACATCAAGTTTGCCAAGATATATACATTGGACAGCTGCCTTCCAATAAACTATCCCAATATGTTCTAAGGAACCACGTATTTTTCAGCTCAACTCACTGAGTGAGTCAATCGTGCAAACACAGTTCATAAAATTTGGTATCATGGTCCCTAATCCCCACCCAGCTTTATGACAGAGCCCCATGAATTTATCCTCACTGAGGCACACATGCCTGCCTCATCTCATTAGATACATATTTACAAATCCAATTCCTTTAAAGATCAAGAGCTAGTGATGCAGTATATACTTGGCCCACAATTCCTACAGTATTCAGTCTGAGGTCTGTTAAGACAATGAAAAGAAAAGCAGAAGTAAATGTTGAACAGCCAAAGTGCAGTAGTAAAGTATATAAAAGTAGCATGAAGTCTAAACCTAAGTCGCACAAAGAGCAGCTTAGTCAAGTGTGAACAATACATTCAGTCAAATCCCTGGCCTGGTCCTAAATGTCTATTGTGGTCATTGCCCAATGAAGCAGAGACTTCAGTGTCACATATGAGACACTCGGGTCTCTAGCCTACCCCTAGTAAAGGAGCCATAGCTCACTGTACATGTAACAGAAGGAAGAGAGGAAAAGTGTCTCCCCCCGCCCGACTCTGCCTTTCCACAGAATAGCAGCACTTTGATAACATGGCAACGACTCTTTGAAAACAAACAAAATGGCAGAAAGATGGGAGAAGGTGAAACCTACAAGGTTTGTTTCCATACAGATTAACCTGGAAGTAGTAATTATATTCTGAGAGAGTTTATACAGACAACACTGATTATGCCTATTGGATCTACCTGCCCCCACACATACGAAAAATGAGTGGGGAATATGCCCTGGGTTCTCATGAGTTCATTTCATTTATCTCTATTTTTATACCTTCTTTAATTTAATACATCGAAGGTCAAAATCCAACTCTGGGCTATTAATAGATCTACCAGCAGTCACATTTACAGCACCAGGGAAACAGACATCACATTCTTTCCATGAAGCATTGATGATAGCTTCCAGCACTCTGTACCCTTGTTCAAATGTAAAAAAAGGCAATGGGTCCCTTAAGGCAACCTTTGCAGCATATTTTACAATATTGTTGCAGTTATAGAAGCAATGTGTATTTGGAAATCTAGCTTAAAAAATCATTAGAAATAATACAGTGGCTGAGGCAAAAGTCAGATTATACAGAGCAAGAGCTAACTACTTTCTGAACACTTCTAATAGACCTTCCCCTACTTGTTCTTCCAGATGCCTAGTGTGGAATTTTGGATGCCTTACCTTTTTCAGTTTTATGAAATATAATTAAATTCTCTTTCTTTACATCTCATAATCTTTTCCTCCTTACATTTAAATCACGGTAAGTAAAACTTGCCTTGCATACTCCCAGTGACCTAAGCCAGTTATTTAGACTGAGCTGCTACTAATTGACCCGGGCTCTTGGGGTCTTCAAAATAAACTCACCAGAGTTAAAATCTTGCTGTTACATGTTTGCAACCTGGCAGTGTGAAGTAGCTGAGGACAACTAAGATGAATAATCAAATTTTTTATTTATTGTGGTAAAATATGCATAACATAAAATTTACCATTTTAATCATTTTTTACCATATAGTTCAGTGGAACTAACTACACTGACATTGCTTAAAATCATTAGCATCATCTTTTTGGAATTTTGTTATCTCCACAAACTGAAACTTTGTCCCCATTAAAATAATGACTTCTTACTCACTCCTCTCCCAGCCCCTGGCAAACAACATTCTACTTACTGTCTCTACGAGTTTGACTCTTCCAGGTTATCTCATATAAAAGGAACAGTACAATACTTGTCCTTCTGTGCCCAGCTTGATTCACTTAACATAATGCCTTCAAGATTCATCCTAACTGCAGCAAATGTCAGAATCCCCTTCCCTTCCAAGCCTGAATAATATAGCCCATTGTATGTGTAGACTACATTATGATTTGCCATCCACCCGCTGGTAGCCACTTAGGTTACTTCCACCTTTGCTAATGCAACAAATGTTGCTATGAATATGCATACAGAATTATCTCTTTGAGAGGCTGACTTCACTTCTTCGTGTCCACTTGAGAATGAACTGCCAGATCAGATGGAAATTCTACTTTTCATTTTTTGAGAAGTTGCTACACCATTTTCCATGAGGGCTGCATCACTTCTTGTTACCATACCAAGGCACAGGGGTTCCCATTTCTCCATGCCTTTATAACACACAGTTCTTCTCTGTCTGTTTGTCTGTCTGTCTCTTACTTTCTCCCACAGTACTGGAGATTGAACCCAGGGCCTTCATTCTGAGCTTCACCCACAGTCCTTTTGTAAGGATATCACCACTTCACGAAGTTGCTAGGCTCCAACTTGGGATGGTCCTGCTTCAGCCTCCCAGAAAGCTGGGATTACAGGCCTATGCCACCATACCTGGCTTCTGCTTTCTGTTTTTTTGATAACTGCCATCCTAATGGGTAGAAAGTGGTATCTTATTGAGTTTTTGATATGTGTTTCTTTAATAATGTGTGATACTGAGATGATTTCATGTTCCTATCAGTCACTTGCATATCTTTTTGAAGAAAAGTCTGTTCATGTCCTCTGATTATCTTCTAATCAAGTCCTTCTTTGTCTTTCTACCTCATTTTATTTCTTGCTGTTGAGGTACAGTAATTTTTATACACTGTGGTTATAAACTTCTTACCAAATATATGATATGCAGACATTTTCTCCCACTTTTTGGGTTGCCTTTTCACTCTTGGTAGTATATTTGATGTGTGAAAGTTTTGAATTTTAAAGACGTCTGACTTACCTATTTTTTGCTCTTTCTACCTGCTAATCTGTTTTTTGGGTTAAGAAACATGAATTATCTTTTCCTTTGAAGTGAAGAGATAATAAATGGTCATGAAGATATCAAGTGATACCATCTTGATTTGTATCAAAATGAAGAATGTGTTAGGATCTTACTGCTTTCCCATAGAACAGATGTTCTTGGCTTACTTTGCTTGAGGTACACGTAAAAGTAGCGACTGAAGTGTCACGTAGCACATAGCTCCTTAGCCAGCTCGGTTCACTCTAATATATTATCATACACGAGAGGGCTTACACAACAAACATTTACTTCTCATAGTTCTGGAAGCTAGGAAGTGCAAGATCAAGGTGCCAGCAGATTCACAGTCTACTCAAACTTCACTGTGTCCTCACACGGCAGAAAGAGAGCAGAGAGAGCTTTCTGGGGCCCTTTTATATGGGCATTGATCCCATTCGTGAAGACTGCAGCCTTGTGACCTAGTTAGCTCCCAAAGGGGCAACCTTGTGCTACCATCACATTGGGGTTAGGGTTTCAAAATATGCATTCTGAGAGAATGCAAGCATTCCGTCCACTGCACACACACAGCACACACTCAAATGTGACTTCAGGGTCTTTCCTTCATGCCGTTATACTTCATAGTGGCTATGATTGTGTTCCTAATAATCTGTGGAAGCACAGAACCAACAGTAAAGTTGTGAATTTATTTCTAATAGAGGGCAATCAAAACCCCATTTCAAAAGCAAACTAGAGAGGAAGAGTTGAACAGTTCATCTACCCACACTCATCTTGAAAAATATCACACTCATCCTGGATGAAGAAAGTTCATTCATTTATGTGGCATTCTCCATGTGCCTACTAAAATAAAATTTGCTATTTACCACACTGTTACTGCACCTTTGCTGTCACTACACTATGAAAGCTACAGAATGTGCCTTAAAATATAGAGAGAAGTGGGCTGGAGATATGGCTCAGTTTAGAGCATTTGTGCAGCACGCAAGAGGCCCTGGGTTCAATTACAAATCTCAGTGCAGAACACTTTACTTGTAAGGTACTAAGTAGTTACTGGTTTACCAGGAAGAAAAGAAAATCATTGCCCCTTTCTTGGAGGAAAAATACTGTTCCATCCATATTATCACATGTCTAAATGGCATTTTTATTTATGAAGGAAAAAAACATCAAATTTTTAAGGCCATCCTATGTAAAAACTGTACACTCTAGAGTGAGACTTGCTAATATTTTCCACAGCCATCTTTTATCATACTACATTTTACTCTCTGTTCCTTTCGTGGGCTGGAGGGAGGCAATGACATCTTTTTCTGTCACTTGACATCAGTGGATAGATTTTCTAGTTCTGGACTGAATTGTCTTGTATCACTTAATGTGATCTTCAGCAGAACAATTTATATTAGTGATCATACAGCTACTTGAGAAGAAAATCACAATGTACCAAATTTCAAAAGACCTCAACTGTCAAGAGAAGTGTCTTATTTGGGTTTAAAAAGTGAGGCAAGTGTTTCATTAAGTAACAAATGAATAAAATCTTAGCCTTAACCCAAAGCTCAAGGTTAACTATACAGTGTCCAATGCTATGAAATGTTTGGTGCAGAATTGAATGACGTGGGAATACAATTGAAACCCTGTAAATGACCTCAGCTTGGTTCAGGCTTTGTGTGATCAGTTCTTCCATGTTTGTCAAGATGCGCAGCTCCCCATGAGGTCTGCTGAGTTGTACAGAGTATGATATTGACACTCCATCAAGCTGCAAGCCAGTTCTCCACCTCTGCATGCCAAGCAGCGGCTCAGCCTGCCTGTCCTCTCCGAAATGCTGACAAGCAGGTATTGTAGTTCAGCTGTTTTTAATCTTTGTCCTCTACATGCAAATGACTGATGTGTCCACGGAGGCTCTTTTCTTGGCGTGCTCATTAGAGAATGTGTCATGGGTGTCACAAATGTGGGTTAAAACACAGTTCTATCCCAACAGAGAACACTCTTCTCAGGCAAGTAAAAATTTAATATTGGGGATTCTTGGAAGTTTGTTCTAACTATGTTTTAAGTGAGTTGAGTTAGGGGATCATTGGAACATTTCAGTGGTTAGTTATTAGTAAAACCAAAGTGCCTTGCTCTACCAATTTCTAGAAATATGACCTGGGCAAGTTTCCTTAACCTCTCTAAGGTTGCTTCACCTTTTGTAAAAACAAATGATACTAATACAGTCTTTGTCATAGGAGTGTCATGAATGTTGAAGGAAATCCTGTTGAGACTTCTACCTAGGAGAAAATGAGTACTCAGTGCAAAGTGGTCCCTATCCTCATTAACTGCAACATGCTCACAACTAATTGTCCTTCCCAAACAACTATTAGTCTATTCAGTTTCCAATTTCCTTTCTAAAAACAACAAAATAAATAAAATCATTCAAGTAAGATGATAGATATCTGAAGCCTAGAATTACCCAGGTTTTCTGGAGCCTGAAGTTTATACAATTTAAAGAAGACCAAATTGAGAGCAAGAGTACATAATTATGAATGCAGAATTAAACTACATACAATGTCTTACAAGAGACCAGTGTAAGCAAAAAGCGCTGAAGTTTCAGGACCACTAACTTGATGATAAATTTGTCTCTGTACAACTTTTGCGTGAGCGGCCCAAATATTTTGAGCCACTCCTGAAGAATGCAGTGTGATTGGCTTCTACTTTGCTGAGAAAAATGTTTAATAGATGCATAATGGAATGGCAAAACAGAGGTTAAGGATGAGTTTAAAGGGGGCAAATCTATGCAGAGAGAGAAAAATATTTGAGTGCTGAAACACAACTTCTACAACCAGTTACAGAGATTGTCCCTAAAAGCCGATCTATGTACTCAGGCCAGCCAGAGGCCAGCACTTTAGCAGTTGGAGCATCCTGAGGAGATACCTGTCTGCCTGAGCTCCTGGGTGCAGCTAGGCCTGGAAAGTTCTCTTTGAGCCCACACAGACAGGAACACATCTAGGACAGGTCTCCTTTTCTGGACCTGACCAGTGAGCCAATCACAGATCTTCCTCAGCCCATAGGGAGCACCATCCCATGAACTTTTAGCCTTTAGCCTCTCATGCTGGCCAGACTATTATAGATTTCGAAAATCAGTGTATAGTTATCCATTCCAATTATAATTATGAATGGAATAGGTCACCAGAAAAAAAAAGACTACCCAGGTTCCATTAGGTGCGTTTATGTAGAACTAGATAACAACAACAATAAAAATGCAAAATAATACAAGGATGTTGAGAAAGCAACTAAGATTCATGTGCATGGCAAAGGAAAGTCTTATGTTGTCATATTTTAACATTCATATTTTTATATGAATATATAACAGCTTGCAGGTCATCAAAATTGGCCAATTGTTCTCTTTGCGAAAGGATTATAATTTCTTCTGCATGCATACCTTGTAATTTTGTGTTAAAATGTCCCTTCTTCACAAATGCAACTAGAAACCACAATGGGATACTCCTGTGCATCCCTCAGAAAGGCCATACTGAAAAAAAGATACACAATGACAGGTGTGGAGAAGAAATGAAAAAGCAATTGGGATTCTGAAACACAGCTGGTGAGAATACAAATGGTGCAGAAGTTTAGAAGTATGGAAGTCAGTGTGAAAGCTGAGCATACAAAAAACACCTTTTTGTCCAACAACTACACTCTTACATATGTACCCAATATAAATATAATGATAATGACCAAAAGGCATGTAGAAGAATGTTCATGTTAGCACTATTTTCCATAGCTCACAATGAGAACTCAGATGTCCATCAACAATTCAGTGGCTCATTTAATTTGTGATTTATTTGTTCAATGAAATTCTATAGCACTGTAAATGAGTGAAATACAACATCTCCCTATATGAATGAAACTCTCAGGAATAATGCTGAATGAAAGAAACTAGATACCAAACAATGCATGCCCTACGACTCCATTAAAATAGAGTTGTAACAGGCAGTCCTAATTCATGGCATTTAAGAGTTAGGACAGACATTCCCTTTGTGTTTTTTTGTTTGTTTATTTGTGAACTTGCGACCTTGCACTTGCCAGGCAGGTGCTGTGCTGCTGAACTATATCCCCAGCCCAGATATTCCCTTTGTGTAGGTAATGCTTTTATGGGAGTGTGAGAGGCCTCGGGTAGCGTGCTAATGACCCTTCTGCTCTTCTGGGCTTTAACTGTAGCACATACATGCTTACTTTGGGAAAAATCTTTGACTTCTCCACTTATAACCTGTGGAGTTTATGTGTGTTACATTTGAATCAAAAGCTCATTTTAAAATGTTCTTCCATACTTAAAATGATGAAGATTGTCACTGTGGTAGTCCTTCAACTCAAACAACAATGTACAAAACTAAGAAATTCCCATGTCTGGCTACGGCTTATTCACACACTGCTGAAAAATTTAGACATAAAGAACGAAGTCAAATTTCTCAGTTTTTAAGGGGGCAGTATACGCCACTAGGGCAATAAAATAAGGCACAGCAAATAGTGGCTAAAGCCATAAGCTTCAGCAAGGACTTTCTGAACAGAAACCCAGTTGCACAGGAAATATCTCTAAGAATCAAGAAATAGGATCAAGGGGCTGGGGATTTAGCTCAGCGGCAAAGCGCCTGCCTGGCAAGCTCAAGGTCATGAGTTCAGTTGCCCGTACCGGAGAAAAACCAAAAAAAAAAAAAAAAAAAAAAAAAAGAAATAGGATCATATTAAATTAAAAAGCTTCTGCACAGCAAAAGAAACAACCAACAAAGTGAAAAGGCAACCTGCACAAAAAGGAAGCGAATTTGCCAGCAATTCCTCAGACAGAGAACTCATATCTAGAATATATAAAGAATTCAAAAAATTAGACCCTTCAAATAAAAGACCCAGTCAAAAAATGGGCAAGCAAAAAGAATAGTCACTTTGCAGAAGAAATTCCAGTGGCCAATAAATACATGAACAAATGGTCAACATCACTGGCCATTAGAGAAATGCAAATTAAAACAACACTGAGATTCCATCTTAACCCAGAAAGAATTTCTATTATCAAGAAATTAAGTACTAACAAATGATGGAGACGTTACAGGGCTACAGGGCAGGGGAACAGGGGTAGAAACCCATTTATATTGTTGGTGTAAATGTAAACTAGTACAAACACTATGGAAATCAGTATAGAGATTCTTCAAAAAATGAAACTACAAATTCCATTTGACCCACTATTCCCCTTCTAGGTATCTTCCCCAAAGAGTTAAACACATCTGTTGTGGTTTATGTCTGTGTGTCCCCCTAAAGACTCATGCGGTCACGGGGCAGGCTTTTAAAGTTTGATTAAGGGTGTGAGAGCTGCACCCGCCAGGGGCTGGATAGTTTGCATATGTAAGGGAGAGGAAGAGAGTGCTTGAGGCCATTCTGCCCTGGTGTGTGGTTGTTGCATTTGCTGTGTTCTGCTGCCATGAGCCGTAGCTCTCTGCCATGTGCCACTCTGCCTTATAATCTGCCAAATATGGACTGAAACCTCCACAAACTGTAAGCAAAATAAACCTTCCCTTCCTTAATTTTGGGCATCAGATATTTTGTCCCAGCAATGAGAGAAAAGTAACCAAGACAACATCATATTACAGAGATACATGCATATCCATGTTCATAGCACCACAATTCATATTAGCTTAATCCTGAAAGTGGCCCATGTGGCACATGTATATATACAGATGAATGGATAGATGAATGGATAAAGAAAAAATGGTATTCACACACCACAGAGTACTAATCTGCAATAAAGAAAGATAAACTTGAGTCATCTGTGAGAAAATGGATGTACCTTGAGATCAACGTATTAAGTGAAATAAATCAGACACACAAGTTTAAAAATCACATTGTTTCTCTTATATGAGAAATGCAGAGTAAAAATAGAGAGTAGAATAAAAGATAGATAATAGGAAGTAGGGAGATACATCATTCTCAAAGAGGAATGGGATCAAGAGATGGAAGGGAGAGGGAGGGAAGGACAAAGGATGAAATAGAAAGCATTTGGATGTGTTCTGTACACGTACCAACACCACACAAGAATTGTAAACATTATGTACTGCAAAAATGTACAAAGAAAACAAGCAAGGGGATCAAGGAGTGGGTCAGGCGGAAGGAAGGGCAAGGGGATGAAAGAAGGCATTAAGGGGTGTTATGTACATGTACCAACTTCCCACAAGGACTGTAAATATTACGTACTGTGCTCATGTCCTAATAAACTAAATTTAAAAAGAAAAGAAAAAGCCACAAAAATCTACAAATTCCAGAGGACTCTCCATTACATGATGCCATCTAGAAAGAACTGTAGCATTATCAAACACTGTAGGCAAACACATTTTCCCCAAATGCTCTTTCTCATTTCCTGCCATCGTCTGCTCTGAGCACATCTCGCACTGTCGTGATGTACCTTTTCAAGGGTTTAATCAATAGATTTAAGAACACTCATTGTAAAAGAATTTTCCATGATACCTTTTTTATTCTGAGATTTTTCTTGCTCATCTCCAGTTTTCATTTCCTGTCTCTTGACCTGTTTTTAACTTATTACAAAGTTAATTTGAACCGTCTGACCTGTTGCAACATATAGTGCATATCAAGGTAGTTTTACTCAGAAATATTTTGAAACTTTAATTAAATATGAGACAGTTTATCTCTGCCCGCTATTGTAGTCCTAAAACAACTTTCCTTTTCAATAAAGATGAGGTCACACTGACCAAGGCAGACATTAGACCTCTGTGAAAAGGTCTCACAAATGAATCTGGTGGCTCATCTTCTGAAATCCGGCAAAGAGAACAGATCCGAAGCTTGGCATTTACAGAACAATAGAACCATTAAAGCAAATTTGCGTTTGACCATTGGAAGGAAAAAAATCTCTACTCATCTTTTATTTTTTTAATTATAAAAACAATACAGGCCAATGGTTTTGAAAAATAAAATGAAAAGTCAAATCTTACACAACAAAAGGAGTAAAGAACAAAGTAAAAGTACTTTTGCTTTCTTCCCGTTTCCTACCTAAGTCAAACAACTATATGGTCTGTTTTCTTCCTGTTTTGCTCCTGACAATTTGGACATATTATAGTCAATCTTTTAGATCTCCTAGTGGTTACCTTTATAAGCCGATTTTATATCCAAACATCTCTTTCATGCATTATTAATTTTAGATAGGGTATATTAACTTTGGACTCTAAGAAAAATCGATGTATATACTCATCTTTAAAAAAACAGGAAGAAAGAACACAAAATTTATTATACGCCTAAGGCACAGGAGTTTTAGACTCTGTATACTTCCTCGTACCTCCTCTCCCTACTCTACTTGTCAATTTTTATTTGTTATACTATATTTTATGTTCATCACCTGAATTTTACTTTTCAATTGTGCATTTATAATATAATTTAAGGCTCTATTGTTTAATACATTTATTTTAGGCAATCTCTTTTACTCCTGGCTCTAAAACATAAGAAAATCCTTACTCCTAAGCTTCTCTTATGTCCTCTCCTGCCATGAATTTTTGTTATTTATGTTATATTAATTATATTATCAATGATCCATTAGGAAGACATAAAATATTTGTATTCTCTCTTGTAACCTGAATTCCCACAATCAGACTCAGGCTGAAATGGCCATAATACTCATGTCAGCTTTCTATGAATTTCCACCTAAACGAGTCTCAGAGTCAAGTCATTTGTTTTGAGGTTGGGGATATCGCTTGGTGGTAAAGCATGCACGAAGCCTGGGTTCATTCTTTAGTTCTGGAAAAAGAGAGATTTGTTGCAAAGAGACCTGACAGATGTCTCACACACACTTAGAAGTGCAAAAATACCTCTCATTTGCCTTTGGACCTGAGTAGCAACACGGCTGAGAGCAAGCTTCTTGACTTTCACCATTGTCTTCCTGTAGCACTGTAGCAGTTTGCTACTTCAGCATGGAGCTTAGCTATGGAAGATTCTAGAAATAGCTTCACTGTCAGAAACCTCCCATTCCCCAGGAGAACTGCTTTCATTCACACAGGATTATAGGATTCTTTCCTCCTAATCATTTTCTGTGCAAGCAGAAGGTCTACATATGGCTTGTGGGGAAGCCCAGTGTGTCACAAGACTTGCCTGTGTTTGTGGTGATTCTGTACTTTAAAAATTATTTATTTTTCTTTGGCTGAGGTAAGCACTGTATAGTTGACTGCCACCCACTGTCTAACCTCCACTCAGCCACTCTGCCATGCAGCCAACCCAGCCTTCTGCAGAGGGGGCTTTGCAGAGTGACTGTTCCTTCAACCCTGCTGCCCCACTGCATTTTGGCAAAGACAAAGGCCTGGTTTTCCTGGTCCTGCTCTCCAGGGCCACTGGCAGATCTTTCACACCCGCTTCCCTTTTTATGGACCACTCCCTTCCCAGAAGCTGTGTTTCAATGAATGTGGGTCACTTGGGAATTATTTGTTTGACAAACTTTCCTAGCTTGCTCCTCTGAGTTCATTTAATAGGTCTTTTCTCTTGTTTTGCATTCTTCTTCTTGCTTTCCATTAATTTATGAGACGAGAATAGTTAGGGTCAGAACACCCTAACCTTTTTATATTTTAAAGAGAAAAAAACAATAAAAACTATGATACAGAATTTCAAAGCAAGATACTAAGAAATCAACAGTGGTTATTATACTGCATATTGTGATCTTCAGACTAGAACGCCCGAATTCCCTAGGTTTGCTTTGCTTTGGATAGCTTAGTTTATACTCAAAGCACGTTTTTATAAAAATGTCTTCTGGATGGTAAAGGCTCATGCAAGGTCTACCACCACACGAGCATTTCAGCCAGCACTTGCTCACTGGAAAGGGGAGCCCCAGGGCAAGTGTCCGCTGTTTTCACTTGAGGACTCTGAAGAAGCTTTGGGCTCTCCTCTGCCTTCCACCTTGGGCATGACTGAATTCCCGGGGATCCCCAGTTTCATGTGTCCTTCCTAGCATGAGAAACTGACTCGTGAAACACATTCCCTGCTACCTCTCACTCACAAAAGCAAGATGGACAATGGATGATTCTCATGTTTTCCTTTATTTATGGCTACACAAGATTAGAGATTGAGGTCAGTGGACAGAGAACCCTGAAACTCTAAGTAGAGGTCATCAGTTGATTGGAACAAAAACTTCAATATAAAATCTATAATTTTACTTCAACCTTGGTTCACTGTTAAAGTAAGTGGCTGCTCATATAATATAATGGTCTTAAATATCCCTAAGTGATGATGAAGAAATAGCTTATGTTATCAGCACTCATACACGTAATCTAATGAGACCTATCCTTAATATTCTGTGCTTCCTATAAGCAATTCTTCATAAATTAGATTTCATTGGCTGGAAAAAAATTTTATATATATCATATGAAATGCTGCTTCAAGTGAATTGATAATGTTAGTTTACATTAAATGATTAGGGTTAGAAAATTTGCAATAGCTATAAAATATTCGAGCATATATTCTAACACAACAAATCACTTAAGTAAACTGAAAGTCAAAACTGACAGAGACAAAATAGGCACATTTCACTATAATATTTTAAAACATCTATTTCTTTTTAATGAACACTTTTTAAATAACAATTTAAATATATTGATACCACCTTAGATTACAAAGAAAAGCTCAATATTGAAAATTTCTTTAAAATTAGGAAAAGTAAGAATCTATCTTGTTATTGCCTACTATTAATATTTCTTCTAAAAATAAGCATTTATATTTTCATATGTGTAATAAAGCTAATCCTGGGGTGAAACTTTTACATTGATTCTATAAGGTATGTGTTAAAATTCTGGATTTTAAAGTTGATGAACACAGCAAGGAGTCTTATAGCAAATACCATAGAAAACATTAAGCATATAAAATTTTAAAGACATTTTCATGGGAAAGGAGATATATTCTAGAATGAATATCAAATTTTTCCAGGCTGTATTCATCTGCCCAAACCCAGAGAAAATAAGTTTCCCTCAATTGGATTAGATGATTAGACAGAATATTTCCAAACAGGCTGAATCACTATGCTATAACAACTACCCCCAATTAATTACATGAAAAGAAAATTACACACTTTTGTGGCAGTGAAAAATATTACTTATACTAACTATTTGTCTCAGAATATTGGATAATAGATCCCACATAATGTCATATCTTATTTATAAATGCCAATTTTCCTGTTATCAACCAGTGAAAAAGTCTTTATGATTTAGGATAATTTTAAAGGGAAGTGAATATTATTATTACATTATTCATGGAAATAACAAAAGCATCCATCTGAATCACAAAAAAAAAATGATTTTTTAAAAAGTCTCTAAACAAAAGAAAGAAAATGTCATAAAATTGGTATCTTCCTCACAAACAAAGGGACAAAACAAGCTGAAAGGAGAATAAAAACGCATATGCCGTTTTTGGCATGGTCCAAAGTATTTATAAAGGGTATTAAAAGTAGCTGAAAATGAACAGGAAGTATGCTGAAAAGAAAAGGGATTATCCTTATGTCATTTTTAATCTGCATGACAGTGTTTTGAAGTAGATATTTTGCCAGTTTCACAAATAAGGTAATAAAAGTCAAAAATTACATAATTTTGCCGAAGTTTCAGCAGGAATGTAAACTCAGTGAGAGAGTTTGAATTTAGACCCAGGATTCGCTCTAAGGCCATTCTGCTCAGAGCCTTGTCTAAGCTCCACAGCCGCCACATAGGACAATATCAGAATTGGCCCTTCTTTCCTTACTTTTATTTTCCTAACTCCAATACAGCCTAATTTTTCTCTTGCAAAGCTTTATCATCCCAAGAAATTTTCCACTTATTTCTCAGTCATTCATAATGCTATTTTATTAATAATAACTTTCATTAACCCCCACTTTACCTTTTCAATAATGTACCCAATCATTGCTGACTGGTGCTCCTGCAACTAGCTCCAAAATTTGGGGTAGTTCAAGTCAACTACATTAATGATTATAAACATTTCCTTTAAAATATGAATTTTTAGAACTTTAGGTATTTAAAGGCAAAATCAGTTTTCAAAGCTTAAGAGAAACAATAAAGTCACTTCGTTTTACTTATAGGTTTCCTGTTGTAAAGTAGCTCAACTACTACTTTTGGGGTAAGTTTTCTTTTTCTTTGTCTTTGTAGTGCTAGGGATCAAACCCAGAGCCTCACACGTACTAGGCAAGTGCCGGACCACATTCAGCCCTTAACTAATGCTTTTTATAAGTTCATACAAAAAGGTATTTAGGGGCTCTCTGTCAAATTTCTAGCCTTAAACATACCATATACTGCAGTATTTTAAAGAGTTAGAAATAAAAATAATAATGTTATTAGTTGGTAATATGGTCTTCAATAAAGTAACAGGATTAAACAAAATTGGCTAAATAAGTGTCTATTAGATATACTACCGTTTCTTCCAGTACCCAAATATGTCAAAAATCATGCATCCATATCACAAAATGTAGGCTTATGCATTAGGAAACTGTCAGTGGGTAATAAAAATAATCAAGAGGAGGAATTAAAGAAGTTTCCCGATGCAAGTATTCATCATCATCAGCTCAGGCCCAAACTTCATGATTCTCTGGATGAAAGCACATCGCTGCCACTACCTGGATCAAACCATTGGAAAAGTTACTCAACTTTCCTGATTTTGGTGGGGAAGGGCTAGATATGCATTTTCTAGAAGAAAAGAAGTTTCATCCTCAACTACTACTATACCAGATCTGAAGTTCAAGCCCGTGAACAACCCTATATCCAGGCTGTAAGCACACACACACTTCTCGCACCTTGGACCATTAGAGGAGGAGGACCACCTGCCCTCACATGCTGCAACCAGCCATCCACCAGTCATCCATCCACCCAATGAGCGCCCACTGGGATAATACCTGGAATTTTTTGTTAGTCATTTTAAACAGGTTTAACTATATCTTTATACAAACAATCAAATTTGAAGCAGTTTTGACTACTATTTTTTCCAGTTTTGTGTGTGTTTGGGAAGGGGTAAGAAGTACCAGCAAAGGAAGAAATTTAGTGTTAAATTTTCTTCCTCTCCTCACTATGGTAGATCTGGAGAGGTCCACAAACACTTGGATCCATTTACTGAAGGCTGAAAAAATATATATGTATATGTATATGTATATATATATATATATATACACATATATATATTTATATATGTATTATAGAATATACATTTATATATTAATTTATATAGTCATATATTATATTCATTTATAATAAGTGTATGATAAAATTTATTTTAATATATTTGTATATGAAAGCCAGAAACAGGTTCCAAAGGACATCAGCATCAGAAGTTCACAAAGGTCAGTGAAATTACACTAAATTACAAAAAGATAAATGCCTGCTCTTTGGCTAGGAATCTGCAGAGAAACTCCTATTCTATTATTTGGTCTTTTATTTATGTATCTATTCATTTGCTTCATTTAATTTGGAATTTGCAAATGTAGTGGGTCAACAATTAAGAGATTGTATAAAATGGACTTAGAAATGGCTTAGTGCTTTTTTGTGTGTTCCACTCTGAAGTCCTTCAATATCTAGTTGTTTGCTAGATTTACTTAATGAATCTCAGTTTTTTTTAAATGATTAGCATTAGGAAATCAATATTTTTGTGACAGGGACAAAGCATAAAAACTCCTCCACATCCACTTCCTAGTGATGGTGAATAATAAAGCAAGGTTGGTTTTGACAAGGACTCTAAAGGAGGATGCAAGTGAGGACACAGAGGCAAAACATAATATCAAAAGATACAGTGTTTGGGATGGGCTCATGACAGAGGGGGACAGGCAGAAAGAGCAAGAGGAAGAAGGAGGAGAAGAAGAAGGAAAAGAAGAGACTGAGACGGAGAAGAGGACAAGACTAGGAGGGTGAGGAATAAGAGAGGAAAGTGGAGCTGGAAGGGAGGGGAAGGAAAGGGAGGGGAAGAGAGGGGAGGGGAGGAGCGGAGAGGAGAGGAGAGGAGAGGAGAGGAGAGGAGAGGAGAGGAGAAAGGAGAATGAAGGAATCTGAGAAGTTACAGAAGAAGTGGGATTTGGGAAGAGAGTTTAAGGTGAACTTGCAATGAAATTAATGCCCCCCACATCCTATACACACCCCTGCACACCACTTTGGTGTGCAGCCTTCAGCAAGGCCCACATTGGTTTTGCAAGGTTTCATGGGATGGTGTATATGTCTCTAATGCCACAGTCTACTGAGGTAAGCGTTCAGTTAGGAGCTAGGAGCAAACAGCCAGATATTGAAGGACTTCAGAGTGGAACACACAAAAAAGCACCAAGCCCTTTCTAAGCCCACTTTGAACAATTTGTCTTAATTGTTGGCCCACTACATTTGCAAATTCCAAAGTAAATGAAGGGAATGAGTAGATACATGAATAAAACACCAAATAATAGAATTGGAGTTTCTCTGCCAACATAAGAAGTCCTTTAGAAAACAAGACAATGACTCTGTGATATCAAGAATGAAGGACAAACCTCCTTTTAGGGTTAGCAGATGAATTTAGTCTAATGATGAAATGACTGCTGAGGTTCTGCTGCTGAAGTCATTTCTTCCAAAGAAATAGCAAGTGTGGAAAACCAATAAATAAGTGCCATTAGCTCTCACTACCTCAACTTCATGATGAATTGTGCAGACAAAAAAATGCTGATGTGAGGAAAGAGCCCAGCAACAACTTCACATATCAAAAAATACATTAACTATGGGAAAATGGATCTCAAAAATGCAGTATGCTTCTAGTCATCCAGTTATCAATCCTGACACTTCTCAAGGGTAGACAGGTGGGTTTTTCCAGCCCTTCTCTCCTGGGTTTTCTTCCCTTCTAGCCAGCCTCACTTAGAAAGTTCTACTCTCGTATCCCTGGAGGTGACACATGAATACATTTACAGTCCTAGGGCCTTTGTAAAACTCTAAACCCAGCTTTGCAACTGACATGCTGGGCCCAGGTAGATAGGTACCCTACTAAGACCTTGCAATTAGTACAGGCTAAATAGCACAGCTTCGTCCAGGCTTTGATGCATGCCTCTTCTCTCCCTAGAAGGTGAGAAAAGCGAAGTGCAGAGCTTAATCTACAAACCTAGGGTCACTGGGCAACCAAGGGCAGGACAAGGTCAGAATGCGCACCCTGATTTCCTCCTTCCAAATCCCATGCCCACCTCATTAATCTAACTTGCTTCACACTCCTTTTCACTGCTGCCATCTTACTAAAACCATTGCTTCCCTCTCCTAGGCAGAGCAATGGTGGGCTTGGTTGGTCTCTTCTGCCCTGATCTCTCCTTGTTCCTTCCATTCCCTCTTCCCTCCCCTCCACTCCTCTCTCCTCCCCTTTCCTTCCTTATTCCTCGGGCCTCACTTATGGGTCTTATGCTCTCATTGCGCCATTCCACTTTCGAATAAACAGGTAGCAAACAGTTAAAGTCATGGCCTCTGGATCCAGACTCCCCTTACTGGAGTCCCCGCTCTACCTCTTACTATTCTGTGGTGTTCAGCAAGTGAGTCTCTATATACTTCGTTTGCTCATCTGTGAAATGCGATGCTTCTGATGACCTATAGTTGCCCAATGATGAATAAATGAGTCAACGTGTATAAAGTGGGCACAGAGTACAGTGTAGAAATCTGCTACGAGAATGATGAGTTAGCCTGCTGAGTTTGGATTTTGTGGTCCTGGCCCACCTTTTACACACAATCCCTCCCTATACAAAGCATTGCTATCAGGTTCACCATGCACTACCTCGCAAGCAACTCCTTTCTACCCTCCTGCTTTGGTCATTCTTCCAAGTATTTCCCCATCTTGGAGTGGTCTTCGCAGTCCCTAGCGTCCAGATGGTAGGTGCGAACTTGACTCCCATTTACTCTAAAGCCATTTTAACTGAAGGTTCCCACACCACTGAGGGCACAGCCTCTGGGTCCTTGTGCCTGGACTTGAGTTTCCAGCTCTTTCACCAATGGCTGTGATGCTGAGAAGTTATTTAATGTACGCATGTCTGAAATCTGCTCACTCATTCATTCATTCATGTATTCCATGTCTGTAGTAGGTAACGTTTACATTCCTGGTATGGAGTTAATACATATACATGACACATTTTAATTACTTTTTACATCTTTCCTTGTTCTTCCTCTCTTTCCTTCCATCTCTTGATCCCCTTCCCATGTGAGCAAGTTCTATCTCCTTACTTCTTAAAATCTAGCTTTTACTTTGCACTTCATTTAAATTTTGGGTTTCTTATATCAGAGAAACCATGTTTTATTTAAACTTCCGTATCTGATTTATTTCACTCAACATCATGGTCACAAGGTGAATCCATGTTCCTACAAATGACTCAACTTTATCTTTCTTTATGGCGGAGTCATACTCTGTGTTGTGTAAGTACCACATTTTCTTTATCCATTCGTCTTCAGATGGACATATAGGCTGCCTCCAAGATTTAGCTATTATGAATTGTGCTGCTGTACACACAGGTGTGTATGTATCGCTGTAGTATGCTGTGTTTAACTCTTTGGAGAAGATATCTAGAAAGGGATAGTTAGATCAAATGGAATTTCTAGTTTTAGTTTTTTGAAGAGTCTTCATACTGATTTCCACAGTGGTTGCACTAGTGTACATTCCCAATAGCAATGTAGAAGTGTTCCCTTTTTCCTGCAGCCTCACTAGCATTTGCTGTTATTTGGTTTTTTGGTGATGACCATTATTTCTGAGATAAGATCAAATTTCTTAATGGAGATTAAAGTGACACTTTCTTTGTAGGTCTTGATCACCCAGTGAGACAATGTGTGTATAGAACAACATTTGGCTCAGCAATTGTATTGAGCAAAATTTACCAGCAATTGCTTGCCGAAATGCACCTACCTGCTTTCATATATGCCTCCCTGTTTCCTATTATGGAAAGTGGGAACTAACAAATGTTGGTTCCTTCGTTTTACAGGGTCTTGGATTGTATCTAGCTCCAAGTAGTTACTACCAAGAACTAAGCATTTGTTGAGTGAATGCATATCAGTCAACCTTTCTGCCTTAGTAGTTTGAGCATAGTGACTATTTAGCTCAAGTTCATAAATTCGAATATCTACTGTATTGAACATCAATTCTAAAAGATACAGGAAATTTGCCAAAATCCAGACACAAAATCAGTATTTTAGGTAACGAATTACTTCCATTTAGCCTTTTTTTCTCCTACAGTAAGGGGGGAGAATGCAATTCCTTGAGCTTCCTGTTCTGATTAATTCTGGAGATCCTGAAATTGGAGTTTTCATTTCAAGAGCCATTCAAATATCTGGAAAAGGATTTTTAAAAAACTTCCTGAATCAAAGATTACATTTTGTTGGAAGAAATGAAGTAATACAGAATTGTGTGGAAGAGGAATAGTAATAGTCAACCAGCAAAATTCAAATGTAGTCATGGATTAACAGCTCAAGGCTTAGAGTCAGACAGAATTCAAATCTTGGGTTGCTCACTTACCAGCTGTGTGACCTCATGCCACTGAATTGCTTTGTGCCTCAGTTTCCTTAACTGTAAGTGGGGACACTAATGCCTGTCTCATTAAACAGCAGAGTGCCTGAAAGAATAACAAACACTCAGTAAATGGTGTATGTTAATAACAGTAACAACAGCCACATAATAATAGTTTGGGCAACAAGTTCGACTTTTCCTTCAGTGTCAGTTAATTAAAATACAAAAATCTGCATGAACTAGAGAGTAATCACAGTTTGGGGTCTGATAAAATCTATACTTTAGCTACAAAGAAAAAAAGAAAATGATTAGAATAGGGCAATATTTCATTATGCTTCCCTCCTATGCATCATTACTTCCTGATCAATGTTTTAGATTCATTTCCTAAAATGATGAAATTCTGAGACAAAATCTCACGCTTTAAAGATACAGGGGAGGCAAGGCTTTGTGAAGAATAGTGCTAGCAACTGAACTAAAGGCTGAAAGAACTTGAAATGGCGTAGCCTACAAACTAAATATTTTTCAGATTTAGAATAACACTAATTTAAAACAAAAGAAAAACCATCCCAAACTCCATAAACCTATGACAGCTAGAGATCTGAAGTTTATAAATTGAAGAATGAAATTTTCCTGGAGTAAGGAGTAAGAATTCCAGTTGAGAAACCTCTTGCTGAGAGCAGTGTGCTGGTAAACTCACATGACCTGACTCGAGCATTACTGACATGGACTGCAGTAACTGGAAAGCTAAGTACTGCAAACTCCCCCTAGTGCAAACTCACCCCACTGAAACAGGTCAAGCAGATAGACCATTAGCCATGCAAGTGGACATTTCTAAGATGGGAAGCAACTAACACCAGCAAGGAAGGTTTGGAGTCCATTGAAAGTCAGTGTGTATGTCAAAATAAGAACTTTTACATCATAAAACAACATAAAGGTAAGGCCCAGAGGGACAAATAAATATTTGGAGAGACTACAATGTGACCAATTGTGAAAGAAAAGTTGTTATTGTGCAGATCTTGCCTTATTAAAGTAGGGGCCACTGGTCTATTGAATACAGACAACTTGTCACGTGTTCTTCTCAGCTAAAATCTCAAGGTTTTCCCGAGATCCTTCAAAACTGAGGTGGTTTTCCTTGATAACTCTAGTTCACCTACCAACGGACAAAATGCCCACTTTGTCCTCTTTTTCAAACAAATAAGACAATCCATTCTCCCCAAAAATGTTAACCAACATTCACTGCTCCCAGCTGGATTTTTCCTTCCCTCATATAGATACGCTTTTGTTTTCATTCTTTGGTAATGGTCTATAGACCATTTTTCTCACAATTAATTGTACACACAAATAACGTAGTATGTTTCAAAATGTTGTTTTGAAATACTATATTCAGTTTCACTGAGAAAAATTACTTTTGTAGGATGGATAATAAATTTTCTGATACAATAAACACTGTGTCATCAGCCCAGGCAATGCTTGGCGATGTGAACACCTGGTCCTTGAGTACAACTAATGGCAAGCATGATATAGACAGCACAGGCAGGATCATAAACCTGCAGTATGTCAGAAAGAAGAATTCCAGGGAAAGTGGCAATTAACTCTGAGAATGGATGAAGGGAAAATCCCATTTGCCATTGCATGGCTTGATTGCCTTTCAAATTTATTAAGTGATCTCATTAAACATTTCCCACTGATGTTGTGGTACGTCAGCAAGAAGTTGGGCACACTCGGCCTGATGTCTTATTTCGTATGTTCCCCGGAATGCTGGGAGAATGAAATATGCTGGGAATGAGTGAGCTTGCCAACTGTGGGCCTGCACACAGACCCAAGTATAACACAGGCGAGCCAGGTTAGTAAGACTATCACCAATGCGGTTAAAGGTATAAAAGGCAGTGAACATGCAGGGATGCCACCCTTCAATACATCAAGGCAAGAACAAAGAAAGAAACACAAACAAGTATTCTGCACATAGCTATTTTCCCATACACAGATATCTGGTATCTAAAAATGCTTATAGGTATCCTGTCCTATTGTGAGACAAGTGCATTGGCATATTCAAAACCTACGATTTGGGGGTCTTTAAAATAATACTTTGTTGAAGTTGAAAGTTGAAATAACACTGAATATTTTAGAAAACCCCAAGTAGAGGCCTCTCTAAGACCTGGATTAATTTAAGTGGTCTGGTTCACATGGATTTTCCTCCACTTCCGCACCACTTCCTGGCTTCTCTTACCTGAACTTCAACCCTTAACCTATACCGATAATCTCCCCAGTCCCAAACTCCTGCCTTTTTGCTGTCCTTCACCCCAAATGTTTTCACTTCAACTCAACACCTTTTTGACATTTAAGGACCTTTTTACATGCTCTGCTCTCATGCTAAAATTTACTGTCTCTATTAACGGGTAAACTCTCAGTTACCCCTCAACTTCCAATAGGGACCACAGGCAAGCCTGGCTTGGGAGCGAAGAGGTCTGATACTGAACTCCTGGCTTTCTGTATCTCTGTTTAGGCATTTGCCGTGGTGCAAATGGCTTTACCCTCGGAAAGGGTAACCCTCTACCCTCCGTTTCCTTATTTTAAGAAGGGCAAAAATGATGCTAAATTGCTCTTTATTGTGAAACTAAGGACATCACCACTGCCTGGCAAAATGTCCACACCTATGTCTTCCTTTCTAATAGCTTGATGCTGGAAAATCAGGTAAGCATACTTGAATATCTAACATATTTTATAACCATTTCTAATGGCAATTTGCAGTTTTTAAAACTCATGTGTGCATCCCTCAGTTGTGGGTGAGTTTTCCCAGACAAAGACTGTTTAATCTATCTTTTCATTTGAATTACATCAAACACACGGATTGGCACATAACAGGTGTTCAATCAGTGCCTACAGTGGATGCTCAGTAAATGTTTACCAAGTGAACGGATGGTTGAGTGAATATAGTGTAGGTGGAGATTCTTCAGTTTATAACTCAAAGCCAAATACAGATGATGTGATAACTCTCCTTTCAAGCTGTTTTTCATGAAACTGCTCTTTCCCAAGGATTATACGCTGTGCAGGACATACACCTATAACTAGGGACTTCTGCAAATGAGCATTGCTTCAATCTCAGTGGCTCCTGTAAACTTCAAGCTGAAACTCATCTTCATTGTGCTCTATTGAAAAGTAGGGAACTTTTGAAGAGATTGACTCATGATGAGTCTGTCTTAAGGAATGGGGTCAGTGATCTTACATAAGACCTTGAAGGTAGCTGCTGGCCCTTCCCCATGTGAAACCATAACATTTTTTCTTCCATCTTGCAAGAGCATAACACAAGGGCACTATCTTTAAGGAGAATGAGCCCCCATCAGAAACGGATCTGCTGAGGCCTTGATCTTGGACGACCCAGCCTCCAAAACTATATGCAATAAATTTATATTATTTATACATTAAAGTACTGTTATGGCAGAGTGAATGGACTGGTACATGTACATATAACTTTTGAGCTTTATGTTTCTAAGTCAAACCAAACCAAATGTAGAATGAAATATTCTTTAGAAAGCCATTTCCATCATGAAAGTAGAATCTGACATCTATCAGACACTCACAGCAAAGCAATATAACCATATACAGAACTATTTTAACCAATTATGTTCCTCAGCTTCATTCTACAAGACCACAATTGATCTCCTGACCCAACCTGAGTTGAGGATATAAATCACTGTTCTAAGCCTCCTAGGTACTCTTTAAGCTCAAAGGCAGATTTGGCTCATAGAACACCTATAGAGGAAAAAACTAGCCCACAAGAGTTTCCTTACCTTATATAATCTAGACAGTCCACCATAGTGTACTTCACTATCTCAAACCCAGATCCCAAGCAAATGTCATAAACTAGACACTTACAGTGCTACACAGCATACACAACACTTACAGTGTCACACAGCACTCCTTATAAAGCCTAACTGTATTTTTCCTAATCAGGCCCACAAAATTTCTCTCTAGATCCTCAATTAACAGCTCTACATTGCCCAATATTCCTGAACAATGGCCATAATGATAATTTTTTAAATTTTATTTTTGCAATTAAAAAGATATTGAGGTAATAAATATTACAGAAAAGTCTCTTAATGAATACTTGCCTACTGAAAGATCACCTTTGATTTTACCATTAATCACGAGGCAAAGAATATATACTGCATGGATTTAATGATAATTTTTGGTTATTTGTGTTTTAATTGCTCTGACTGCTTTCTCGTTGGTCAAAGTGTCTCCAGATTTTTACCTCTTCAGTCTGTTCTGCACATCCTGATCTCTTAAAACTCTACTTCTCTACCTTACACACTTGCCCTCTTCTAACACACACGCACACACCGTTTACCTTACCCATTTGCCCCCTCAAGCCCTGACATCTATTTCCCATCATGCCATAAGCCGGACCCGCTCATCTCCTAGATTCTTTATCTTCTTGATTCACTCCATTGTTGTTCCGCATCCAGAGCTCAGAGCTATCTACGCACTTCTCTCCTTTTTTTGAATCCCCTTCTCTTACTCCTGGACCAAAGACAAAGGCATGCCTTTGAACTCAGACATTTTCCCTCTACTAGCTGTGTGACATTTCAAGCTCAGCATGGGATTAATTTGTTCATCTAAATCCAAAACAAGGATCTCAAAAGACCATGAGAGTTACAATCAAGAAAGATCCTTTGGCCTTTCTTCCAAGACAAGTCGGCCTGTGCCAAATATTACAGCTCTCTGATACTAACTGATGTGGTTCCATATAGGAATTAGCCATATGTCAGGCATCTTTCTAGGATCCAATTGACACAAGATATATCTGCCTGGCCCTATTCCACAAATTTCCTCTTATTGTGAAGGAGTGTCTGAGATAGCAAAGGAAGCACTCAGCTTTCTGAATCTCAAACACCACTATTCCTTGAAGAAGGCCCCAAAGAGAAATAAGCCCCCAGTGCCAGGGCTATTAGGTTGAGCTCTGGCAAGGTCATTGCTAGTGCTGACAGGTAGAGTGATGCCAACTGCTGGATACAAATAATTTACAGAGCTCTAATGACTGTTCCACTGACATTGGTCCAAGAAGTAGATTGTACAAATCATCGGTCACCTAAGTGAGAGTGAAAATGATGCAAGGATAGCAAGTCCGTATGGGTCAGTCTTTGAACTTGGAGATGCCCTCTTAACTCTAAGATTGAGATGGGCCATCATCTTAGTCTCTGCCACATTTTCCACCTCTATGACAAAAGAAAAAGTATTGAAGGTGATGAAATTAATTTTCTAAAGCTAGATCTCTCACAGGGGACTAATGACTTTGTATTTAGAATTCCAACCAAGTAAAGTCTCAGCCACCAAGAATCACATTAAAGGAAGCTCACCGATTTCTTTGAAAAAGTGTAGTCAATGCCTTTGTGCAAATTAGATTTATAAATGAGGTGAGTAAGGAAAGAGAATCATACTGATAAGTCTGGGTACAGTGGAAAGTAATTATTCTAGGAGGACAAATATCCTTCTCACAAAGGATGGCCACTCATTTCATTGCAGAAAGACCTAAACTGAACGTGTGATAATGCAAAATGAGGTCTGGCGACTAAACAAATAGAGAAGCTGAGAAAAAGAGGAGGCAAAATGTGCTGCAGTACCTGAGAAGTATACTCATCCTCCTGACAAAAACAGAGGCTTAAATGCCCTCCCATCTGGAGATAAGAGATAAAGTTCAATGGTCAATAAAGAGAAAAAAAAAAAAAAAGAAAAGAAAGAAAGACACATAATAGGAAGTAGGGAGACAGATATTTTTCAAATGGGAAGGGGATCAAGAGATGGCGGGAGAGAGAAGGGAGAGGAGGGAAAGGGATGCAAAAAGGAATAAGCATGCACCAAGTCCACACTCGGAATGGAATCATTATGTCCTGCAAACATGGACTATAAAAATTAATAATAAAACAATCAAAAAAGGAAAAAAAAGAGTCGATGGTGAAAGTATCTTGGCAAGGAAAGAAAGGTCCCCAGAAAATTGAGATTAGGCTAGACTGTCTGGGGAAAGAGGCTCCTATTACATTCCTCATGCTGAGTAGGAGACAAAGTATTATATTTTTAAAAATCATTGAATAAAGGACAAAGGAGTTCAAAAATGTCAAGAAGTTAATGAGTCAGCACACCCTACCACAGAGCTCTGAATTCAAGTGCAGTGTCTTCCCCAGAACAGTGCAGAACCAATTGAGTTGGACGTAAAGCAGATAGGGACCTCTCTGACTTTCAAAAAGTTATTTAATCTCAACTAAATGATCTGTACAATGGGAAAATAATCCTCCTAGTATTACTGAGGGTGATATAATATATTTCAAACACTCAGCACAGCACTAGGCATTTATTAAAAGATGTATCTTAGCAAGAAAGTAACTCACTGTACAAGATGCACTAGCACTGCCTTTGTGTCTCTTTCTCCTTGCAGTTATGAGCTCCTTGGGAGCAGGTGCTATGTCTCATCTATCCTCATAACACAGCTGGCACATAGCAGGTGCACAATAAATGTTTGTTGAATTGAACAGAAAGAGTTAGAACTTTGAGTTAATAAGCATGAGGGCCAAAATATTGCTTCTAGCCACCTACCTGTACATAAATCGGCTTACTTATCCCTGAATAGAGTTCTCTATGTACCATGCCTATTTATACAAAGGAGCAGAAAGAGGCTTAATAACATAAAGGATGCAGAACCTTGGTGCATTGCTCAAGAATTAAGCCTTTGTACAAAGTACACACTAGAATGAGTTTGCATACTATTCAAATTTTGCCCTTGCGTTGGACTTGGCATTGCCCATACTGAGGAACACTGCACTGCCACTGAGGCAGGCTGTGGATGGAAGTGAATTTCCAACCCCAGATAGATGGCTTGGCCCTGACATGAATCTGAGAAAGAGAACAAGCACTAGAGGACTGGAGGCAATTCTATTTGTATGCAAATTAAATAACTAAGTTGACACAAGTCGCATTTAAGCCATTTTAATGTAGATTTCTCTCCATGAAATAAGAAAATATGACCAAAAATGAAGATAAAGCTTCCTCTCAAATTTACTTTCCAATGGAAGGCAGATGGGAATGATGCACAATAATATTTTGTGATTTCCAAGCTTCAGGTGGGGAAGGTCCTCTCAACACTTCCCCAGAAGAGTGTATACCAAAAGAATCTTCTAACGGGAAAGGATAATGCAAAACCACAGATTTTTGTTTTACCTTACACATCATAAATCCCACCTGTTATCTCATAGTTTGGAGGACCTGATCCCTCCCTAGCCATACGGATGCACATATATTCTTCAAAGTGGATGTTGGCCAAACCTTTAACTTTGGAGGTGACAACTACAACAAAAAGTACCTGAATTTGTTTCTTCCAACCAGATGTACATAGACCTTCTATATAAA
This sequence comes from Chinchilla lanigera, assembly GCF_000276665.1. NCBI lineage: Eukaryota > Metazoa > Chordata > Mammalia > Rodentia > Chinchillidae > Chinchilla > Chinchilla lanigera. Next base: position 964,876 of record NW_004955544.1, read on the forward strand.
TTTTGTGGAATGTCAGGTAGATTTTTCAATCTTAATAAAGAAAGTATGGTCTTTATGTACAATAATGGAATATTATCTCGCCATAAAGAAAAATAAACATGAGGCATTTCTAGAAAAATGGATGTATCTTGCAACCATAATGTTAGGTGAAATAAATCGGATGCACAAGCTTAAATAGTGCATGGTTTCTTTTATAGGAAAAACACAAAAGATAAACAAAGAACAAAACAAAAGATAAGAAACAGGGAGATAGAGCTTTTGTCAAAGAGAAGGGGACCAAAAGACAGAGGGGAGCGAAAGGGGATGAAAAAGAATTCACATGTGTTCTGTATATGTACTAACACCCCCCCACACAAGGCATGGGTGCATTGTGTGCTGCCAACCTGTACTAATAAAAATTGAATAAATAAATAAATTTCATCAACAAACTAACTTTGGTTGTTGGACTTGTTAAATCATACCAAGAAAAGATGATGATTCTAATCTGTCAGGGACAATTATGTTCACAAGTTCACTCTGCTCTACGTCACAGACCATGCCACATATTTAAAGTGTAAGCCCAAATTTCATAAAAATGATATAAGTCTAGTAATATTACTGTATCATTTGAAGACTTGAGTTTCATTTTCCCAGATTGGGTTACAACCTAGGTTACACAAGATCCTTCAAGTATCTCTTTTCCCAGTTAACTTTGAGGGGTGAAAAGTCATTTTGTCAGCACTGTTATGTCTAAAGGAACCTTTCCTGAGGATCATAATTCCTGTTTTATAAAAGTGCGCTGACTTCAGTTACCTTTCATCTTGGCCAAGCCTTTGTAACAATGAGTGCAAAGCTGAAAGATGGCCTCGTGGCTGCCTTCTTACAAAAACATTTCAAATGCAAAAAAGCTCAACATGCCTTAGGTAATGAATCATACATGCTTGCGAAACTTCAAGTACATAATTGCCTGTCCATAATAATTTTTGAAAATTAGCCCATTTCTAAAGTTTGTGCATATGGCCCATAAAATGTGTCACTTTTTCTATGATTCATAGACTTTATTTCAATTTTAAAGCAAACAGATGTTTATCTTTAAATGAGGTAGAAAAATATAATGCTTTAAAAACTTTTGGTACATTTATTATGGTTAAAAATGGCAAACATCTGTAGTTAGGAAAAATACACTATGGTGCCTCGGTCCTATGGGAAACCACAAATTAGGGGTTGACAAGTTGCAGGTACTTAAAATGTCTGGCTATATTGCCATTCGTATAAAACAGGGAGCTTAATCGGGATTGTATTTACTCTGCCCATATGTTGCTTTCTGACTACAAGGGCACCTTGCTTCATGCTGCAGTATTTTAAGAGTGAACTCTTCATGAAGAAAAAATAAACAGTAGCAAGGGGCTATTTGTGGCTTTTATTTCTACTTTTAAATGTTACACTATGTTGCTAAGCAATTTTTTAAAAATCTATTATTAAAAGCTGCCAGGAAAAAACAATTTTTACTTTCAGGATTCTCAATTAACCCATGAACCCAGGATCCTATGTTTTAATATTAGTTCTAATTCAAATTTGGATGAAAATCAGTAAATTATAATTTACCTACCCATTTACTAAAATAAAATTAATCTGGTTATAAATATTAATATGACTTGGGAAACACTATGCACCTACCCATATTTTATAGGTGGTATTCACATTTCATCTCTCTGTTCTGTATCCAGTGAACACACTTGAGCGACTCACTTAGTTCCTTGGATTTAATGATTTCTGTACCAAATCAAATTGTAGCATAAAACATTTAAACTTATCCAATAAAAGTGTTCCTCCAAATATCAAAATGTCAGCCCTTACAGGTCTCTTGGGGTTTTAATTTATTCTTAATGTTGAAACATTACATTTTCTAAAAGTATTCCTTACCTTGAGTTCATTGCTGCTGTTTTTAACTGTAAATATAAATGCATCTTGAAAAGGATAACTAAGTGGAATGGGTTTCGCCATTGCTTTGAAGTCAAATACCCTTGTATGTGAGGGTGATTCCACAGCTATTCAAGTTTCAAAAATACCTTTCATTCTCTGGGTCAGAGATCTAGCTGAGATGTGAACTTCCATTTACGTTCTCAACATTCCCATTTTGAGAAGCTTGCTAGCTTTGCATTGACAGTAGATACACTCTTCAGTACCTGGTAAAGTTATTCAGTGGACTGCTGCTATCATTTTCTGAAATGTGTCTCCATGATGATACTCTGTAGGAATTAATCTTTTAATACTTCATAGTATGTTGTTGTTTTCAAGTGTAAAATGAGTAAGGCTGCCCTGTGTTTATGTTTAAGAAGAAATCCTAAAAGTACTCTGTTTCCCAGTTGCCCAGTCCATATAGAGTTTCTGCTGACACAAGGGTCAGAAACCTGTAGCTTGAGGGCCAGAATCCATTACACCTTGCTTTATAAATAAAGTTTTATTAGAATTAGATATGACCATTAATTTACATGTTATCTACGGCTGCTTTGGTGCCACAGCCAATGGCAGAAATGAGCAACTGTGACAAAATGATCTGATATTTAAAGCCTTACCCTTTACAAAAATCATTTGCCAATTCCTGCTGTAAATCATTGGTGCTACTCCTAGGCATTGAGCTGCTTCTGCAGTGCAGACCTCCACTTCTGCTGAGTAGCTAGCAGTTGAGGATACAGAGCAGGGAGGGATGGCAAGTCTGTGCCCCAGAGCACACCTGGACAGAATGATGAGAATTAAACCACAAGGGTGTCCCCGGGTGTAGTGGCGCACAACTGTGATCCCAGCACTCTGCAGGCTGAGGCAGGAGGATTGTTGTGAGTTTTAGACCAGCCTGGGCTACAAAGTGAGCTCAAGGCCAGCCTGAACTGCCTAGTGAGACCCTGTTTCAAAAGGACAAAAAAAATAAAATAAAATAAAAAAGTAAACGCAAAAAACATTAGGGTGTCACAGTGATACAAATATTGTTTCAGAGCTGAAATCAAGCATTAGTTAAAAAGGGTACATCAACAAACCAAACCTCTCACTGACCTCAGTTGTTTACTAATGACATCCAACATAAGATCTCAATCAGTCCACTGACCATCAGTGAGAATGCACTGATCCCTAAAGGTTCGTAGACCACAATGGATCCCTACCACCAATGTGACTATAAAAAAGTTTATTTTCTGTGTTGCCCAAACTCTCAATGCTAAAAGTTCCTCAGCACTACTTCTCAACCACTTTTTCTTCTAAACCTAGAGCCTTCTTCAGTTCACCTCTCTGCTTTCTGAAGTTTGTTTACTAGATACTATGGCTTGTATACAGATGCCTCCCAAAAGCTTCATGTGGTCATAGTTGGGGCTTTTTGGAGGTAGCTAAATGTAGGGTGTGCGCTGCTGAAATGAAGAATGTGATACACGGATTGATTGATGGTGTGATGCTAGGATTAAGGGTGTCCCACCCTGGGTCTGAGTACTCCCCACCCTAAAGGTGGATAGCCTGGATAAAATACAAGGGACGGAAAGAGAGTTACTGCGTGTTGCTTTTTGCTTGCTTGCTGCTTGCTGCCTTGTGCCTGCCCTGCTTTGCCATGGGCTATTTATCCTATGATCCCCCTCTGCCATGCCACTGTGCCTTAGAGTCAGCTGACCATGGACTGAAACATTTAAAAACTGATCCAAATAAACTTTTCCTCCTTTAACTTTGGAAGTGTTGGGTATTTCATTTGAGTAATGAGAAAAGTAACTAAGACACTAGATAATCTATATAATTATACACCACTTTCTTGGAATTAGGAATAAATGAAAGTCGTTTTTCTAACTTTCTCAAAGGGTACATGCTAACCTGTATGACTTAGTGATAATAAAAGGGCACTTTTAATTGAGTTTGCAAACTTCATTTCATTAGGAAGTGTTAACGGCAATCATAGGGTGGGACTAACCTAGTCATTACTAATTTCATCTGAGGAAACTGAGGCCCAGGTAGATGAGGTCATATAGTCCAAATCTGATTTCTAACTGTCAATTGAGTGTCCACTTAATTAATAATAGCAGCAGATTTTCTGAATAATTGCTAATTTCTAGGCATGTGTAGTAAGTATCCCGCATGAGTCACTTTACAAAATCCTTATAGCCATCCTACTAAAAAGATGTATAATGTATTTCTTTTTAAAAATAAGGTAAGTGAGGCTGTACCTATGTAAGTGATTTATAGCTAGAGATTAAAGAGCTCAATCTCTATCTCTGAAGAGGCTACTGGATGTCTGATTTTTGAGTCTTGTCCGAGATAAGGACAGTGAGTTTTAAGATACATGCATTTGTTGCTGTTTGTGTGTTTTATTGTTTGGGATTAGAAAATTCCCTGACAACCCCTTAGATGAGCTTTTTTACTGCTGGTTTCCAGCTCTCCTCAGTGCTTAGGAATGTTAGCTTCATTATGACCAGAGGGATTTTGGAGTGTTCTACAGGTTCTCCTCAGGCCCATATCCTCACAGATCTCAGCTCAGCCTGGCCCAGTGTGCTCAAAGAAAGGGGCCTTGGGTTGTTGGAATGTCTCTCAGACTCCTGGAGCTCACTGACATTACTTTTGCTTGTAGCACCATCTTTGTCTTTAAACAAAGGCCTCATGTGAATATACTCTGGTGTCTAGTGAGTTCCTTCTAATAGCTAAATTTAGAAAATTCATACTCAGTTTCATGGCGTTCCCTCTTGAAGACTGCATATGTTTCATTTGACTGTGACTAGAGTGAAAGACAGCAACTTGACTACAGATTTATTGGCTACTGCTTTCAGTTGTGAATGCTATAGCCGTGCATAAGGGTGCTCCATGGAGCAACTAACAGTGCGCATTCTAGAAGGGTCTGGAACAGAGAAAGGAGCATCATTATGTAACTCACTAATTCAACCACCCAAAGGTGTACCTTTTTTCAATTCTGTTTCAGTTAGCTTTTGCTGCATAACAAATCATCCCTAAATTTAATGGCTTAAAACAACTGTGTTTTACTCACTTATTGAACTCACATCCCTTCAGTTAGCAGCCGGGCTTGGCTCAGCTGGGCAGTTCTTCTGGTCACATCTGCAGTCACATGCTAACAGGTTAGGACTGGTAGTCTAGCGTGGTTGCAGATGGGATGGTTCTTCTCTGCACCACATGGTCTATCATCTTCCAGCCGTCTAGCCCTGGCTTAAGTTCACGGAGGTCAGGAAGTGCTCTGAGACAGAGAGCACTGCCTCCGTATGCCTCTGTATGTAGACCCTCTTGAGGACTCAGCTCAGAATGGGTTCATCATTACTGCTCTTGCATCTGATTGGGCAAAGCAAGGCACAGAATTCACAGTGCAGTGAACACAAAGAGAGAGAACTAGGTCACTTTGGTAAATCATCGGTGATACCCATTAAGGCACAATATATACTAGAAAGAGCTCTGAGTTAGATGTAATCCTTTTTTTCTCTTTGTAAAATGATGAAATATCCAAATGGAATTATAGATCAGATTTGCTGTGCAGTACTTTCACCTCACGAGGTAGATGACATAGTCAATTCTCTGATGACCCAGGCTTACACTTTCTGGCAACAGTTATTCAATGAACTGAATACACTGCAAATTTGCATATCACATATTCAGGAAATAACCAAGTGGAAAATAAAGTTCAATATTTGAAAACTTAATATTTTAATTACTGCATAATATAAAATTATTATTTTATAGGATTAAATGATTTAGGTTTGATTGGATTGGAAAGATAATTGAGGGCCATCATCACTCACATAAACTGAGCAAATGCCAGATCTTCTCCTCACAGAGGACAGTCATTTACCACGCCTGACTTGTGAATGTGTCAGCTACAGAAATAGTCATTGAGTGATGGTTATTTAAAAAAAAAATACCATGGGACAAATAATGGAAACTAAGCAATAGCAAAATTCTAAATTGAAAGAAAATTGCAAAAGAGTTAAGTCCATTTGCTTCCCCATCCCCAGTATGTTTCTTTTAGGAAACTATGGTAGAGATTTCACTTCAAAATGTCAGCCAGACAATACATATTTAGCTCTTCTGCCACGTGAGACCATTTAAAATGAAAATGAAATGAAAAAATAAATAAAATGGAATGAGAACTGACACTGACTGAATAGGACTGAATGTGAGTGGGCAGCTGAGAAAAGGGAGAACACTGGACTGAGGGAGGGCAGTTCTTGGAAAAGCAGGACCGAGATGCTGTGTCTTTCACTCTGTATTCCAAGCCTTTCATTTCATGACTCACAAGGAACACGGGATTATTATGTCTCACTGGAGGAACAGTGTTGTGGCTTACAACTGGAGCATCCCCCAAAAGCTTCATGTGTTTGGGTGTTGATTGGATCACTGGAAGGCTCCACAGAATGTTCAGTTAGGAGGTGGGACCTGGTTGGAAGCAGGTCACTCCAACTCTTCTCTTTGCTCTCTGCTTCCCGGCCAACATGGTGCAAGCAGCTCTCCTCCATGCCAGTCCCTTCCTCCTTGCTTTGTCTGACTCTGAGCTGCCAACCATGGACTAAAACTAACAGAGACAATGCTCCAGGCTGGAAATCAATGTTCTAGAGCTCTAGCTGCCCAGAGACCACCTAGGAAGGCATTGATTTTTTTCTCTAATGCTGTAATTCACTGGAGGTTATTTTATTCCCCATTGTACATTTGGCAACGTCTGAAGATATTTTCAGCCAACACAACTGGGAGTATGACATAATACTGGCATCAAGCTTAAGGCCCAAAATCCTGCTACACATCTTACAATGCACAGGTCTGCCTCCCAAAACAATTACCTGGCCCCAGTGTCAGAAATGAGAAGGCTAAGAAACCCTATGGTACCCATCAGTGGCTCACCACCAAGTCTCAGCATAGAGCCTGGGAAGACTGGATTACAGTCAGACAAATCTGCAAATCAAGGGACACCTGGGGCCGGGGATATAACTCAGCTGCACAAGTGCCTGCCTGGCAAGTGCAAGGTCCTGAGTTCGATTCTGGGTACAAAAAAAAAAAAGGGACACCTGGTCTGACTTGACGAATGGCAAAACAGTTGAGACTCACAATTTCCAGATACAAAATTGGGTGGCATGTGCCATGGACAGAAAAACAGAAGGAATACAGTACTTATACAGATATCTCTCTATGAAATAACACCCTAGCCATTGCCTCACAATAAGTGCCCACAGCCAATATTTTCCAAGGCAAAAAATGAGGAGAATCTTCGCTCTAGAAATGGAATAAGCCATCTGAGAAGAGCTAGAGCAGGAAGTGGAGGTGATTGGTGAACCACAGAAGTTCTCCAGATTCTAGTAGTTGGAAGACCACACTGATTTAGCTGGCTCCTTACCAGCTAAGCCTAGTAGGAAGCAGTCAAAATATAATACTTACTCATTTCAGAGCTTCCTTAGAAGCTGAGTAATTTAGACAGTGCTCCTGTAATTTGAGGTAGTATATGAATCTCCCAGGGGATCTTGCTAAAATGTGGATTGTGATTCAGTAGGTCTAGAGTAGGACCTGAGATTCTGATTTCTAATCACCTTCACAGAAGGTGATTTCTAAAAGGGTGCTGACATTCCTAATGTGTGGTCTATTCTTTGAATAAGGAAGGTTCGAAGGGGTTGGTAAATCATTGCTGGACAGTCACACCCATTTGTTAACATATTGAAGGAGGCTGTTTCCAAGCTACCAGGAAGAGTTCCGTGGCTGTGATGGAGATCCTGTGTCCTATAAAAGGAGTTATTCTGAGTGTCACAATTCCAGGGCAGTAATAACAAATTCTCAATTTTGAGGACTACTTGCATGAATTCAGTAGTACCCAAAGAATTCAAATAGTGCAGCTGAATTAAATACTCTGTGAAAGGCCAGATAGAATTTTTTTTTTTTTGCTTTTGCATGTCACATTGCTTCTGTCAGTGTTCACTTTCAATGTTAAAATTGTCTCTAAGTGGAAATGAGTTACTTAGCTGGGATAGGTTTCAATCCCCAAGATTTAAAACACTGAGAGTGTGCCTTCAGTATTCATTCAACAAAATTTTTCAAAAAGATATACCACACATGAGTCCAATATAAAAAATATAAAATAGTATATGAAACAGTTTCGTGTATTATTTCACAACAAATAATACTGTTCACCAATAGAAAAAGGAAAACAGATTGGATTCATTTAAAATATTTTCCTCTCCTGGTATATTTTAATTTGTGTTTTGGGTGAAGGAAACATCATAGAAATAAAACAAACCCAGTGGAGATTACATGAAGAGTTTACGGCATTGACAAAGCATCAAACAAAATTGCTCTCAGTCCTCACAGAATTTGTACTTGAATCAGTACAATGTTTCTTGTTACACAAACATTGAACAACCATAGAACACCAGCTCGTGCTTGGTAAAAGTCTATTTGATATACTTCCATGCCCATTCGCTTACTTAATCAACAAATACATATTAGTAATAGCAATTACTTTCTACATATAGTGCCTAAATGTTAATTAATTCATTTGCATCAACATATATATTTGTGAATATAGTCTCATGTCAGTAAAAATGTAAATGAAAAACCTGGAAGATTCATTGTTTGAGGAATAAAGCATCCAAGTGGTACAGATAACCCAACATAACAAGAAAATTTGAAAATTTCTTCACACTATGTTTATTTTCAAATTGCTTTTCTGTTAACTGGCAAGAATTATCTTCATAGTATATTAAAATGATGTTAAAAATCATAACAGTTGTCCTTGAAAACAATTAGTGAAGAAGCAAAATTTGTCAACTTGTCAAGCTCAAGAAATAACTTTTGATATTATAACTCCCACATATATGGGCAGAAGCTATAGCTTGAATGCAAAATTAGGTGAAGAACAAATTACCACATGCTAATTTACTGGTCCTCTGCAGCCTTCAGTGATTTGATTAATTTTAGTCATAATCTACTGACAATTAAAGTGTATATGGCTGAGTATGTGTCAGTAAATGATATGTTATGACTAAATTCAGTTCCCTGAAAAAAGCTTATACAACTTGAGCTACAAATTATTATCAGCCTGAAAAGATGAAGGTAGCAAGGATGGAGCCCAGCCTTCAGACTAGAGAGGTCTGTTGCCCTTCTTCCTGTCCACACTAGAGAAATGAAGGCAAGGTTTGGCAGAGAGAAAGGAGGAGTGATCTTTATTTCAAAGGCATGACACAGACTGTCCGGTCTTTGCATGCACCCAGTAATTTACATTTTCAGAGAAGGTGGGATGGATGAGCCACCCCAGGATCCTAGCACAGTGTCCTTTCTCTGCCTTCTACTGTGCTCCTACCCCAATGCTTAGCTTTGCTCCAGGAGGAATTTTACCTAGGCTCACACAGATTGGATTACGGAAATCTAATGCAACACTCTGGGACTGCCGCACTGTTATTACGAGGAGGGCCTTGGCCTGACTTCCTTGTAATCCCAGAGACCAAACTTTCCCCTCTAAGAACCCCACAGAGAAGTCAGATGAGCTATCTCCCTGAGCACATTCCCTGAAACTAGCCCCTGCAGAGGTAATGAAGGCTACAACAAAGGAAGCAGTGAGCACGTGAAACAACGGACATGGTTGAAAAGTGGCCGAAGGGTGATGGCAACTAAAAGTGGTCTTTGCATACTGAGCCTGGTTCCCCAGGGTCAGACTGGATGATTCCTGCTGCTCAGGGAACCTGGGCCTGATTCATTCTATCACTGACCTCAGTAACCACCCAGCACCCACAGGACATCAAAGGATGAGGCTTTACTCCTGCTGTGAAGAGCCCCAGGGCTTGTCAGATCCTGAGTCCCTGTGTTTACTGAGCACTCCCTCCCCACCCTGTGAGATGTTTTCATCAATGCTGGAGTCTACTGGCTTGGCCACACTAGTCTAAAGTAGATGGTCAGCATAACAACCATAGATATTGTTAGAGTCAAAGGCTACTTATATCTCCTTTCCTTTGCCCCACCCAGAGTGGGGGCATCAATTCTAGGCAGGATTCTACCTTCCCTCAGCTGCTCCAACCTAGCTACCACTAAGTATGGCTTTAGAGATAAAATATTAACTTTAAGCCACAGGCAGAAATACACATCGCATAGCAACCCATTTGGCTTATGCATATATAAAGCATTCATGCCATATTTCATCAAATTCTAGATGCTGCTGACTGTGACACCTGCCTTGGATTTATAGAGATGTCAAAATAGGAAAAAAAGTGCAGCCTAATATTAATGAAATAATGACGAAGAAATTCCATGAAATAATACTCAGGCAGGGAGTTTTACTACACTCTGGTATCTTCTGTCCTATTCTACAACATTATTTAAAAATGAAATACTGCTTGTGACCAACGAAATTAATTCACATATCCATTACATGGCTCAAAGCTATAATTTGAAAATAGAGGTCATTCATTCATAGATACTGGCATAGGTTGCTCCTCACTCCTCACATGGACTTTCAACTCAAAGCACAACCTACAAAGCCCTGAGTGGTTTGGCTGTTGAACCCTCTCCAACATGCCCTTGCCATTTCCCTGCTTGCCCAGGAAGCTTCTGCAGTGCTGCTCTTCTTGACTTCTGTTGAACACACCAAGCACATGATCTGCCTCTTGTTGCCCCTTTGCCTTTATACCTAAGGCCGGTTTCCCCTCTCTCCTTTATCACCCTGAGGTCAGCTCATCATTTCCCTGAAACCCTTAAGTTACCCTATATCACATCTTTTTTTTTGCTTTTCACAGTACTGGGGATTGAACCCAGGACCCTCACAGTGAGCTACATCCCCAGTGCCTTTCTATATTTTTATTTTGAGAGAGGGTCTTACTAAGTCACTAAGTTTCCCTGGCAGGGCTTAAACTTTCAGTCCTCCTACCTCAGTGTTGTAGTCAGGGTTTACAGGGGAAAAGATTTAATGTAGGACACATAATTCATAGGATTATTTTATAATATTCACCCAAAGAGTCAAATGCAAGAGTGCAAGAGATCTGTCTACATACTAGTAGACCTGAAGAATCTAGTTGAGGGCCTGGATCCCATGGCAATGGCCTGCATGAGTCCAGTTGAAGACCTAGAGATCATGGTAATGTCCTCCACGAGTCCAGCTGAAGGCCCAGAGCCCACAACAATGTCTCATGCAAGTCTGTATCAAGGACCTGCACTGGGAAGGCCCAAAGGTCAGTGGTAGAAGCTAGAGAGTCTGTGCCAGCAGGGTGAAGGATCTGTGTCAGCAGGCTGAGGGTTTTACACTGGAGCCAGGAAGTGATGCTCAAAGTAAGAACCAGAGCTCTCCCAAAAGGAACAGCGGCCATCCTCAGAGACAGCAAGGACCCGAGCTCCTCTGATAATGAGAACAGCCCACTTCATATCAGGAATGCTAGCGCGACACGCTTTTCCAGGGGAATCAACAGCATATCATTTTCCTCTTCAGTTCTCTTTTTATGCTGTTGGCAACAATCCTCAGGTGGGCCTTCCACGCCCAGCACCATGCTGATTCAGTTCAGCTGGGGGTTACAAGTTGACCATTAGTTAAACCACCACACTCAGCCTCCCAGAGTGCTGGGATTATAGGCATGAGCCACCATGCCTGGACTCTGCATGCCTTCTGGGCTAAGGGCAGTGGTGGCTTCATACAAGGGTGTCTGAATAGCAGACAGCCTCAGAAGCTAAAGACGGTATTGTCCTGGGTCATGTTTTGTTTCCTGACCAGGACAGAAAAGGCAGAAATTCCTTCTTGCTCATCCTCTGGCCCCAACCCTGAGACATTAAAGGACAGGAAAATATCTGCCCCCAAGTGTAGAGCCACTCACATTCCAGGAACACAAAGAGATCTCGCTCTGGAGCGGGCAGAGGACATGCTGGCAGGCTTGCCAACAGACTCCTACAGAACTGGGCATGGCCTAAGCTCAGTGTTTCCAGCTGTGACACAGACTTCTCTGTGCACGTTGGCCCAGGCTTCTTGCACTTCAGCCATGGAGCTTAGGGGGCAACCTGTGTGAACACGCTGGATCTTCAGTAGCAAACTGCTGCAGTCCATCTGAGATCCATGTTTTCTACCAGCTAGACTTCGGTGCAGAAAGTCAGCCTAGTGGGCCAGCTGCTCTTTAAGGATGACTTAATGCTGGTTCGACATTGAGATCGATTGAACTGGTTCTCTGTACGCTACTAGACTGCACAACTAGATCAGAAACCTCATGAGGGCAGAGATCGAGTAATAATAAAGATAATGACAGTAATAAGCCAGGCATGGTGGCACACACCTGTAATCCCAGCACTTGGAATACTGAGAGAGGAGGATCACCATGAATTTGAGGTCAGCCTGGGCGACATGGTGAGTTCAAGACCAGCCTAAATTACATAGTGAGACCATGTCTCAAAAACAACAACAACAACAACAGTAATAATAAAACACAATATAAATACATACTGCTATGTATGAGTCTTATAGTGTATGAATTGCATAGCTCACTTATCCAGGTGCTATAGAAATGTCTAGGTATCTAATAAGTGGGCAATAAGGTCTCATTTTACAAAAATGTCTTCTCCAGGACATATGTTGCTGGACACAATCATTACCTCAAAATCTCTATATATTTAAAGCATCAGAACAATAAACTCAGGTAGCTAGAACATCTGATGAACACATATGGCTTAGTCCCAGTTACGAAATATTTTCTACAATTAAAAAAATTTATTGTGCTGCCTTCGATGGTACACAGAGAGAAATAAATCTTGTTTGGTAATTGAGTGTGTTGCTTTGCCTCAGGGTCATTGTCAAAAGTAGTACACATGATTAATACAGGAAGAGGTTCTCTGTTGGTACTTAGACCAGAAAACAAAAATTTTAATAAACTCCTAGATTTTTTAAAAGTTTTATTCTTTCCAAGTACATTTCTCTTCCCTTGTCTTTTGGCTAGTCAAGGTTTTCAACTACTTCTTTAAAAACCCTTCTAAATTAAATAAGAAATATAGCTGCATGACCCATCCCAGCACTAAGAAAGTGCATTGCTGATTATCACTGTTCCCTGTAGAATATCTGTAAAATTAATTCCCAACTGCTCTATAGATGATGCTGGGGTCTCAGCTTAATTTTAAAAAGGAAAATGCCTTTTTCTCAATGGATCTATTTGTATTTTTGCCATTCCAGGAAAAATATAATAATAAAGTTTGAAGAAGTTTTCCTGCAGGAAAGAGCAGTGATTTAGCCATGTGTTTTACTACAAGCACCCGCTGGGAGTGTTCAGCTTTCATGGAGGATGGAGATCAAGGGGGTGTTTAGATTTAAGTGTTGTGCAGTGGAGGGAGTGTTCCCTGGGAACAGTCAGCGTGGGGATCTGGGAGCCTCAAGTTCCAGTTCTCAATTGCCCCTACCTTGCTGCGTGGCCTTGAAGAAGTCCCCTGTCCTCTTTTTGCCTCATTTCCTTCATTTGTGAAATGAGAAGAACGATACCTGGCTGTGTGAATTAACTAATCAATCATTTTAAATGGCTGAGATAAAAGTGCTTTAGATTCCAACGTAATTTTATAGGATGTAAACTGCTATCTTCCGAATACTCCATATGTGCCGACTCTATTAAGCTAAAAAAAACACCAGTGGTTTCACAGCAAATTATACTAAGTGCTTTATAAATTCCTGAGGCAAATGCTGATAAAGGTTCTATAAACAGTGTTTACAATGACAGCCATGCACAGAGCTGCAAAATAACACCATGTGCCAGGTTTTCAGAAACTGGATTATTACTGAAATAATCCCTACTTCCTAAGTCATGTAGGAAACGAAATCCCACCATGGCCAAACTTCTAGAACTTGCAGATCTTCCACGGACGTTTGAATGGAAGATAACTAGCAGGACTGTCGCCAAAAGATTTTCATTGTTCAGTGATAAAAATAGACACCAGAGAGCTAAGAAAAGCACTGGAAACATAGACAATAGAAGCCCTTGGGTTTTACCTTGCATCCAAGTCTGGGGAATTACTGTAATTTACAGTAGCATTTATGCTTGAAGCAGTCCTGAGGAAGTTGAAGGAAGTGTAACTTCTGACCATGGGCTGCTATTCTCAAGCCTGTCCTCTTTCCACTAAATGTGGGACCAGCTCTCCTTAAACCCTTTTTTAAAAGCCAGAGTATGCAAGCAAGAATGGTTTTGCAGTGCTACTTGGGGGCAGCTCCACCCAGCACAAAGAAACTGTCCTTTCCTTATGGAGAGTCCATCACCAGGATGTCACTCCTCTTTCACCAATCATATCAGAATTTCTGGGGGTGGGTCCAGGCATCGGTATTTTACTGAACTCATTCAACTACTACAACATGCAGCCATATATAAGAACCTGTACCATAAGATACTCTGAAAGACTACCACCTGCACGAAAGAGGGGCCATCATCTTTTCTGCTACTGCTCTATTAACACACACCAAGGGTCAGCAGCCTTTATCTATGAAGGAACAGATTGTAAGTATTTCAGCTTTTGGCCACAGTCTGTCACAACTACCCCACGCTGATTTGGCAGCAGTGAAAGCAAGCATGGATAATACATAAATGGACAAGGACACAGATTTTTCCATGGAGCCCTGATGTCAGGACCCTTGATCTAAACTCTGGTAAGTTATCTACCTGTCTTACTGTACTAACATGGTACATGCATTATAAAAACTCACACACACAAAGGGAAAATTTAGATGGCTAAAATAAATGCATCTTTATGTGTTTTATCACTAATAGTACAGAATGTGCTCTTGCGGAACCATTCTATTAATATTTTACAGGAAGCAATTTGTTTAAATATGTTTAATTAATTGAAAATCTTAGTTTCATACTCTACGATACAACAATTTGCAGGGCTGGCACTATCCAAACTTGGATCTGTGGCTCTCAGACTGAAAGGAAAACCTGGTGGAGGTATGCTGATGGGCATGTCGACAGACTGAAATTTCCAACTCATGAAGCTCTGTTTTCAGCTGAAGCCCACTAGTCAGAATTTTTGGTTCTGAGTCACTGAACTGAAGTAAGTGCACTTTTTCCCCGGCAACCATCAGTTGTCTTGTAAACTAATTGGAATCTGGTAATTTTTGTATTTTACTTGAGTTCAGAATCGACAGCAGTCTTAAATCTAGGCGTTTTTCAAACAGGTTACAAAATTCTGTTTCCAAGGATTCTATGCTTTCATCTGTGAGAAGCCTGACAGGTAACAGCTATCATTTTCATTAAATTTATTTCAGAAGCTGTAACAACGGAAACACTGACAAATACCCACTTTCAAAATGGTCCGGAATTTTCAAACATGTTTCTCTTAAAAAACAGTTAATTGCTTATTCATTAAAATTTTATCTTGATATAATAAATACAACATTTATGTGTTAGGATGGTCTGCTGGAAACTATATTATTAACAACCTCCCTTTATACTAGAAAAGAGTTTTTGTAAAATAAAAAAAAATTTTTTAAAGAACATTTAAGAAGCATTTGCCATGAGCTAAAGGGTAAATATCTGCAAGGAACAAAATTTGTCATGATGATGTCCCATCTTGCAACATAATTCCATGATGATTCTATTGTTGAAAGTTTTAATAAACTATCCCTTGTTTTTTTGGGGGGGCGGTACTGGGAACCGAACTCATGTCTGATGGTGTATTGAAATGAACTGTTAAAGCTTACAATTTTTATGTCCTGATTGATTTTTCATGCTTGTGTCTGGTGGTCTGAGCAACTGATCTGAAGGTAACAATATGCAATGGAATTACAATGGTGAACTCCTACCATCTTGTCCAGAGAAACTGTATTATCTCTACTGTTTTATCAAAGAATTATTTCCTTATTCTCTGTAATAGTTTGAGCATTCCTTCATTCTTACATCTGGTAATCTGAGCAATGTAGTTGAGGATAGTGATATGCAATGTAACAACCGCTGTTGATTCGTATCATTTTGTCTTGAGACTCTGTATCACTTTGAATGTCCTTGCTTTGATTTGTTTATGTTTGTGATACTGGTATTCTGCTACTGTTTATTTCCTTGTTTGTTTGTTTCTCATTTACTACTGTCTTTAAAATAAAAAAGTTATATACTAAATTCAGGGTCTAACCTTTCATTTTTCAACTATTGTTTTAGAGTCTCCTAGAGGTCTAACAGTAGAATAAACTCTCAAAGTTTTTAAGTAAATAATAGAACACATGAAATAAAAAAATAAAATAAAGTTTTAATAAAAATGTTTTAATTAAACGAGGCACAATCCTGTTGTCCCACAGGATGAACATGGCAACATATTGTAAAATACTGAGAACAAATAATAATAGGTAATAGTACCACTGACAATCTCATCCTTGTTATAAAACTCAGAGGTCCCTCTGGATACATGCTCAAGCATGAAACAGTATAGGCACAAAATGGGCCTTCCAACACTGATCCGCATATATGTTACAAAGGTTTAATTTTTTTTAATACAGAAAGCAAATGCAACGTCCTACACTGCCTCAAAATGTTCTCCCCTTGGCTTTAGAGTTAATGAACGCACAGACAAAGGAGCAAGCAAGGATGGCGAACACTACACTGAAAGAGCACCACGTCCTCCTTCCCATGCCTGTGGGAATGCTGCGTGTCAGTCAGACCGCTGCTAGGCCTCTAAGACACAAAGGCCACGGATTGCAATTAGTTAGTCACAGCCAGAAGAAACTCATCTCTGATTTTGCCTCTGCTCTAACGAGGCACAGTTACAAACAAAATCATCACATTCTCATCCCAAACAACTCAGAGGCTTCAGAAAAGACAACCAAAAGACACACACACACACACACACACACACACACACACACACACAATTATGATGTTCAAGTTGTCTATCATTTTACCCAGTCTTGACACTGTTCCAATGTTCTTATAAGAACAAACCAGAATGAAAGAAATGTTTCTTAATAGTGACAAGACATATACGTTCTTTGCCATTTACTTGAAATCCAAATTATACACTCGTCAAAGACCTTAAAATTCAAATGGCTTCTGTATTCGGATCTTAAAATGGCAATAGGAACTTCATTAATTCAGAACTAAACATTCTTCACTGAATAAAAATTATAACGATTTTAGTAACATTAAAAATGCTAAACTGCACATGCCATTCTCAATGGTGACTGCCATAGCTATCAAAGAGTTTCTCCTTCTAAACCAGGTAGTGGGATCGGTGCATCCTAGAAGCTATGTGCCTGGCTTTCAACCAACCTTTGCAACATTAACAAAGGGAATGCCATAGACCCAGAAGGCTTTTTATGGCACTCTTTCTAATGCTAAAAACAAGCACATCACACAGGGGATTTACCTAGGTACCACTGTGATGGAACATATTTCAGAAGTGGATGTAAAATAATGAAAAAAAGTGAGGGAGATGTGAAAAGCATTAACCAAGCTCATTATGTTTGATCAAAAATAAAGAAAATAAGCAAGCTTTCAGATGATTTTAATAAAAAATGTTACCTTCAAACACATAATGGCCATGAATATCATTAATGTTGCATTTCTCTTGAGAATTTAAATCATACAATTACCACGTAAGATACTGCTTTTCAAGAAATCTGGAAATGAACACAAATTGTAGCCATTCCCACAGCTCACTAAACCTAACGGATGTTATTTGCCATCTATGGTAAAATTCCATAAGGCGTTCTTCTCCCATCATCCTTTTAGCTAAGGAGGGTGGTTTCCCAGCCTCAGCAAAACTGGTATTTGGGGTTGGGTGATCCTTTGTTGTGGAGCTTCTCTGTGCAAAGTGTAGGTTCAAAAGAACCATGCCCCGGAGAGAAAGCCGGGCTTGGAAGCAGTCTCACAAGCAAAATCACTCTCTGATCTTCACCTGCTCTCTCTCATCCCTCATCCCCAACCCCTCCCAGCAGGCGAGCCACAGAGACTAGAATTCCTCCTCCACAAGGCAGGTCGTAGAAACCAGAGCCCCTTTTCTCTCAAAGCCAGCCACAAAATCTGAAAATATTACTCTAACTTTCCCTCACCTTTCTGTGTAAGAGCTGGCTATTAAGAAATTCTCTGACCCACTTTCTTTGATTGTAGGTCATAAGATCTCCACTGCAGAAAGAGACCTGCCCTATAGCTGTATGGAAGGAGCGCTGCAGGGAGAGGAAGGGTGAATCTGCGCAGATGGGCAGATCTTGCTGGATCTCCTCACTCATCGTGCTAGCCTTAGCTAAGACCTTTTCTGTCCTATCATATGTCTACAGGGCTTGCTTCATTGAGCCTAAGCATAAAAATGCATAGTCCATCCTGGGTCTTGGAGTTTTCAGGATGCCATGTCACACAAAAGTGTCACAAAATAAATATCTAATGCCTTTCTCTCGTTAATCTGTTGTATGTGCAGGCATATGGACCATGGACTTTATAACAGATAGGAAGAGATTACCCTTTGCTGCCACCCCCTAAATATAAAATGTTTAGCAGCATACCTGACCCCTGAGGCCCGCTGAATGCCAGTCACATACACCCTCCCTTCAACTGTGACAACCAAGTATGCCTCCGGGCATTGCCAAGTATCCACTGAGGCATAACTTTCACCTCTGTCTGAGAACTATATCTTTAGATTTAGGTCTTCCCCTGGGCAGAACTTCCTGGTCAATCTTGTCTCAGGGCAGGGGATTTAGCTCAGCAGCACATCACCTGCCTGGTAAGCACAAGGTCGTGAGTTCGATTCTGGGTACCAGAAAAAAACCAAAAAAAAGAAAAAATCTTGTCTCAGTATCAATATCAAGCTTACATCACAACATTTTGTTTGAGGTGCCTAGTTCTAATTCTCTCCTCTACATCATGAGTTCTTTTTATTCCTTGCTCTGGGGTCTGGCAATGAAGTCACTGATGTGTGCTGCCCTCTTTACCCTTGAGAATCTCTATAATTTTTAATTCATGCCATGTCTAATTTATCTTCAGGCACGCACACACTGCCTACCATCATCAACTAATTTCCCCAGGCTGGTCATTGTCTTTGGTCTTTGCTGTGTTCTGTCCCATAAACCCACACACCAAATTAAACATATGAAGTGACATAGGGATGTAATTTAATTCATATTTGGACACATCCTGATGAACAAATGATCAATGAATACTTATTATGACATTCATCTCAACATAACCAAATACGCAATTAACCCAATACTCTTTTTACCAAACAAACAAAAAGATGTATTTGGAATTTTAAAATGAAACAAGGTTTCCAATTTTTCTGTTTGAAAAAGAAAATGAAATTCATTTTAATGGTCTTTAGCCAAATTTTCTGGCAAGCAAACTCAAAACTTAATCACACAAGACATTAAATACTGTATTAGTCACTCCACAGAAGTTAAATTTATAACTGTTAAATCTAGAAAGCCATAATCAGAGAAACTACTGAATTTCTAAAGTGTAAGTAGTAACACCATCTAATAAATATGACATGCAAAATGTTAGCTATAGAAATCGCTGATCCATGGTATTTACTCAAATGCCTGAATGTTAAAGATAAAGCTTTTTTCTTCCTTTAAGAATGCATTAATTGTGGTGCATTTATGCTTCTTTAGGCAACCCGGCAGCTGTGGTTCCAAACATGAGCCTTTGAGAAATACATTTAAATGAATATTTATACACTTTTCTCCAGCAATTATATTTAGCAACTGTAGAGGATGCCTCCGCTTTTGCAGTGCTGTGTTGTTAATTAGAGTCCCTCTTTAATCATCCTGTCCTCCTGTCACTTGTCTCTTAAGTGGACCACCTACTCATTCAGAAGAGAAGACAGGCACACAGAGGTCTAACAGGTCTATTGCTGGGTTAAAATAAAAAGTCATAAAAACGTACATAAACCATAAGCACTCAGTGTTCATAACCTCAGATTTTCCCAAAGCAACTATAGGTGCATTTGAAATGGAGATTTTTATATTCTGAGCATCTCAATGGGACATTATCTTGATTACTGCTGGCTAATTCCAGTGTACCCTTCATAACCCAGTTGCTTGATGTAGGGTCCACAACCACAGAAGCACCTGCACAGTCCTCGGTCTCACGCCGAAATCCAACAGAGACGCCTATGGAGAATGAGACTGGAAATGCATAGCATTTACAAGATTTCTAGGTGATTCTCAGGGACCCTAAAATGTGCAAGCTTCATCTCAAAGACAATTTAGGCCCATCTCATCCAAGAGGCTCCTTTGCTAACCCCAAGCTGAGCTCAAGGCCCATCTTTTGTGTTTCTGAGATACCCTGAGTCCTCTTATATCACTGCCCTCACTACCCAAAGTGGAGTTGACCTGATCGTTTCCATCCTTTTCCCTCTGAACTACTTCAGTCAAGGGCTTTTTTTCCATTTAAACATTTCTCCATGTTTACGTGATGGAATGGAATCAGTAATTAATTGACTAAGCAAACGCTGTCCACTTTTTCATAGTGAGAGTCATGTAAGTTTTCATGTTTTGTATTTTGCCACAAATTCCAGAAATATTCACCAAGTTTGAAACCCAAAGCAGCTTTAAGATCATTTACAGATATGGTATGTACAGACGCCTTTCATTCCTTGGTCCTTTTCTCCTATTTTCTAGTTCAATACATTTACATTGCATTACATGATGAATGTAATGCATCTTTGGAGATGCTCCATTTTGAAAAATTCAAGGAGGATGAGACAATCATCTTCACTGGGAAGAAAAAAACAGAAATTCAAAATAGTACAAAGTCCAAGTCAGGAGCAAGAGTTGTACAATACAAATGAAACCATCTACCCCTCAGGAAATGTAAAGAAGCTGATTATAAAGATGAAAGAAATGGGGATAGCACTCACAAAGCTTTACCCTTTCAAAGGGTTACGGTTTTTCAACTCTCTAGATATTTACATTACAAAGAGGAAAAGATCTCTGATACTTTGGTCTTGAGCTCTACCAGAATTCTTTCTTCTCAATTCAAAGTTTTCATAGATTTCATCCTCTCTTCTTGCTTGTCTATCTAGTGACTTAGAGCAAGTCCCAACTTGTGAAAGCTGATCTTTCCACGGGTTTCCCAGACCTCTTCTCCTTAAGAACTGTCCTCATCAATTAGCCACTTCACACTAAGACGGAAGGCTTTTCCACACGACACCTCCCTTCTAATTGGTCTCAAACTGGGTCCTTGGTCCAACTGAACAGTAACAGGCAAAACTGTTATCTGTGTAGTTTAAAAGTCAGCAAACATTTCCTGTGAAGGGTCAGATAATATCTATTTTCAAATATTCCTTTTGCATGTCATAGAGTAACACAACCACCCAACCTTTCCAGACATAATAGGATTTTTTAAAGGCATGGGTGTGATCCAATGGAACTTCATTTACAAAACGGGAAGTAGGCCACTATGACCTGCACTCCATGGTTTGCCAAGCCCTACTACCATCTCATCAATGTGCTATCCCCCGACTCCACCCCTCAATCTACGGATCCTTTATTTTGTCACTATCCTAACATTTGGAAGCCTGACTTCCATCTACCACTTAGGAAATGATTCTCTCAAGGGTCATTAAGGACCCCCAAACTGCCTAATTATATCACTTGTTCCAGTCTTCGTCTGCTCAGTTTTCAAACTTGCACCTCCATGGGTTTCAGGAGGAAAGGATCTGTTGTGCTTCTCATTTTTAACTATGAACTTCTTGGTCATCCTTTTGGCCCTTGTTCTCTACCGCCTCAATGAAATACAAGCATTTTCAGCACTTCTTTTTCTGCTTCTTTTTGGACGTGTTCTACTGGGTGATTTTATACATGTTCTCCTTTTTCCTCCTCATAGTTCCTTCCCTGACATTCTCTGCCAGGGCACTGGGCTTCCTCCTTTTCCTTTCTCATTTCATCCATTGCATCCTGTTATCACCAACGGCTCTTTAGCCTGCTAACCTGAACCAGAGGAAATGCAGGGGCGGTGTTAATTTACACAGGGAGTCCATTAAGGGAAAACACTTGTTCTCTAAATGGAGGAAGTCCGTGTTTGAGCTGATAAAAACAAAGACCATAGGAGGCTTGCTTCCAAAAAAGAGGGCTAGAATGTATATAGGGCATCCAGTTTAAGTTTAAATATTTGTGTCAGTCTTCTGAGTAAAAACAACTGGAAAACAGTCAAAAGAAACAAAAAAATCATTTTAAATGTATAAAAGGCAAACTATAAGAAGGAATATAGTATAACTAAATTTAAAAGCATGATGGCAGGTTTATCATAAAATGAGACAGAGCAGAAAAACGAATTAGTGAACTGGATGATAAATCAGAAGAAATTATCTAAATATAGCAGGGGGAAAACATGTTGGTAAGCAGAGAAGAGTGGGTAGAAAACATAGAGGACCCAATGAGAGAATCAACCAGCAAAGAGTAGTCTGCAGAGGCAATATTTGTAGAAAATATTTTAACCGATAAAATAAATGATTCCACATTTCCAAGAAGTATAAACAAATTACCAAACAATAGAGTATAGGTTGAGTACTCCTTACTCAAATTGTTTGGGACCACAAACGGTTCAGATTTCAATTGTTTTCAATTTTAGAATAGATGCATATAAATAATAAAAGAGCATGGAGATGGGACCTAAGCCTAATCACAAAATTCATTTCTATTTCATTTATACCTTACACACATAGCCTGAAGTTAATTTTATACTATATTTTACATAAATTTTAGGGTGTGGAATTTTCCACTTCCAGCATCAAGTCAGCATTCAAAAATGTTCTGGATTTTGGAGTAATCCAGATTTTGGTTTTTCAGATTATAGAAGCTAAATCTAAATACATTAAAGAATATGCCAAAAACAACAACAGAAATATGTGTGTGTATATATAGATACAGTTATCTATATATAGATATATATAGATATATATGAACCAGGAATTGAACTTAAGACTTTGTGGTTGCCACACAAGTGCTTGTGCTGCTGAGCTATATTCCTGGCCCTAAAATTTATATATTCATAAAAGTAGCTAGAGTAAAAGAGCTATGATCTTTACAGGAGTTACAGTTATATTCAAAGCTTAGTTCTCTACAGTGATGGAAGTTACAAGAAAATGGGATATGCGTAGTGAGTTGAGGGAAATTTGCCATTCTATAACAGGGAAATTTGCCATTCTATAACAGTGCAATCAACAAAATATTTTTGAAGAATAAAAACAAAGGGGCTAGAAATGTAGCTCAATGGTAAAGGAACTGGCTAGCATGTGAAAGGCCTTGGGTTGCATAGACAAAAAATTTAAAGTATGAAAGATGTTTCAAACAATTTAAAATAGAGTTCATTGCCAAACGTAATTCCAAAGCATATAACTCAAGGAAGGTAAAAAAAGGAGACAGGAGAGGAAGGAAGGAAAAAAGGGAGGAAGGGGGGGAGGAAGGGAAGAGGGGAAAAAGGGAGGAAGGGAGGAAGGAAGGGAGAAAGAAAGAAAGAGAGAAACAAAGAAAGACACAAAGAAAGAAAGAAAGAAAGAAAGAAAGAAAGAAAGAAAGAAAGAAAGAAAGAAAGAAAGGGAGAAAGAAGGAAAGAAAGAAAAAGAAAGAAAGAAAGAAAGAGAGGGATGGAAGATGCCAGGGGAAATTTTAAGGTGCAGGAAAAAAAAAGAAGAGCAAAGAAAGTAATATATATATGACTGATTGAGTACCTTAAAACAATACTGGGTACATCAAACAATGTTGTGGAATGAATTAAAATATTCAATAAAGGTATAATTTTATGAGGAAGGAGGTAAATGGAGTTTAGGTATTTTTCACTCCATGAGAGAAAAATGCAAGTATTGATTAAATTCAGATTTTAAAAAAGTCTGGTACTGAGGATCAAACCTAGGGCTTCATGCATGTTAGGCAAGTGCTCCGCCACTGAGCTACACCCTCACTCCTAAATTTAGATTTTGGCAACTAAAATTCGTGTTTTGTTTTCTATGGTAACCACTCAAAGGACAGAACTGGCTGAATCAACTAGCCCTGAAGACAAATGGTGCCTGAGCATCACATCCATACAAAGCCAACACTGGTGCTAGATGCATACCATAGATGAAAGCAAAAAAGCCTTGGCCTTGGCAGTCCTAATTTCCCCCTACATTCAACCCCCAAAATATGATCCACCACAAAATATAGACAAGGAACATGGAATTGAGAGAAATGGAAAGCACAAAGCAAGATGGCAGACTTAAATCTATGTATATCAATAATTGTATTAAATGTAACTGAAAGGAATGCTAAAGGTAAAAGACAAACAGGGCTGGGGATTTAGCTCAGCTTCACAGCGCCTGCCTGGCAAGTGCAAGGTCGTGAGTTCGATTCCCAGTAACGGAAAAAAAACAAACAACAACAACAAAAAAGACAAACTGATAATTTTTAAAATTCCAATCATAGGCTACTTATGTGAGACAAACAAAATTCAAAGTGTAGAAATAAAGTTGAAGTGTAAAGCATAAAAAATCTGGAAAGGAGCCTCTACCTAGCAGCAGAAGCAGATTGGAAAATTTAAACTAATCACTGATCTTCTTGCCCGCTGAGCAGATAAAGATTTCTGATTATATTAAGGTACTATTCAAGTTGAAAATAGTTACCCAGTATGATCAACTTCGCAAATTAAGTTAGCTTGGCTGCACTGGGTTGGGGATAATAAAGCTTCATAAGCAGTTGCTCCTTGTTTGCTCTGTATGAATGCTATTTTATGCTGGCTGTATTTTAAGAAAAATGATTGATTTCAGTTTATTACAATGATATTTATTCATTGGAAGGAAGGTGGGAAACAGAGCTGGTAATGGTTTGGGAATTTTATTTGAACAGTCTCTTTTCATTTTTTATTGACAGCATTGACTAGGACCAGGACCAGTAAGGAAATATGTTGACATTGTTCAGCTCATTAGGTTGGAAGGCCAGTGAGCGCAAATGAGAAAAATTCAATCTGTGGGGACCAGTTAGCTTTCCTCCTGCACAAGCACAGATGTCCTTTCTGATCCAATCAGCAACTCTTACACCGAGGGGATCAGCAAGGCTGTGTCAACAGAGCAGAGCAAATCTGGAACAACAGGACATGATGCACAGACGTCCTGCCTGAAGGGTGCTGTGAGGCATCAGATGAGGAGGACAGTACGGTTTGTGCACTGCAAAATAAATGCACTCAGGTAGCAGCAGTCTAAGTATCTGCATGCTCCACTCCTTCATTTACTCGCCAAATATTTGTTGTGCACCTATCACTAGAAGCTCGGTGTACAATGGCTCGCCAGTAAGACAGTTTGCCCATCTGGTATGTACAACCTAGTAAGTGATTAAATCAGCTTACTTTTATTTATCAACTTCTCACTTTTCAAATAACTTTACTATTAAGTAACGCAAAACAGGTTCAAAGGTTCTTAAGCAATGGGGCGACACTCTTTGAAGAGGCAAAAGAAAATTAAAAACTTAGGTATCAAGATTCTCTGGGCCTTATTCACAGCCATCTGTTTTTGCAACTAAAGTCTTATTGGAATATAGCCACAAGTTTATGTAGAACGATATGTGTATTATGCTATAACAGCAGAGCTGAGTCACTGTGACAGGTATTATGGAGCCCACAAAGCCAAACATACTTCTTCGTTTGTTCTTTTCAGAAAGTTTGTGCTTCTAGAGGAAATTCAGGTATGGACCATCTCAGCCATAAGGAACATTCTTCTAGCTTCTACATGCAGATAAATATCAACCTGGAGGTGGCGCACTTTAAGTATTTGGTGCACACCAAGCTGGCTCCCTGCAGTTGGCTAGGTAGGTATTTAGTAAAGATTTTTATTGAAACAAATCACTTATCTTCATATGATTAAGTCATCCTTACTTTTTTTTCCTTAGCAAATGTCAATCTGGCCATCTCCATGGCCTTAGTGAGGCAAGAACAGGGCAGTGCTCTGAAGAGTGCACATGTTCCCAACTGTCTCTTGCAGAGTCTGCTCTCTTCCTGTGCAAGCTTGGTCTCTGTCATCCACCCCTCTACAGTGTCTGTCATTGCACTCTGCTGGCTCCTCACCAAGGCCCAAATGACAGCCAGTGTAGTCACTCATTTCAGAACTTACAGTTCATTTCAAATGCACAGACCCAAAGCACTAGGAAGAGGCCCTGAGGTAAGTTCTAAGTCCATTGCCCCAGGGCCCAGCTGTGCACAGAACTGAAAAAACAGGCATAGAAACGCATACAATAGGCCCTCTGGAAGCACAGGAAATGCATACAGTAGGCCCTATGGACTTGCAGGTTCCACAGTCACAGATTCAACACAGTAGGGATAGAAAATATTCAGGAAAAAATATGTCTGTATTGAATACGCACATATTTTTATTCCTGTCATTATTCCTAACAATACAGTATAGCAACTGTTTACATAGAACTTACATTGTGTTACATATTAAAAATTATTCTGAATAATACAGTATAGCAACTACTTACATAGCACTTACATTGCATTACCTATTATAAGTGAGCTAGAGATGTTTTGAAATATATGAGACCATATGAATATGTTTGTACAAATACTATGCTATTTGTTTAAGGGATTTGAGCATCTATGGATCTTGACATCCTTGGGGGGTCCTGGATCCATTTTCCTGAGGACACTGAGGGATGACTATAGTCATAATCTCTCTGTGTGACAGCAGTATCACAATGCTTGGAAAACCAGCTATCAATATCAAAATTGGGGGTTGGGGATTTAGCTCAGTGGCACAATGCCTGCCTGGCAAGGTCATGAGTTCGATTCCTGGCCCGGGAAAACAAATAAACAAACAAACACAAAATCAAAATTCTTTCATCATAATGACCACGAAAAGACAAAAACAAGCTTCTTATAATGTGGACTTGAGAATCTTCTGGCTGCAAGAATGGTTTCTATATAAACTTTGCAATGATCTTGGTAAGAAGGTACTTATTTAACTTTCTCACAGTGAAGCTTATGTAGTTCCAATAACTTCTCATTAACTGTCAAAATAAAATTTATCTCCTGGTTCTTACATTCAAGAGTTTATACTACTACATTTGATTCATCATCTAGCCAGTCTTTATCATCCATCTTTGCCCTCCTTGTTTGTGTCAGTCAGCCAAATCAAACCTCTGATGGGGTAGATTTCTCAAGCATACCTGACTCACATTCACACTTGGGATCCTTCGTTTCTGCTATAGCTTAGGTCTTGGATGCCTCTTCCCTAGCTTATTCTTTAACATCTGGAGAAAATATATACCATCTAGACTCATCTAAAAATGACAGCTCCTCTAGTAAGTCTTGGGAAAACTTCCTATTTCTCATCTTTGAAGCCCTCAACAATGGGAGACTTTGCCGCCTTCTTGGGGCATAGTAGTGCTGATCGCCATAAATCCTTCGTAACGATTACCTAGAGAATTAAACAGAATAAAGGGTTGGCTGTTGTTTCCAATCTAACTTCTCATGCTACTTGTACTGAGCTTCTGAAAACACTTCATTTCTGGGTTACTGGAATTCTCCTTGGAAAGTAAATACTTTCTGATTAATCATTTAATCGCTAAACAGTGGGCGATTCTGGCAAATTAAGAGAAAGTAAATTAGTTGGATGATTCTCAGTTTAGGGTTAATTTTAATAAAATGGGGATTGAAGGAAACATTGACTTTTGTGAGCTTAATAAGAGAAAGAAAAGAATTAATAAGAAAGGATCACTGGTTACATTCAGCCTACATTCTCATAATAAATAATTCACTTTGTTCCTTTCCAAAATGCTAGTCATTGCAAATTTTTGTACTAGGAGGTATGTTAAGCACCAGGAACTTGTAAAGTTGCCCGAAAGGATCTTATAATCTATTGAAGGGAATTTAAAGCATAGCAATAGAATAACCAATGTAAATAGTACTTTGAGAAACATAAGGAAACCTTCTTGAGATGAATAAGAAATAAAATTAGTATTTTTTATTGTGAAAAGATTTTTCATTAAAATAGTCTCTGTCAATATAGAATCTCTAGTGATGCATTTTTAGCTAATGTTTGTTGGGCAGGCTATTTTTGGAGTTTTTGAAGAGTAAGTTTATAAAATTGATTATCAAAATCTCTTGCAAAGGTATAAAGTGGAGATGCAGATGAGGTGGTGGTTAAACTCTTAAGCTACAATCTAGTATCTCTTGGAATTTCTTAAAATTACCTGTGGGATACAATTGTCACTGTTTTGTATAGTAACCAACCCTATACAAGAATTTATATAAATTAACCTGAAAAGTATTCAAGAAAGCCTTTCATCATTAAACCATTTAAATGTTTTTTTTTCTCTGCTGAGGCTACTTCAGCATGAAAATTTCTACATCTGATTTCTGGCTGTCCTTGCCTTCTGGGGACAATTTTAAGACTTCCTTAACTTGTCCATGCTCAGTATTCTCTGGGGACAATAGTCTCACCTGAGAATTTGTTTTACTTCTTTGTTTTAGTGGACGAGCCTCCATTGTCATTCAAATATTTTTTCCAGGGACTTCTCCACCTTGCAGGAATATTTTGAATTTGGGTCCCTCTCTGCTCCTAGGCACAGGTCAACCCTGAGGGAAGCTGGTCAGCAGGATGCCTGGGTCTGTGGAGGTCATCACCTAGCCACCTAACCCCTCATTAAAGAGGCTGACTTTGGGTAGTTAAGTGTGTATAGGATGGTACTTCTGTGGTAAAAGTCAAGGAAAAGTCCTTATAAGAACTGTTTTCACATTTAGAAATTGTATTTAAATCAGGGTACACAAAGAATCTTTTGCTATTAATCAAGCATTCAAAATTTTAATTTCTAATCTCCTCTACCCAGAATTTTGCAGCAGGCTGCAACTCATTGATAAAAGGCAGAATAAGACCTAACCTGGAATGCTCATATTTTATTGATAACCACCCAGTTAATAAGGTTCTCTATGGCATATTCTTCTACAATAGATTATATCACAACATCATCATGAATAATTCATTTCACATGACACACATTAAGTCAAAACTGAAAATCATGCATCAGGCATCTGTAGTTTATATATGATTGTAAAATCAAGAATTTCCCAGGGTTGCTTCTGGTTCAAGTGAGTGAATGAGCAACAGGAGGGGCTGCTCCGTCTCTAATGATAACAAAGAGTGACAAGAAATCTACACCTCTTTGCCACCATCACCATCATGTTTTCTTCCTCATACTATCTTTGGAACCAAGCAGAAGATGTGAGTTGCATTGCTACAGCCTTACTACAAAGTAGTGCCTCTCAGCCATGAGTGATTCTGCAGATAAAGGACATTAACTGATGAGGAATGATGCTACACTTCTTATAATCTGCAGGACAGTTAGCCCCCAACAAGAAAGTCTTATCATTCTCTCATGTCTGTAGTTCTGAGATTGAAAGACCTTTTTTTTGACCTAGTGTTGCCACTTTAAATGTACAAAGTTTTTGAGTAATGAATCACCATTCTTATTAGTTCATATTTGCAATATATAGTGATGGTATTCCTTGTGGAGAGTTGGTACATGAACATAGTACATTTTCATCTTTTTTCGTCACCTTCCCCTCTCCTTTTCCCCCCTCCTTCTATCTCTTGATTCCCTTCCCATTTGAGAAAATCTATCTCCCTACTAACTTTATCTATATTTTATTTTGCTTACAAAGTCATTCTGTTTCCCATTATTATAACAATTTAAGACTTAGCATATCAGAGGCAATGTTTAGAACTGACATACTGATAAACTGGCATCATTACTCTTATTGTTCACATGTATAAATAATTACATGCCCTAGAGGAAAGGCTCAAGTAACAGAGGGAATAAGTTTTATCTATTTCTGCTTAGGTTGCAATAATCAAGTTCAGTCTTGTCTGCTGCTAGCTTTTTGTCTTAGAATTGCATATCCTATTCGATCAGTTCTCAAGTTGGACACACATCCCTGACATCGAAAATAATGTAGAGTTTGTTTTGTAACCTCTGACCCCATTTGTGCAAAATGAAGTTTTCATTGATGTGAATCCTCCTCTCTTTCTAAAAATGTATTTTTCTCAATAGTTAGCCTAGCATTTTGGCTGTAGAGTCTCAATTTCTATGAAGGCCTCTTTTCACATTGCCATCAGCAGCCTAACTTATCAATTTACAAATTTCTTTTCCTTTGCTTCCTTTTTAAACACTTGTTCTTACTTATGGTTATTTCAATTAACTTAGGAGACTGCAGGACTAGTGCAATTCCCTTATGTTTACCTTCTATTTCTTTGCCTCTAAAAAAGTGTTCACAACAATATTTCCTCTAAGATTTGATCACTGTTAAATGAGACTTGTATTAGATGAAATAGATATTTATGCATGTACTTAAAAACTGCCTTACACATAGTAGATAGTTAAGAAAAGCTAACTATAGTAATCACAGAAACCACCTAGTAGCTAATAATTATGTAATAAGTAATACAGTTGGAAGGGGAAAAGGAGCAAATGCTGGTGAGGAACAAAATTCACAGATGAAACAGTCAAAGTGAAAATTTCCATCAGCATGTAAACTAAGAAGGTAGTTCATCGGGCAAAGATATGGCTATATATAAGAAAACCAGCCCAGGGCAGGGTGACCTCAAAAGAGCAGACGTCCATACACCATGACAAGTAATGTGCTCCTGCTAGAACCCGAAGGAATGACAGCCTTGTCACCTAAAGTGGTAATCTGGGGATCAAGCGTGGCTGTCTTGCACTGCAAGTCAGCCATGTCCTACTTCAGTCCTTTCTTTGCATTTGCACAGTTTCCTTAACTTGAATCCTGTGAGCTTTCATTTTTTACCATTAAACTTCTTAGTGACTCTGTGAGGTCTATCTTGACTGTTACTTCCTTTGAGAAACCATTCCTTTCTTTTATTTTTGTCATAGAATTTTATAATTGACTTGTCAAAGTCACCCCTTTTGATTCTCACATTTGTTTGTATTCCCACGCATTTTATTCACATTCTTATATGCATCTATTGTCAACACAATTTACTTTTGTAAAAAGTCCTACAAAACTGAACCTACCTGAAGGGTAGAGACTATATTTGTTGGGTTCATTGTTTGTATTTCTCATGGGCCTATTACTATTAATTGTTGAATAAATCTGAAATGACTAATCCTAATCATAAACTTGAGGACTGCTAAACAGTGTTGAGAAGTGGGATTTTTAAGAGGCATAAGATTGACTAAACCATGATTGGATTAATTTGATTATGATGAGAGTGGGTTAGTTATTGTGAGAGTGGGTTCCTGATAAAGACTGAATTCAGCCCCATTTCTCTCTCAGGCATAGGCTAATGCAGCAAGAAGACCCTCATTACGTATTACCTCCTCCATCTTGGACTTCCCAGTCTCCAGAATCAAGAGCCAAAGAAATTTCTGCCCATTAAAAAGGACCCAGTCTCACATATTTTCTTATAGCAGCACAGAAAGTACCAAAAAATACTAAGGGGCCCTAGAAGTCTACTGAGATAGGAGGGCCAGCTGTCATACAAACCTAGAAAAAAACAACCTGCGAGATCTATCAGAATCAAAAAATACTGGACGTTGGAATATTTTTGCCTTTGCTTTCACACAATGTGTCCCCTTTTAGAACTAGAAAGTGTTATAAAACAAGAAAATGTGTTATTTAAAAAGCTCACTAAACATTGTAGGTTAACTAAGAGCCAGAAACATCTAACATTTACTTATTTTTCATTGAGTAACAATTTTATTTTAAATTCACTATTGAAAGTTGATCACTATTGCTTGCTTTTTTTCTTTTTTTGGTTTTTTTTCTGGTACCAGGAATCGAACTCACAACTTCACTTGCCAGGCAGGCACTGTGCCGCTGAGCTGAATCCCCAGACCCTGATCACTATTGCTTGGAAATTAAAGCTAAGTTACAAGAATTTAAGTGATGCCGTTCTGCCTAGGTTATATTCCTGAAGTATGAATTTAAAAACAGTTTCTTAAACAGAATGCACAAGTGCCTGTCTGAGTGTCTTATCCTATGAATGAAGACAAATATGCCATAATGAGTTTCACACAGTACAAGGACACTGTAGTAATATCCCAACATTCATTCCTAGATGTGTGTTTTTCCCACTGTTGCTTCAGTGTTGCATTTGGAGTTTTCCCATGGTCTGGCATGGTTATGCTTGCTTTCTGTGCTAAAATTATTACTGCCATACTCTGTGAAGTGAAAATTTCAATTTCTAGTCACCCACTTGGCTTGTAGTTGAAAGGCACCTGGAAGTGTTTAGCCTTTGTGTAGACTTTTTTTACCAATTTCCCTAAAATGTGGATGAGCCACTGGACCATGTACCTTTTAGGATAGGTAGTCCCATTTTCAAAGCAGAACTTTAAACTACCTCCCTTATGGTCAATATTTAAAGTATATATATTTATTATTAATAAATGTCTCAGAGTTTCTTCCCATAGATTTTGAACCCTTTACTTTGCAATATTTGTCAAAAGCTCTGTAATGAAAAAAAATTCTTGGAGAACTACCTGGAAAATCTGCAAACAAAACCTTAATTCCTACAAACCAGAGATGCCCTTCCTGCACCCATGACAGACACTATGAGTCAATTACAGAACCTTTTTCTTCTAAGCCTGGACTCAGCTGAAAATTTCCGAACATAGTTATTAAGACAGCTACTGTCAATAACTGAGAAGTGATATGCAAGTTAGTACTTGCTTGCTATTTTGGAGAACAATGATCTAAATGGATTATTGAGAGCTTGTACACTCAGTTGAACAGTTTTGATGCTTGGGGGTGGTGACTGGAGCAATGGGGTGCAGTGATGGGATGGGTCTGTGTATAGCTTCCTACAACACATATTTCCCCCTTAACTCCAAATATCATGTGTACGTGTAATTGGAGTTTCTAAAAATCAGGAAATCAAGTACTAAATCAAGAAATCAAATACTAAAAAAATTCAAAACTGTGGTTCTAAAAAATATAAAGAAATGAAAATAATAAGAAAACCTAGTTAGTTTTCATCTTTGGAACACAGAAAAATCTTATAGTTGCATCCCTGGACCAACTTAACAAAGGCACCTTACTCTGATCTTTGAAGGAACAAGTTCAGAATTAGATGGCATGCATACATAATCAGTAATTTACCATAGGTGACATTTTTTTCTTTCCATTAAATTCCCCTTTCCCTGGTCCATTTAACTATTCCTTTTCTTCAGTTTTGTTTATATTTTGGTAGACAGTCTCTCAAATCATTTGTAGAAGAAGGTGAGATAGTACTAACTACATAAAAATAATATATAACTTACAGAGTTATTTTGTCCCATTTCCTGTTAGTTTATTTTGTCAGGCAAGATATAACTGCTGAATAACAGTTGAAACATTTTATATAAATGAGACAGTTTTTAAGATCAGCATGAGCTTAATAAAAATGTTTTGTTAAAAACTTCTTTTCTGTGGTCCAGAACTCTCAATACTGTGATTATTCCTATCCTTTTCAAACTAGGAAAGGAATGAGTGTGGAAAGCACAAAGAAAGTAACTAACAAGTTATCACAAATCTTTATTACTGACTGTATTAGCTTTCCATCATATTTAAATACCTGAGGCAACTTACAAGGAAAGTAAAATCAACTTCCTCGGCTCATGGTGTCACAAGTTTCTGTCCATGGTCAGTTGGCCCCTTTGCTTTTGCAGCCATTGTCCACTGGGCACATTGTCATGGCAGGCACATGTGACCCTCAATTCAGGGCAGCCAGGAAGTAAAAAGAGAAAGGAAGAGACTAGTGTCCCACAGTGCTCTCTCTGGGCATGTGGTCAGTGACCTAAGACCTCCCACTAGGCCCCACCTCTTAAAGTTTCCTCCAACCTTCCAATAGTGCCCAGCATGATTAAGCCTTTTACACGTGGGTTTTTGAGTGATTTTCCAGGCCCGAACCATATCACAGGCAATTGAAGAAATATATGTAACAAATCTTACTGGATCGCAGGCCAAAAAATGTGGCTCTGTACACAACTGAAAATGGCAGATAGTCAATGAAAATTGACTGAGAATTTATTATATAAGGGACTATAACAAGCATGTAAATATGTCCTCCTATCTTCTGGAGAAATTACTGAAGCTTGTAGGACCAAGGAGACCAGTCCTCTTTCTACCTACTGACCCCCTTAACAGACCTTTCTTAACTTTCTCATCATTTCTCGTCCTGCCCAAATATAAACTGGAGCAACTCCACACTATAAGTCTCTTGAACACTGTCGTTTTTGTCACTGGAATAAAGGACTTGCTAAATATTACTTAAATGAGTGAGAAGCTCAAGTCCTATTCACAATTTCTCAATAGGGGAAGAGAGATGGTTATATAACAATCAGTTCTCCTTTTATCCTGCTGGCAACAATCCTCAGATGGGTCTTTTACATCCAGAAATGTGCTGACTCAGTTCAGCTAGGTGTTACAAGATGACCATAAGTTAATCCAGCACAGTCAGCATGAGCAAAAGCTTCTTCATCACAGCAGAGTAAAGAAATAGGTGCAGTAGTAGCTAGAGAGAGGACATTAGCCTGAAATGCAGGCAAGAGTCCTTACCTAGTAGTAGGAAAGGCCAACAAGAAACACATAGGATTGATTCCTCCAGGGGAGACAGGGAGGAATGTGGGCCAGATGAATGGGGTGTGGTTAGATGAAGGAGGACCAGGTCAGAAAAGCATGGAGTGCGTGTGTGAAGGGGTGACCTGGGTGGGACAGAGGCCTGGAAGTTGGGGAGTGCAGCAGTGTACTAAGAATTGGTTTTAATCGAGCAGAGGTGATGTATCCACAACTGAGGCAAGTGGATTTGCCAATGAGATAGATCCCAGGGCCACAATTTCTTTTCTTACACACAGTATCTTATCACTCCCATCTTTGTTTTATTTATAATTTTCTCATAGTCTCCCACAGTTCTCCCTTCTTTCCCACAACTCTCAGTTAATTCCCATAGTTCCTTGTTCTTTCACAATGCTTCCCTCTCCCACAATGCTTAAGTGTTTTCTTTGTATTACCTACAAATCACCAGCCCTTTTAAAATTCAATAGTACTCCCATAATTCTCTGCTCTTTCATATAATTCCCTGTTTGTTCCACAGTTCCAGGACTTTTCCACAGTTCTTCATGCTTTACAGAATTATTTGTACTCTCTCTTCATTTTTACTTAAAATTTCCTGCTCTTTCAAATATTTCCTTTTTCTTTCAAAACACCCCAGTGCCTCCTGCAATTCTCAAGCCTCTCCTCCAGGTCTACATTTTCTTGCACCAATCTCGACTGTATCAATACTATTGTCTCCCACAATTCTCTCTTCTCTCCCACAGTTCCTGTGTCTCCCACAATTTTCTGTCCTATCCCACAATTCTCAATTCTTCCCCACAATTTCTTGTTAGGGCTTACGTCTCTTCACTCTCGCCTGTAATTCCACACTCTCCCACAATTCTCTATCATAGCCTGCAATGCCCCATTCTTATCCATAATTCCCTGTTGAGTGGGCAATACTGTCTTTGCCAACAATTCCTTATACCTTTTGTAATTTCCTTTTCTCACAATTGTTCATTCTCTCCCACAGTTCCCTGTAAAATCCAATAATTCCATTCTTCCTCACAATTCTATGTTCTCTCCCACAATTCTCTGTTCTTTCCTACAATTTACTGTTCTTCCACACAATTCTCTTTTCTCTTCCACCATTTTCCATCATTATCCACAATTCCTTAAGTCTGCCACAAAATGAATTCCCTATTTTTCCCATGACTCCTCTTCTCTCCCACAGTTTCCTGTCCTGTCCTACAATTTTCTGTTATCTCCCACATTCCTCATTCTCTTCCACAACTCATTGACCTATCCTATAACTCTCCATTCTCTCCCATAATTCCTTGAATCTCCCATCATTCACTGTTCTCTCTCACAATATCCTCAGTCTTCTAAATATGTCCTCCTATCTTCTGGCAAAATTACTGAAGCTTCCCACAATTCCCTATTCATTTCAGAATTCTCTGTTCTTTCCCAAAATTCTGAATATCTCCCACAATACCCTATCCTACCTCACAATTTCATATTCTGTCCCACAATTCTTTGTCCTATCACATAACTCTGTATTCTCACCCACAAATGCATGAGTCTCCCACAATTCTGTCCCAAATTTCTCTAATGTCTCCCAAAATTTCCTGTTCTATCTCACAATTCTTTCTCTCCCACAAAAACTTTCCCATGATTCTCCACTCTCACCCACAATTCTTTGAGTCTCCTATAATTCATTGTTCATTCTGGAATTTTCTGTCTCCCTGATCTCCTCCACATAATTACTGATCTCTTCCACAATTCAGTGTCCTGTCACACAATCTTATTCCCTCCTTCAATTATATATTCTTTCTCCCAGTACTCTGAGTCCCTTGAGTCAAAAATTCTCTGTTGTCTCCTACAATTCCTTGTTTCACTCACAATTCCATTTAGCTCAATCCGGTCCTGTAGTTTTCCACTCTCTTCTACAATTCCTTGAGTCTCCCACTATTCCCTTTTCAACACAGCATTCTCTATTGTCTTCCACAATTTTATACTTTCTCCCACAATTCTCCATTCTCTCCCATAATTCTGTACTGCTTCTGACAATTGCTTGAGTCACATAATTGTCCATTCTCTTCCACTATTCCCTTTTCAGTCCCACACTTTTCCATTATTTACCTCAATTCCCTGTTCTGCCCACAATTCTTTCTTCATGTAATTTCTTTGTTGTTGTTGTTGTTGTTTTGTTTTTTTTTTCCAGTTCCGGGAATTGAACTCACTCCTCACATAATTTCACATTACATTACAAAAGTATTTGTTCTGTTATAAAACTCTCTGTGTTTCTTACACTTCTGTTAATTCCTATTTTTTTATTTGTTTCCCACAATCTCTTATTCACTCTCATAATTCCTAGTTCTATCTCACAATTATCCGTTCATTTTCATAGATCCCTCTTGGATCCCACAACTCTCTATTTTGTCCCACAATTGGTTGTATTGCCTACAATTCCCTATTGAGTCCCACAATTCTTAATTAATTCCCCAAATTCACTAATGTCTCCCATAATTCCTTGTTCTCAGAATTGTCTCTCAAGATTCCTCCTTTTTCCCGTAACACCTATCACTCTCACAAATCCCTGTTCTGACACAGTTTGGTTTTCTCTAAGAGTTCTTCATCTTTGCCATACTGTTTTATCTTTTTCTCACAATTCTTGATGTTCCCACTATTTTTTGTTCTCTCCCACAATCTCCCCTTTTGTATGAAATTGCCCCTTCCTTCCCCAAGTTCTGTTTTCTCTTACAATTTTTATTGTCTCACAAAATTCTCCCTCACACTGTTGCGTTCTTTACTGCACATTCCCACTTTATAATCTGCCATATTTTTCTTTTCTCATCCAAACTTTTCTACTTTCTCATGGTTTTATGTTCTTTCCCACAGTCACATGAACATCCACAATTTCTTGTCTCTCCTCCAATGCTATTTACTCGCAACAATTATTTATTATTTCCCACAATTATGTCTCTGTGTGTATTTATCATGCTTGCCTATTAAATTTTTGAATTTGAAACTATATCTTATTAAGCTTTCTACCCTCTGTATCAGTGCTACTCAAAATGTGTTCCTCTACCAGCAGTCATTTCATATGCTCTTCTTAGGTTACAATGAGCTTGTGCAAAAATGACAAGCAGGGAATTACTTCTTCCATCAGGAATGGACACCCATCTCAATTAAGCATGGTGTTCAGTGATGGAGTAATTTTGCATTCTAGAACAAGCTTTATATCTCAGGTGGGACTGATGACACCTATCCTCTATCATTTAGTTTCATCCTCACGTATAAATGGACAGATACTTAAGGGATAAAAGAACCAATGAATTTTTCAATAGTGAGCATCAAGGTTTTCATTCTGTGTAAAATGTTCAAGTAAGCATGTGAGCCAGGTAGAGGACAGGAGGGAGTGGGGCACAGCCAACAGGGGTGGGCCAGGAACAATGCTATGTCTACCTGTATTGTCTCTTTACAGTTTTTTGTTCCACAAAGATGGTCAAGTACCTGGAGAAATAAGCAGGTGCTTAGCAAAAGATGTGCCCTTCCCAAACCTACCCTTCTTCCTCTTCTAGGAGGGTCACCTGATGACTATGTTCCATTTGAGTTTTATGTATTTGAAGATAGAGTAGGTGCACCAGGGACTCTGAGGGTTCAAGGGTCAAAGTGAACTCCTTAGGAGGGGGAATTGTCAGGGTTAGTTAAATCTAAATAACTTGGGAAAGTCAACATGGGACACAGATTAAGATAAAGGTCTACGAATCTGAGATTGTAAGTCTAGAAATTTAATTTTAGTAAGCTGTAATCGACTCACTCTGCTTGTTGATTTAACCTACCTCCACTCGATAAGGTCAGTGGAAAAAATCACAACCACTTCTAAAATGAAAGATCAGTATCACAACTGTGTCATTTGGATACAGTAAAATTTCATTCTTCAGTTTCTTTTTCTAACCTTTATCTTTTGTGGACTAATCCCAGAGCTATAAGAGAAGAACCTAAATAATAAAGACACAGTTGGTGGGTTTGATCATTTGTGGCATTTAGCATTAATGCTACTGCCCTTAGGTTAGTGGAAACTCATTAATATTAATGATAGTGTGCTTATCTCTTATTTTTGTTTGGAATTTTTAAGAAATAGAGATAATATGAATATGTACACCACTTGTACAATATTTTGCTCTGAAGAAGTGGTTCTCAATTAGAGATGCTCTTCCCCATCCTCCAGTCTTGTGGTTATATCTCAAAATATTTTTAGCTGTCACAACTAAAGAACATGTTACTAACATCAAGTAAATAGAAATTAGGGATACTGTCAAATATCCTCCAATACACAGCACAATCCCACAAGAAGGAATTATCTAGCCCCAAATCTAAATATTGTCTGCTGGAAAGGAAAGAGGTTTTAACTACTAAAGTTAATTCAACCTATATTTATTATCTAGCAGGTGCAAGACCCTGTATCAGGTATTGGGCACATGTCTTAGTTACTTTGTCATCCCTGGTACATAATATCTGATATCTGCAACTCTAATGGGGAAAGGTTTATGTTGGCTCACAGTTTGTAGATGTTTCAGTCCATAGTCAGCTGGCTCCAAGGCAGGGCAACATGGTAGAGGAGAAATAGCTCATGGCATGGTAACAGGAAGCAGAGACAGAGGTCAAAAGAGGAGAGAGGGAGATAAAACCTTCTAGGCCACACCTCCAGTGACCTACCTTTGCAGACCAGGCTTCAGCCCCAAATCACATTTGGCTATAAACTCTCCATTGATGTGTATCAGTTCCCCACCAAATCCTGCCAAAAATCTCACCTATGAGCACATGAGTCTTTGCTGGGTGGAGGGGGACGTCTAGATATAAACCATAACAGCAATGCCAGCTCTATCCACTAAATGACAAAAATTTCTATCCATTCAGACACTAAAGTAATGGTTCCCAAAATACACAAAATTTTAGAAAAGAACATGAAATTTGAAAATTAAACTTTGAAATACTTAAATAATGAAATAGATCAGAGAAATGTGGACTTTCCTTTAAAAAGCAGAAAGATTCCTGTACTGAAAAGAGAAACAGAAAATGTCAACCCCTGCAGAGAATGAGGGTGACTTAGATAAGAGCATTACTCATCCAAGGTATAGATGAAAGTAAGATAACAAATAAGGAAAAGACCTAAATTAGAGAGGTAAAGAAAAGAAGCAATTAATATACATTACTTAAACAATAATAATATTTGTGGGATTATCATTAAGTTCCTCAAGAGTACATTTGATTTGATTCATACAAAAATTCTAAGCTGTTGTCACATAACTTTCTCAAAGGCAGGTCACAGCTGAGTCAATGTTGCCCAGAAAAGCCAGGCCCCCTTTAGACAAATGAGAAGTCCCTTTCTGGATCAGCATATCCACAGCTGAGAAAAAACTGATGCAATTAAAAAGTCAACTGATATTGCAAATGCACCTTATTCTGATTTCACACTCTCCAAAGCAGCCTTCTGATAATTTGGTTCTCTGCAGGGAAACAGTGAGTGGGTCAAGCCAATATGAACTTCTAGTTGATTTGAGAGTTCTCATTATACTTTCATAAACTGGAATTCTGATTATAATTTGGCTTGCCACATAGCTTACCTATAGAAAACATAGGTATTGATATAAGAAAGTGAACATTCTGTGCCATCTATTTTTCATGAGCACTTAAATAGAAACCTACATAAGTAATCTGTGTGTTTACACAACAAATGAGATATGTAAATTTATACTTCAATTCTATGAAGTTGATTAATAGGATTCCAACCTTGGGAGGCCAATTTATACTCAGTCAGAGAACACAATCTGATTCCCACATTATGCATCTGAAGACAAGTTCCTTGATCAGGCCTTTTGTATTTACATACTTACTCATTAAAGAGGTGTTTACCGGGGACTGTGGAATGAGAATGCAGTGAGAACTAGGGTGACAAGGTACCTTCTCTGGCGGAGGTGCCTTCTCTACTGGAGAGATTTCAATCTTATCATTGACCCTTTGCAAATTGGATGAAAGACAAAGATATTCACCATTTCATGAAATCCCTGTGACTTTCATACATTATCTGTGTGGTAGCAACTTTGGCAAAAGATATTATTTAACTGCTTCATGTCAAACATAAAAAACATAACAAGCCGTGTATATACTTTCCAAGTATGGGTTTATGGTCTCATTTTCCTAAAGTGTTTGATATTTATATAATGTTTAAAACACTTCCTTTGATGAACAAATTTACTTAGATCCCATAGTTTATTTTCTAATCCCTGCTGGGCCATTAGTTTTTCAAAAGGGAATATCCCTTCCTCATGTGAAGCAGTGGTCTTCACACCCTACTCTAAGGGACCCCAGAGTTCTAGGGACACCCTTCAAGGCCACCCAGGGAAGCTGAGTGCCTTCCTCAACCCCAGCACCATACCTCTTGCAACACAGCAGTTAGATAACAGCTTGTTTGAATAACAGAATCCAGGCCTGAGGGAAAAAAGAAAGAGGGGAAGGGGATTTAAAACATTCTAATGTAGAGTCTAACGTTTTTGAGTTCGAAGAACTGTGTCTTACGCTCTTTCCTACATTGCCTCACCAGCTTACTTTAGTGAATGCATAATAAATACTTCCTGAGTTATGAGTCTCTTCTTTCTACAAGCATAACGTACTGCTCTAAGCACTTCTATATTATTCTTGGTCCAAGATACCTCTAATGAAAATGAAATTTATTGACAAATACATAAAATGTTTAAGCAAGTTTATATATGGAAAATAACTAGGCGTATAAAATAATCCCAACTTTTTGTTAGATATAAATATAAATACAGATGATATATAGATATATAGATAGACATACACATATATGTATATATATGTAGCTGAAAGAGACAAATGTAGAAAGATTTAACTCACAGCACAATTAACATTAAAATATTACATTTCAAAAGTGTTGTCACATGAATTCTAAAACCAAACATACTTAAAAAACACAACAGTTGGCTTGCACTAAATTGAAGCAAAATTATCTAATATTAATTCTGAAGTCAGCAGCCTGGGCTTATGTAATACACGGCAGTCACTCTTAATTTATTAGTCTTTCTTGTTGTACAACAGTGGCCACCCACGAAAACAGGGATAATTCAAAGAAAGGCAAGGAATAAATTAAATGGAGAAAGAATCCACTGTTTCTGTAAGTATTAAAATGGACAGTGACAGCACAAGTGAATTAAGGTATAATTCTTTCCTGCTATTTCAAAGAATGAAACAATTTGCATATTTATGCTCTGTTATACAGGACAAGCTGGATTTCAAATTGTTCCCCTCTCCAGGCAGTAATTTACATTGGATACCAATTGCAAGATGGCAAATGGACTCCCCCGAAGTAAATCTATTTGGTAGATCTATTTCTGCTACATATACCTTAGTAATTTTTCCCTAGCTATGCTTCTTTCACCGTAGATTCTTATTATTGCAAGATGCTTGCTTAGCCTTCTAGCTGCAAATATGTAGAAGTATATGCTTCAATCAGCTAAATATACAGTTAAAATTTTCTTAACAACAGACCATAGTCACTGAGCACTAACAGCATGGAAGGTGGTGGATAGCAAAAAAATACAGTCACAGTAACATTAAATTTTCATTTTAAAAACCCATATCTATATTGTATAATTAAAATATTAAGATGCATACGTGCACTTGTGTGTATGCACATATACAACAAAACCCTTTATCCTTAGACTGCATTATTGCAGAAATTCAACAATTTTGTTCAATTTTCTCAATTATACTCCAATAGACTAAATTGACCGAGAGCATTCAATTATTTCCCATAATGTATGTCAAGAAACTTCATAACCTGGGAAGCACGGGTTTTATATAACAATGCACATGAAAAAAGTTGTTATTGAAATTGCATAATTAGTTTGAAAAACACTGGTTCAGACATGAGAGGATCCTAGTTCAAGTTGCAGAACTCCCTTCGGTTTTTATGTGACCCTTAGCTGAGCAGCTAATGACTCCACATTTGTTCTCTCAGCTACAAACTGGAAATGAAAAATTAACTTCTAAAGTTGTACCAAATCTAAGTCAAATACTGAATACATAAATACTTTCCAATTGAAAGAAACATATACAAGTAAAAAGCATTTATTTTAGCATCATTTTATGGAACTGTCACTGAATGCTTTGTTGAC
This sequence comes from Chinchilla lanigera, assembly GCF_000276665.1. NCBI lineage: Eukaryota > Metazoa > Chordata > Mammalia > Rodentia > Chinchillidae > Chinchilla > Chinchilla lanigera. The sequence goes on from NW_004955544.1 coordinate 1,007,459, forward strand.
ACTTTAGAAACAGAGCAATAAGAATAAAAGACAACACTGCCCTGGTTCAGCAATGCCACCAATAATAATGATAGGTAATATATATTTGCTATTCACTATGTTCCAGGAAATGTTCTTCATTATATATTAACCTCCAAAGCAACACTTTTAGATTGCTAGTCCTGTTGTGCCCATTTTACAGATAAGCAAAATGAGGTAGATACAGTTTAAGTAACTTGCTCAAATTTGTGCAACTAGCAGATTATTCAGTGGGGAGGCTAAGAGCATGGTGGGGGAAGCAAATATCTCACAGTGCAAATAGAAAGTGATGTGATATAACTATTTCGAGAAAGGGACACTTGATTTTACAATTCCTAGCTAGAAACATAGGGATGAGAATGAAGGAAGCTTTCCAGAAGAACCAAAAAGGAAATACAAATTTTTGTTATAGTATTAAAAAAAATTGGAGCCTTTCAATCTGGCAAAAATGCAGGATATAAAGGAGATGAAAAGGTAGAAGAGAGCGGGACAGAATATGTAAATGCAAATGGGAAGGCTGGTGGGATCCAATGGAACCAGCTATCAGAGTGTGGGAAGAAGAAAGCGTGTCCTGACATCCAGGAGATGCAGGCCTCACAGCTCGGCTGGCATGTTCTGTCCAACACAGCAACTTTCACTGACTGTCACCACCAGACAGGATCACTCTGCCATCACAATGGATCAAGGCACAAATAAGGCCTTGATGTAATCATCGTTGAACACAAACAAAGCAAGAACTCTATCCAAACCACAAAAATGGCCAAACATCTCTCTAGCCTGGGAAAATGAGTGACTGTTACATCCTTACTAATTAACCTTAACTTTGATCCATTTCTCCTTCTTATTGGTAAGATTTATAGACCAAATTTGTTAACCTTATCTGTAATTGCAGCACTGCTCTTATTTCCTAAAGTATCCAATCCAAAGCAAAGCCCTGCTTCCTTGAACTCTCCCCAAACCATCTAATGCTAGCTCAGAATCTGTAACTCTTTTCTAACGCTTTCCCTGAAACACCCCACGATCCCCATGGTGTGTGTTCTCTCTCATTGCAAATGGGTAATAAAGCCAATTTGTTCAACCCCAGTGTGTTATTGGTCATTGTCTGGAAAGCATAAAAAAATCTGTTGGTTTTCTTTTTTTGCCAAGCAAAGACCTATGAATTTTTATTCCCGAGGCAACAGAGAGCAAAAAGTGTTTTTCAGGCAGAAAAGTGAAATAACAAGTGTCACTGTTTAGGAAAATGACTCTTACAGTAATATGGCAATGAACTGAATTGAGACGAAGCTGTTCATGTTAAAACTGATTAGGAAGCAATACACCTTTTCAGAAAGGGAGAAGGTAAGAATTAGACGGAGAGTGCCATCAGGCAGAAAGAAGACTAGGCTTCTGCACTGGTGACACATGTTCAAGGTAGAACTAAGAAGTGATCAGAGAGAGAGGGAGGGACGTGACAATGAGGAAGACTGTGAGATCTACTGGGGAATCCGGAACTTTGCTATCACTGAGTTAAGAATGCAAGAAACAAGATGCTGTTTTGGGAGAAAGGTCTTTAGTAAAATCTGGCAATTATAAAGTTGATATTGCTGCAGCATATCCATGTAGACAAGGTCCCATATTTAGGAATTGCAGATATGGAGACTGGAAGAGAATCCAGTGCCAAAGATTTGAGAGCAATTTGCATATAAATGACATTTGAAGCCACGAAGACAGATAAGACCCTAAGGTAGAATGGAATATGAAGGCCTAAAGGGAGCCAAGGACCATCCTTGAGGAATCACAATGTTTCATAGACATGGAAGGTTCAGCAAAGAAAGATAAGGAGAGTCAAAGGAAAATTGAGATAAAGTCAAAAACTAGAAATCAAAGAACAAAGAGATTCAAGAAGTAAAAATGGGAATTAACAAATGTTATAAAGATATCTAAGGAAGAGGAAGATCAAAACTGGCCTTTGGACCAGATAATGAAGCCACCTAGGGAAACCATTCAAAAGCAAGCTGATAACAAGAGAAATGGGAGAGTATAAAACTTTTTTTATTTACTTAACCCAAAGGAGAACTTCAACGTGTCACTTGACCAGGGAGATACAGCTAGGAAGGTAGAAAGACTATATATTTGGGAAGAGAATTGATAAAGTCATGAGACGAAGGGAAAAGAATCTAGTGCCTTGGAAGGGTTGATACTGTGAAAAAGAGGATTCTTCTTCTAAAACAATCCATAACAAAGTAAGAAGTCCATCTGGATGTGCTTAAGGGAATTTTTGGCCTAGTGCGGGTATTTCTCCAATGTGCAATGCAAGGTCATCCATAGGCATGTGTGTGTGCAGAGGAAGGTGGACATTAGAATGGCTAGAATCAAGAGAAAGATTACATTAAGCAGGTCATGTAAGGTGCACATATATCTTGCTACTCCAGCAAGATTAAGTCTTGAGCCATTGGCTGAATCCTTTTTAGAGTGAGGATGAGATTAAATCAGGCAGTCAGTAAATTCCTCATTACATGTGCTCCTTTATAACACAAAGCCAGTATGTGATAGCTCCTTTCTGCTAATGTGAACACAAAAATCCACCTGATTGCTATGGGGGAGGAACTGCTGTTTGTTACCTGTTCCAAGCAGCCTCCACATCTGGAAAGCCCCTGGCTACCACGAATAAGTGGAACCCTGCACATGCAGGACAATGGCCATGCAAGCTGGCTGGCTCTGGGGAAAGTATCTTCACTGTTTAAACATAAAGTTGCCCTGAAATGTGTCCTGGCGTTTACTCCTGCCTTGTCACTCTGCAGCATCCAACCTAATGGTAGGGTGTCCTTCCAAAGACCTACTGTGCAGATTGCTTTTAGAACCATCACAGGAAGCATTCTGTTTATCTGGATGTCACAGCTGGGTCTGGACGCAAGGCTCCCACAGCTGCAAGAAGGCCTGGGGCTTGCTCAGTATGAAACTGTGGCTTCTCAAATGCTGAGGCTTTTCTTTTCTTCTGTTCCAACATGAAGAATAGCCTTGGAAGCTATGATGGGTCAGGCCAGAAACAGCCCTCACCTTCTCCAGTCTGCACCCAAAGAAATAGAGAAGTGTAGAGGCAAGACCAGGAAGCAACTGGAACAGCACTTTTCCCAGTGAGAAGGAATATGCTCTCCCTACGGCATCCAGGGTGCTGGCCACTAGCTACTGGTAGGTCTTGAAAATGGGGCTAGTGCAACAGAGGAAAGGGATTTTAAATCCTACTTAGGGTTGTTACTCAAAGTTTCATTTCAACAGCTACACGTGGGCTGGTGACCCAGGTGTGGAGCAGCACAGGTCTAGACATAAGAACATCATACATACATTAAAAAGATGCAATAAAGAGCAAATCACTGACTCTCCTATCCGACTGATCTACTCTGGAAATAGGGAAAATAAATAGACCACAATGTAAAATACCAGTTTTCCGGCTCTGCTAGCACTGAACCGAACCAGTGCATCTCCCAACAACACACCGAGAGCAGCACCCGGGATTAGCTCCACAGGCTGCATGGTCACAGACAGCACCTCTTGACCTCAGAGCCAGAACACCCGTGCTGCACTGGCCAGTGTCCCTGCATCCAAACTTTTGCCAAGATTCAGAGCTAGTCAGATTTCAATATGTGCGAATGAAATTTTTTAATAAATAATAAGCAAATGGTCAAACCCCTCTTTTTAAGAGAGAGGGAGGAGATGGAGGAAGGAAGCATAAAAAGAATTCAGATGTGTTATGTATATGAACCAACTCCCCATGATGAATATAATCATTATGTACTGAAAACATGGACTAATACAATTTTTAAAAATTAAAAAAGGAAGGACAAGTACTGTTCAATTATTCAATCCTGTTAGAAACTAATACAAGTCAAATGATAAGGTATGGCATGTTCTACAAAAGAAGACTGATCTGGAATAAACTGGAATTGCTACATCTTGGCAAAGAGACATTATAAAGGAACAAAGCACGGATGTTCTGCACACAATTGAAATGCTAAGATGAATTTGGAAAATGGGCAGTATAATTTTTCCAGGGCAGTGCACATTTCCTGCTCTTCTTTTGGGTAGTAGGAAACTTTTTACATCTCTACAATATTACAGTCATCTAAGGTCAGCACACCAAACCCCAGCCAAGATGCCCAAGGACCACTGTTAAAGAAAAATTTGATGCAGGGCTTCACCATACAAGATGGTAGGAGTTCAACCATGGTTCTTATACTGCATATTTTTTTTTTGATCAGTCATTCTAATTACCAAATTCAAGCATGTAAAATTGGTCAAGAAAAAAGAAAATTTTAAACACTGACCTTTCCTCTCAATAAACTACAGACATCAGCAATACACCTATTCTAGCTATCCTTATATATACATATAAATTTAGCTTTTCATTAAAAAAAAACATAACAAAAATAAATACATAAGCAAAACAGCATAGAGAACAATAAAAATGATATAGAATTTCAAAACATGATGATAGGATATTAACAATGGTTGTTATATTACACAATGTCATCTTCAAAGTGGTTGCACATATAACCAGATATAGGCATGCAAGATTAATCAAACAATTACACATTATTTTCAATGTTTTTTAAAATTATTTTTTGTTACTGTCTTTGATCATTTGATCAGTCTTATATTCTTATGTCTAATGGACTGAGCAACTTTGTTGAAGATGACAGTATGTAATATAGCAACCACTGTAAATTTCTATCACTTTGTCTTGAGATCATGTATCATTTTTGTTGTTTTTGTGTTGTTTTGATTTCGTCTTCATTGTTGTTTTGTCAGTTTAAAAAAATTTTTAAAATGAAAAAATTAAAAACTTAAAAAAAAGAACAATTTGGATGGGGAAGTTTGCTGTTTTAGAGAGGAGTAGGCAAGACTTTCTCTTAGGCTTTTAATAGTAACTCCTTCATGAGGTACTCCCGCTTCTCTGGTTGAGCACGGTAATAGTTTTGGAATACTCCATTGGATGACATAACCATAGACAAGTTCCCTTTCTTCCATGTTAACAGAACTTGGATTTCGTTCAGGGTTTGAATGGCATTATACTCAGGTTCTGTGTCATAAAGAGTCTAATCAGTCACAGTAATATTTTCTCTCCTGTCATGAGAAGGTGACTCCATAATGGGCAAAGAGATGCTAGAAGAAGCCTCAAGGGAAGTGAGGAAAAGATTAAATTCAAAGAGAAGAGAGACTAGGGAAGAGAAGCCCACCCCCTTCTGTGTGACTTTGGATGTCACCACAGATGGGCTCACTCAATGCGAGCACCTACCTACATGGGGAAGAAGTTAAATGCCCTGCAGAGAAGCCAGACCCCTGACCTCACTGAGCATCACCACTACGGACATCCACACTTCTAATACTAGAGATAGTAAAAGCCTTTGACTTTACTATCAGTCACATTCACTGGATACTCCTCACTAGCACCTAAACTATTTGAAATGATGTAATACTAATTATTATTTAGCAGTGAAGTTTTATCTTTAAATCTTCATCCCAATACATGTCTTTAGAAGTTCTTCAACCTACCTTTTTGACCTCTTCATACCAAAGAACTTAGATCATGAACACATCTGTCCAATGCCTGCAACGACTCAACAAACTAAACATTGAATCCTCTTCTCTCTCAAGACTTGAAGCCAAATCTAATACGGGTATTTTCTATTTTAAATGTCCCCTAGTGGCACTCCTCTGCTCGCCAGTAATATCCACACTCCTTAACATGCATACCAATTCCTCACTGATTGGCCTCCAGCCTTGCTTCTTACTGCTGTCAACCTCTGCGTTCTAACAAAGCTCCCAAATGGGCCATCGTCACCTTTGTCTCCTATTCCTGACATCCCTTGGCCAGTCTTTTCTTCATCTGGGAGGCTAACCCTGCTTCTGACTCCCAAGAGTCCCGCTGCTGAGCACAACCCCTTCTTGGGCTTTGGGATTTACCTTCGTCAGTAGTCGCACTAGGAAGGAAGGAAGCCTACTGACTCACCAGGACATGGCTAACTGCCCCTCTCAAAGGTTCCATATTGCATTATTCTTTTTTTTTTTTTAACTTTAAAATTGCTATTTACTTGACTTCTCCCAGCTCCTCCACTCTCAACACAATCATTTTCTGAAGAGAAATCTGCGGTCTTGCCTTGTCATTCATCACTATGTCCCTAGCACCTACACAGTGTGGAGAACACATTGAACCCTGGGTAATGACAAATATGGAATTGCCGAATGAATGGGTGAACTTCCTCTCACATGCTGCTTCAGCTGTGAATCGACGGAGGTAAGACATGAAAGTGAGTCAACTGTTGTTGACTTGGGCCAAGTCAGAACAAATGACCTCAGAGAGAGTGATTGCCATGTAGACAGAAGGTTCTTGAAGGTCAGGTACACTCCACCTGGGTACTGTACCAAATTGCTCCGTCATTTTCTGCATTTACTATAAGAAAAAAAAAATCGATGGGCTTTTACTTCATTCTTTAGAGGACACCAAAATGCCAAGCAGTTGAGTTCCTTAAATCCCCACATGCTTTAGTTTCCTGACCTACTCACTCTAGACAGTGATTACATACTGACACATTCCCCAAAGTCTATCACAAGATAAAACTCCATAAGCAATTTTTTTCAAAGTTAAAATCAAAAGAAAGCTCTCAAAAGTAAAAATAGAAAAAAGCAGAAGGCTTCTAGTGAGTATCCCAAAGTTCTGCCAATCACAAATGCTACTATAATCCATGAAGCTTGCTCAAAAGCTTAAGTATATGCTTTATAAATCTCATTAAGGCACTGGAGAAATGATAGAGTTCAAAGGGATCTTTCAGATCATGTAACTCAGTGCCTCATTTCCTGGGCCAGCTGTGCACTGGCCGAAACCACTCATGTCATAATGGGGGCCCTGTTCATATTATAGATGCGAAAACTGGGTTGCATTTACAATGAATAATTTTATATATGCTGGATCCAAGATTAAGAGGAAAGTGATGGCAAGATTTTTGCACAAAACCCAGAATCCTTCTAGAATGCAAATCACCTCCAAATTTATCTGCCAGGGACAGTTGGATGTCTGAGTATAGATAGTTCTGTGTGTGTATGTGTGTGTGTGTGTGTGTGTGTGTGTGTGTGTGCGCGCGCGCGCCAGCGCGTGCATGTGGTACCCTTCAAAATATATTAAAGTTTCACCATTAGCTATGTTGTCTTCTTTACTAAGCACTTACATGTATATCAAATGCATTTTTCTCATGTACATAAATGAAAGCACCAATAATGCAGAAGTGAGGCAAATGTTCCCTGTGAATAAACAGTTTAGTAGAAATGGGGAATGTCACAAGATGCTTGGCTAAATGGAAAACTTTTAATGTGTTTATCTATTTACATCGTTATTAATTATGAAGGCCAAACCAGGAAATTTCCTGTGGCAGTTTTGTTTATCCACAGAATTTTCCTAAATATGAGTACATATGATGGTCTGGATGAGAGTTAACTTTCCTAAGTGCATGCAGTGTACAGTTAGTCCTCAGATCCACCTGGTATTTTGGATGAGGAACGACAGACTCCTATAAGTAGCACATCAGACTGAAACGCCATACGGTAGACAAATAAAAATCCCTATTCAGATGCTTTTCTACAATCTCTCTCCAGAACTGCACTAGAGGATTCCTTGCTTCAAAGATTTGGGTCACCAACAGCCTAAAGAACAATTTAGCCCAACTGCTTGTTACAGCTAAGTGGAGCTCCCTCTACACTCTCCAATGTGCTCATCACTTCTCTCCTGTCCTTGCTGACATGAAAGGTCCAAGCTACAGGCACGCACACGCACGCACCCCCCTACAAACACATAAACTACCTTCCTTGTGTCTATGTGTTTGTTCATCTCATTCTTTCTACATCTTAATCTCTTGTACCATATCTCAAAACATAAAATGATGAAGCGATAAAATTGTCCCAAGGTCTCCCCAAGATGATTCTGATAGTCAACGCTGCCTCAGCATAAGAACCACTGAACAAAAATTTTGAGAGCTGACGTTGGTCTTTTGTTATAAAGGTAACATTTGAAAAAAAAATCCTCCCTGACTACAAGATGAAGCCATGTGTGTTTGAAGAAATACAGTGAGATCGTTTCTAACTAAATGAATGATCTTGCTCAAAAGGTATTGTGCAATACATAGGTCTTATTTATTTTGCCGTGTTGGAGATGCAACAAAAGGATTCACACATGCTAGGCAAGTGTTACAAAATGGAGCTACTTCCTCTACCCTGGGGAAGGACTCTTGAATGATAGATGGCTTGCTTTCACTGTTTCTATGATGTGTATGGAGATGTAGATAGATATCTGATGAAGTTTACAGAGGATACCAAACTGGAAGAGTTGCATAACACACTGATAAAAAGTCAAGCTCAAAATAATAATAGTCTGGTAGCCTTACTGATCATTTACTATGTACCTGGCATGCTTCTGAATGCTTTACATAAACTAACTTTTAGAGTACTTCCATGGTACAGATCACATTATTTACCCCATTTCACAGAAAAGAAAACTGAGTCATAGAGGAAGTTTTAAATTTGCTAGTTTTCTATAGATCCTGAGAGGAAAAACCAGAATTAGAAAACAGGCTGTTTGAAGAGGTCTTTCCCTATGTTGCTTTTAAAGTTTCTGACAGACAGGAAAGTTTAGCTAAGTCCAGCAAAATGAAAGGTAACATGGCACACAGCTGCATAAATACGTCTGTCCACACATCGTGAAGGGTTGGGGTAGTGAGGCGAAGTTAGTAGATGTATTGTGGCTACTGTGAATGCTCAGAATCCTTAGGTATGAGGAAGGACTCCCAGGAAAGTACAAACTGGTTTGGCCCTGCTGCTATAAACTGAAGTTGTACCCTAGAGGCTAATGGGGTGTGTGTGTGAGTGTGTGTGTGTCTACTTGGCTTTCTCCATCTTTTCCTATAAACTTTTCAGAAAGCATGGTCTTGTCTGCAATCCAGGTCTAAATTGCCTCAAACACATTTCTTCCAGAGTTTGGTCAAATTAAAAAAGGAAGTCCTCTTGTCCTAAGAACCCACTGAGCCAAGCTCTACTTGGAGGATGTTGCAAGCTTGGGGTTGAAGCAGTTGAGCAGAGAGAAGAGGTGGAAGGGTGGGGTAGCAAGGAAATTCGTCATCAGGATACATGTCAGAAGAAATGGTTTATACAAAATGAAGGTTCTAAACTGAGGGTTCCTACTTTAGGGAAAGCTGATAAACTGATTGATTTCTTGCAGGACTTTTATTGGGTTTGGGTGCAATGTTGACCCCATCTCTTGCCTGGAGGATTTGTTTTTCTCTGAAGACCTTTTATCACAGTTCATGACACCCTGGATTGGGTAGCTCAGTACACAGTTTGGGGAATTTGTACTGGTACAATCAATGTCAAGAGGGACTTCCTCAAGTAGCCATGCCACACAGATTTCTAATCATTTGTGTCCATCCAAACAGATCTTTTTTTTCCCCAGAATTGTCTAAATTTACGTTAAAATAATAAGAACAAAAGTCCTAAAACCATACAAATGTCAATGTGAGCTTGTGGGCTTTCTAGGGCATAATTCATCATTTCCTTTCGGCAGTCTATTAAATCAATGGGAGAATAAATTTTAGCAAAGAGAAAAAAAAGATGGTTCACACAGTTACAGAGAAATCCAACATCATGTTTTAGTTCCAGGCAATTTGTACTCTGAAAACGTAACTCAAACAAAATATTTATTAAAGCAAATGATAGTTGTACTAAAAACTCATTAATTAAGAACCCCCAATTTAATATGTGTCACTGGTTGACCACTCTTAGCTAAAATGTCTCTGTACTACGAGCCTGTGTTCCTCACTTCAATGACACAAACAAGATTTCTGAAGACCTGCTTAATTTTCCCACAAGAACAAACTGATCTTAAGAACTTAAAAAATGCTTACTTAGAAATAGCTATGCAACTAATTGCAAATCATTCTTATCTTTCCGTTCAAGCAGGTCCGCCCACCAGGTTCTCCACTTGGCCTTCTCCCCAAACACTCGGTCCTCACAGAACCAGATGGATCCTTGCAAGGGCAGCTTTGCCAGTAGCAGAACAGGATTTGAAGACTAAGTGAGTCTTCACTGAGGGGTCCGTAATTTAAGATTTTGCTTCTGGGAAAGTACAAAGCCAATAATCCAAAACAAGCTTTTAATACAGTATAGACCAGTGCTGCCCAATGGAACTTTCTGCAGTGACAGCTATTGAGCATTTGAAATGTGGCTAGTGTAACTCAGGAACTGAGCTTTTAATTGCATTCAATTTTAATTAAGTTATATTTAAATCCAATAGCCACTTGTAGCTAATGGCTGGAATAGTGTAGGTATGAACACTGACTTGCTTGGAAATTTCTGGGCTTTCTCAGCGTAGGACTTATCCTGATACTCGGCACCCATTTGCCTTCCACTAATTAATCTCACAGTCTGTGTTGCCCTGCTAAGGGCAAGCTGATACAGACCATGGAAGGAGCTCTACCAAGAGTGCACCTTGCCCAGGGATGACCCCATTATCTTCAGTTTTGCAGAAGGAACCCCAATGCTGTTCACCTATACTACATGCATGAACTTCCCCCCGCCCAGCTCAGGGAAGTTCAAACACCTCTATGCATAAAGCAATAAAATAGGGTTGATTGAAACGTAATTTTAAGTGAAGTTTTGCTTTGAGCTATACCATATACCACCTTCTGTGGGTCCAAGATACTTTTTTAACTTTGCATACCCTTCTATTCATAAAAATATTAAACTTTATGTTTTACAATTATAGTGAAAGAAAGATGACAAGTATATTAATATTACTGCTATGGTTTGTGTCTGGATGTCCCTCCAAAGCCTCATGTGGTCATGGGCGGTCTTGGGCTTTGTGGAGGATGCAGCTGAATCTAGAGTTTATGATTGGTCCATTGTCTAGTGCTGGGATTAAGGATGTGAGTGCTACACCTGCCCTAGGGTGGGTAGCCTGCATACAATATAAAGGAGGGAAAAGGGCTTCTTCCACTTTGCTCGTGTTGCTTTTGCTGTCTTCTGCCACCATGAACTGTTGCTCCTCACCCTGTCACTCTGCCTTGGAGCCAGCTGATTATTGACTAAAACCTCTAAAAATTGTGTGCCAAATAAACCTTTCCCTCTTTCATTTGAGTATCGGGTATTTTGTCCCAGCAATGAGAGAAAAGTAAGTAAGATAATTTCGTACTAAAACTTAACTTTTATCTAAGAGTTCAGGTTTTTCTTCAGTATTTAAAAGAATTAGAAGCACTAGGGGACGTCAGCCCCATGCCTGATGAGAAGCTTGAGCAAGGTATCAGTTCTCACCCCTTCACCTGGATCTGGGCCTCTAGTTTCTTAAATGTATGACTTAAAGTGACGAAGGAAAGTCAACTTTTACTACCTGATTATGAGCTAGTGTGTGTGAGATTCAACTGCGTGTGTGTGCACATTCATGAGTCCACAAACTTACTCAACAATAAACCAACATCATGCCCAATGTTCTGCATATTTTCATGTATAAACTCATTTAATCTTCCCAACAAATGCATGCAGTAAGGTTATGTCATCATCACCATTCCTACAGAAAGGGACAGAGACACACAGAGAGTTGGGGTTTGAGCCCAGGAAGCCTGTTTCTGTTCAGGGTCTGTGCCTTGGGCAGCCCCACTCTTCTGCTGACTGTGCAAGCTGCAAAGGGAAGCACGGGGCCCTTCTGGAACACAGAACAGTTGGACAATTGACCCCTGAGCTGAGGATGTTGAGATGTGAGATGGGATGAGTTGTATCTCACATGGAAAAACAGAGGGCTGAGGTCCAGAAGAAAGCCTGGATGTTGGGGAGGTGCAACGTGAGGTGTCCCCTGCCTCAGTTCCAAAGGAACTTCACTCAGTTAGCTTGAAAGCAATGTGTTAGGCATGGCTAGTATGCCTCCAATACTAAGAGCTGTCTATGAAACGAAGACCAAGGTCTCCCCTTCCGAAAGCCTGAAAAGCACTGTGCTACCTGAAAGCAGACATCATTCTTGCCTGGAAGGAGTGCAGCCTAGGAAGACTAATGTTACCCAGGTCTGTGGGAAGATGGCAAATATTGTGCTGTCACGAACCGGAGATGGCACTAAAGCAGAGGCTACACAGGCAAAGGCAAAGGAGAGGGTTGGATCTACCAGGAAGAATGTTGTGCTCATCTTTGGGTCCTGCTGGCAAAAGAAGGAATTAAGAGAAAAGGCATTCAATTCTAAACGTTACAGTGGGGCCTTTCAGCAAGGACCACATCATATCCATTACAGCAGTTACACACATGACTGAATTTTAAGCACTGCTAGAAAGGGTAGACATCTTCGAATGGCTTCCCTGGAAGCTAATCTTAGGCAGTGAGCAGAGTGAGGACAGTTTCTTTGGGAGAAGACAGAGGGATCTCCGACAGATGGGGCAGGAAAAAGAGACAGCGGAGGGAAGGCATTAAAAGGAAGGTAAACAAGCAAAGGACTGCTGTGGGCAAGTGGACCTCAGTCCTGCCAAGGCTTGTGGGAGACCGCATAGAACATGCTTCAGAATTGCTCCACTGGAGAGAAAGGGAGTTGAAGAATTTACTCTCTAAGTTCCTCTGTCATTAGCTGAGGACCGCTACCTGGGACACCAACTCCCAGTATTTCCGGCCTGCCCCATGGGAACGTAGACCAGAGGAAACACCGCTCGTTCAGAGGCCCAGATGCTTTGAATCCTGGTACAAGGAAAAAAAAAAAAAAAGAAGCCGAGATGCTTGCAGCTGGGATCCTCAGCATATCTATATCTGTAGGTTAACAAGCAGTTCTGAGCTGGGACTGGAAGCATGTGTTGTATCAAGTCATCTGACTAATAGGAAAACCAAGACACAGAAAAGCCATCCTGCACCATTGCCTCACCTCTTACCTCAGCTCCAATGAGAATGACACATCTTCCTTTTACCCCCGTGTCCCCTTCAACCATTTATCTGTAAACCGGACCCATGGAGGAACTCTTTTGAAGTTAGATTTGGAAAAGTGACTTGTGACAAACCTGTTCAGACTGAATGGGCTTAATAAATGAGTGAGCAGAAAAAGTAACGGCTGGAATCTGCTTTGCTCAATATCAAAACAAATGGAGAAAGCAGTGAGGAAATATATTCAGAGAACAGGTGGCTGGAAGCATCTGTGACAAAAGAAGGAGCTGAAATGGGTGAAAATCAAATAGGAACTAGAAAAAAATCATTTCCTGTCAAAGAAGAGTGTTAGTAAGTTTTTGGACTCTGTTACTATTGAGCTTTCAATTTTAGATGGAAAAATGTATTGAGAAAAGATACCGTCTTCCAAGACAAATACTTATCTTTTTGAATTTTTTTTTCTAGGAGTCAGGAGACAGAACTTGTTTTTCACTTTTATTTTTTATTAGTACATGTTTGCATTGCATCATGACTGCATTCACTGTTGGTATACGTGCATAGCACACCGCAATTATTCTTCATCCCCTTTCCCTCCCCTTCCTTCCACTCCCTCCATCTCTTGATCCCATTCCTATGTGAAAAACCTCTCCCTACTTTTATTATCTTTTATTTTGCCCTTTATTTATATTTTGAATTTGTCTATAAAAGAAGCCATGTGATATTTAAGCTTGAATGATTTATTTCACTTAACTTTATAGTATCAAGGTGCATCCATTTTCCTACAATGACTGCTTTATCCTTCTTTACAGCAGAATAACACTCCATTGTGTACAAATACATTTCCTTTATGCATTCATTTGTTGATGGGCCTATATAGTATTTCCAAGATTTAGCTATTAGTCATGCTGCTAATAAACGTGAGTATGCATAGATCACTGTACCCCAAGACCTTTGACTCAGGAAGAGATCTAGAAGGGGAGTAGCTGGGTCAAACAGAGTTTCTAGTTTTAGTTAATTGAGGAATCTCCATGCTGATCTAGTTTACATTCTTGCCCACAATGTAGAAAGGTTTCTCTTTCTCTGCAGCCTCACCAGAATTTCTAATTATTTTAATGATGTCATCTCAAAGTATGCCACTTTGGCATAAGGGTTATTTTGAGGTAAAGGCACTTAAATAAAGCAGCAGGTTCAAGAAGGGCACCGTGATCACCCCTTTTGCTTCCAGAAGAAGATAAAACTGCAATATGAAAAATATCATCCCTGTACCAGACAGGAAGTAACAGTCTTATCACCAGAGACAGGAAGTGAAGGTTGAGAAAAATCTATACAAACAAACCTTGTTAAAATAACCCTTATCTTCCTAATTACTTTTCCACCACGAACTGCCCAAGCCCAAGCCCCTTTGTCTTGTCATGTTTTCATAATTTATTACTCTTTGTCCAATTCATTATGTAAGGGTTTACCTCTGCAGTTTGGGTCTTCACTTCCTTGTGAAGATGCCTGTATCACATAAAATATAAACATATTTGTATGCTTTTCTCTCATTAATTTGTCTGTTGTTACAGGGGCCTCAGCAGAGAACCCAAAAGGGGAAAAAGAAAAGGATCTTTTTCTTACCTCCAATTACATGTTGAAATGCTAAGGCTTTGGATCTAGTGAGTTAAATAAAATATGCTGCTAAAATTAATTTAACTGCTTTAAAGCCTTTTTATGAAGCTACTAGAAAAGTTTACATTTCTAATGTGCCTCACATATTTCTATTCAGGAATGTTACTTTACATTTAAAAAGCACTTCAAAACGGATGCTGTGGTCAAATAAAGACCAAGGATTTTAGCTAACCACTAAACAGTTTTATTTTACCCCTTTGCACCTGCTGCATATAGGAAGGGACATCATTTTTGTGAACTAAGTCATACGCCTACAGAATGATCCTGACCTAGGATGTCTTAGCAGCAAGGAAGGGAAAGTGCCTGGTGTTTGGAGACCTACACTGACCCCCCACCCTGCACTGTGGTCTTGACAAACTGCTGCGTTTTCTGGACCTCAGTTTCTTCATGAATAAAGTGAGAGTCTAAACTAGCTGATCTCCAGGTTACCCTAATACTATTCTTCAATCTCCCTCAAAGATCCTGTCACTCCCAACTCAAAATTTTTCATGGGTTGCCCATTAGACACGCAATAAAAAGGAAAACTCCACAGATCCCTGCCCACTGTCCATGGTGGCAGGACACAGCCTCTTTTCCTGTGCCCATCATCGGTTCTGTCCCTGCATCTCTGTCACATAGAACTGTCCTGTACACAGCCTCCTTCCAGGTTTGTATCAAGTCCTCTGCTTCAAATTCCATTTCACCGCATTGCCACACCTTCAAATGTCACCCATCAATCAAAGTCACACTGAAGTGTTACCTTTCCCATGAAAGCTCATATTTCCTCAACTGGCACTAATCTTACCTCTTCCGACTTTCATTAACACCATGTCTCACTGCCTCCTAAAAAAAGAAATGCATCCTATTTTGGGCTATGGTTATTTATGTACATGTTTCATCTGCAGAAAAGCAAAGCCCATCTTTATGTCCCAAGAAGAACAAGCACAACGCTCGATCCTGAAGGCAGAAGAGCCACAAGCTGGGCTCGTCTCCCTCCTAGCTCCTTTGTTCTACCAACTCTCCAAAATAACCCTTAGTGTGGGATATTTAAAAAGGCAGCTGCATTCAGTGGATTACTCAGCTGCTTACATAAAACTACAAAACTCAATCATGTTGTTTCTTGGCTTCATTGTTCTATCAGCACTATCTCTTTTCTACAGAAATTAACAATGAACATGCATTTGCTCAGAGTAAAGCTTCTGACTCCTGAAAACCTGGATTTGTGCCTGATTTTAGTTCTCATTTAATTTTGCATTGGTGAAAGTGAATACCTCAATTTTCGCGATCTTAACAAGTACATCCTAGAGGTAACTCGGAATCCCCAGGCCCATGGAGATGTGGCCCCACATTCTCCATTCCTACCAGGCTCCCTTTTCTTTGCCTCAAAGATTCGTAGCATTTCTCAAAAGAATGAAACAGTAAATGACGAAGAGAGTGAGCAAGTACAGGAATGAAATTCTATGATGTCACACTATTCCATAATGAGGACACTGAAGCTTTCATCAACTGGCATAGCAAAATGAGAATGTTGTCATCTATGTGGCAGTAAACAAAGCTGAGGGTGACAAAACAATCAAGACACACTTTGGTCAAGGAGGCAAAGTAAATCGTATGCAGTTTTTATATGCAGAGATGTAAATTCAGTACAAAGAGGAAAATCTTTCCAACGCCATTCCTTCTACAGATGCATAAAAGAGACACATACAGACTTTTATGTTCTCAGCAGGGCCTAGGCACTCAAAGAGCAAAACAGGAAAAATATCCTTGATAACTGACACTATATGGTTTAGTGTGCTTCTACCAAAATATCACCCCCACTAATGAGACACTGCAAGGAACCAGGAGCTTCAATAAACTAAAATGGTGTTATCATCTTGGCACAGCACATGAGTATATACTACATTTTTATAGAATATTATTTATGTCTTTTTCATTTTCTAATCCTGGAACAATTTGTATTTGGAGAATAATACATGTCAAATTTTATGCTTGCAAAAAATTCTAGTGTCTTTGCATCAGCTTTTTTTTTTTTTTTTTTTTTTTCCTCCAGTACCAGGAACCGAACTCACGACCTTGCGCTTGCCAGGCAGACGCTTTGCCGCTGAGCTAAATCCCCAGCCCCTAAGTTTAACCTCCTTTCTTTTTTTTTTTTGGTTTTTCTCCGGTACCGGGAACCAAACTCACGACCTTGCGCTTGCCAGGCAGGTGCTTTTGCCGCTGAGCTAAATCCCCAGCCCCTGCATCAGCTTTGAAAGCCTAAATTACCAAAAGTTTCAAAAAACATCACACTTTATTTTGGCAGAAGATATACAATATCAACATATCGAGTAAAATGGACAGTAATCATTTATTTAATAACTTTAGATATTGACTTGTTAATAGTTTCAAAATTCCATGCGTTTTGGCATTTTTCTAGTGCTTTAAGAAGTTCATTTTGTAAAACAAAACCAAACAAAAAATATTATCCCATCAAAGCATCTTTATTTAGAATTAACAAGATTAAAATTGGTAGGGGGCAGGAACAGGAGTTCCTTAAGTGACTGAGTGGGTATGACAGTCGTACTGGCAACTAAAATCACAGGCAACTTTCTCTTCTTAAGCTATGACGTTACACAAAAATTGTATTTTCTTTAAAAGCTATCCCGAGTTGCAGAATGTATTTTCCACCTTGAGTTATTTCCTCACATACTAGTTAATCATTACTAGTAACAAATTGTTACTGATGTCACAAATAGGTGAAGGTTCAAAGGTTTCAGATCACTTTATAAGAAAAGCAAAGTTCCCAGTCTAGAAGTCATTATGGACCGCACCGCTGCAGTCATTTCACCAGGGGCTGCTCAGATTTCACAGCCTGCACTCTGTTACAGGTAAGGGTTTCCAGTCACCGCCATGCCATTCCCTGGACTCCAGATTTTGCAGCAGCTACCTGGACAGTCAGTGACTTCACAACGCCCACCCAAGTGCAAACACCAACACTCTCCCTTTTACACTTCCACAAAGAATCACATACATATTTGGGAGGCCATGTTACTGGAACTTCAATGTGATACTGACAAAAAATTATTTCCCATGCCCAATCACTGAATAATGATGACATTTATTGACTGCTTACCTTACAACAGGTACTTTGTGAAGCAGTTTTCAGGTATCGTATTATTTAAACCTCACAAAGCCATACTATTATTTTCCCCACTGGATAGATTTGCCAGTTGAGGCAGAGAAAGATTGGGAAATGTATTTGAAGTCCAGAGGAACATGGTAAATCAAGATTCTGTCTCCGCAACCTAATTCCATAGTCTCTGTCATCAACCAACCCACATTGCTGCGCTAATAATAAGAAAATAACCACATCAGTGCCACTCAAAATGTGCTCAACCTCAGCAGAAGAAGGAGTTTGGAAGATGTGGAGAATCTGCAACTGACTGAACTTCAGTTATACTGCATAAAAATCTGCAGTTTTAACAGATTGTTAGGGGAGCCTGTTGGTTGCAAACTTTGAGATGTACTTGTCTAAGGAACTCATTAAAAAACACAATACTGACTTTTTGGTTACCATGCAGAAACGCCCTCACTTTTACCGGAATAAAAGCTATTACTTTTATCTTGTAATGACAAGCTAAAGTCAGAAATATTTTACAAAACTAAAGACAATCTGGGGTCCTCAGCTCTGCTTTGGTTTAGCTCACCTAGCACAGGAGAGCAGCAAGAATGCAACAGGGGCTCTCTGGCACACTTCGTGGAATCGGGAGCCTCCAGACTGGTACAGCGCTCAGCCTTCATGGAGGCAGGTGATGATCCAATACTACTCACCAGGCAAAAAGCGGGAGTTGTATGCAGTCTCACTATGCCAGAGTTAGAAACAGTCAATGCTAATCTGTGATAAAATACTAGAAGTCAAGCTATTACTACCCTTGAGAGAGGTGAAGCCAGTTAGAACTGGAAAGGGAAAGAATGGGGTGAGAGAGGAGCTCTGGGTGTTAGTCATCTTCTGGTTCCTGATCTGGGTGCTTGTTTCAACAGCATGTTCAATTTGTGAACATCCACTAGCTATAGACTTGCTCTTTCTACATTATTCTACGTTCTATGTCAATCAGTTTATATAAAAGATGTTATTATTTCTGTAAAATATTGTCACCAATTAACATACACACAACATATTATTAGCATTTTATAGCTGAGGGTAGGAATTACGCAGTGCATAGGGGAGTACTGGTACATTTTCCAACAAAAGTACAGGCTGTACTCCTTTTTCAAGACTATTTACCAGGTACTCCTGTTGAAAGCAAGAAGAGCATCCTAACTGTTTTGATTGTTTATAACATTTTAGTTTAGATATGAAACTACTTGTTGAAATAATTCAGAGTCCCTCTGTATCTCTCACCCAGAATTTCTGAATGATAACTCAATCTTTGGAGACATACTACAGTATCAAAACCAGAAAATTCACATTGGCACAACCCTATTAATTACAGACACTACTGAGATGACCCCAGTAGGAATATTCTATCTTAGCTACCCATTTCCAACCTTGTGGCCCTGTAGAAGCAATGATGAACAAGTGGATACAATAAAATATGTTGGCTACTTCTCTATTGTTAGACCTTATTTTATCCATATGTTACTCACATATATCAAAATATGAATGTATATCATATATACAAACCACATTTGCATATATGCATATCTATAGCTCTATTTGTATATCTCAAATTAAAGAGTAAACAATCATTAAATAAACTTGAAAATTAGTTTCTCCCATTAATGACATGGTCACTAATCATTTAAACCACCAGTTACCTAACTGTACTATCGGTACTGTTCTGTATCTTCTCTCCTCTTACAACTTCTTTAGGGAAATTTAAAAAACTAGTTATAGTTTTCAGGAGCTATGAATCAACCAGATGGTCAAAGAGTTTTAAGAGAATAGAAAATGATTTGACACATGGCTCAATTAGGCAGTTCATCCAAGACAAATTAAAGAAGATATTTTTAAGAACGTTCTTTTTAAAAAAGACAGTGGCATTTGGCATGCTAACTAATATTCCTCATTAGAATGACATTATAAAGACTCAGGGGAAAAATCTACCAACTAATAAAACTGAAGGAAAAAAGGCAACTCTACATGTGGTTCATAGCTCGTAGATGAAATTTCATATAATGAGCACATGGATATTTCTACACCTGGAAATTCTTTCTGAGGGATCCAAAAAATCAGTATTTTCACCAGACACAACTCTCTACTAATCCACTCAAACTCTGGGACTTAAATGCCATCAGACTCAAGGACAAGATTCTCAGAGCTGCCTTCTCGTTATTCTCCATGTTTCTCACGCCTCTCATGGATGCCACGCTCGAAGTAGTCCTCCTGCCAGTGGCACAAGTTGCAGATCTGAGGCTCTGCCTTCTGTCTGTCTCAGAGATTCTCAGCCTCAGCGACACTGAGCATGCACTGACACCTGAAGGCTAACTCCTGGCAGGGCGGGACTGATGGCGAGAGTGGGTAGGCTGCTCTGAGCATTGTAAGATACATTAGCTGCATCTCTGGCCTCCACCTACTAGATGCCAGCAGCATTCCTCCCATCTCAGTTGTGACAAGAAAACTGTCTCCAGACATTTCAAAATGTCCCCTGGAGGTAGGATTGCAAAATCACTACCGCTCCGAAGTCTTTACTTAGATGGACTTTCAAACAAAATCTTGGTCCTTTCAAGAATAAATCATTTCTAGAAATTATTAAGGATGTAAACCGACTCCAGACATACCTTAAGGTGTCCATTAAAGCTTTAAAAGAATTTCCCAATCTTGCCAGTAAGTCAATATATAAAACAGAGTCTACAACTAGAAGGTTTCTTAAAAGAACTTCAAAGTTTACTTTTCAATTTGTATTCACAGAGAAATGGAGGTATTTTTAGGAGATAAGCATGTTCACACACTCACCCAGTAAGCCAAGCTACATGGTTTCTAGCCTAGTATTCCATCAAATTATGTGAATTACAGGTACTCAATCACGTAATTCAGTATGCTTCAGTATGTAAATTGTAGATTATTTTGTTATGTCATATAAAACTACAACCTAGCCTCCCACATTGGTAAAAAATAGAAGGAAAATAATATTGAAATGGAGACAGAACCTAAAAGAATAGGCAAAATTCATCACCTACTCTCCACATTCTGTACTCTTATATTGTAATAAGAGAATCTAACTAACCATTTTGTAGATAGGCAGCTGAAGACATTTAGAATCTTTTCTGAATGTTATTTATCTTAATTCATTTCCAGTGTATCATTTTATGACCAATGGAAACTGTGTGACCTAAATGAAGGAAGTTATAGCAGGACTACTGGAGGGGAATAATTGCAGATCCTTGAAAAGAAAAGTAGAAATCTTTAATCTCATTGAAAAAGTAAAGCTTGAGGTGACATTTATATCCAAACTTTCTCAGCATTGTATTTAGGGCTGCCAATATCAGAATACAACTTCTTGCAGAAGGCAGAACACCCTAAGGAACTAATGATGTTCTCCTCTTATCAATAGAATGAAATACTTCAATTTGGAGAAAGAACCACACAGACACAATTACAGGCTATGCCTAACACTGAAAAAGACAGAAGAATGTGTCAGAATTTCAATACTTCCAAAGTAATTTCCCAACCATTAGTACATATGACTTTCATAATCATTCTGAGTTCTTTCTTTTCTTTCTTTCTTTCTTTCTTTCTTTTCTTTCTTTCTTTCTTTCTTTCTTTTTCTTTCTTTCTTTCTTTCTTTCTTTCTTTCTTTCTTTCTTTCTTTCTTTCTTTCTTTCTATCTTTCTCTCTCTTTTCTGTCTTTCTTTCTTTTCTGTCTTTCTTTTTTAAATTTCTTTTGGTCTTTACTCTGAGCTGCATCCCCAGTCTATTTATTTTGTTTTGTTTTGTGTTGTTTTGTTTGGTTTTGGTTTTGGTTTTAAGACAGAGGCTTACTAACTTGCCCAGGCTGGGCTTGCATTTGTGATCCTCTTGGCCCAGCCTTCCAGTTTTCTGGGATTACTATAAGTGAAGAAATGAGACACAAAACCCCTACCATTCATGAGTGCACAGCTCTATCAGAACTCATGCTACAAGTTAGGAAATCCACTGTTCTTTGCTCTATATCTGCATCTACAAGTAGAGGAGATGCTCCCGCCCATTGGGTATTTACAGTATTTGTACTTGCTAAAGTTTCCATCCTTGGTTACAGTGCAGCCAGCTACCACTCACCAATATGCATGTTCTCCTCTATGCTGCTTCCAAGACTGATCAATTAAAAACCTCCCAATTGAGGCCTTTACTTTGCTTCCCAATCTGCTAGCTAAATAGAGATAACACATTTTTATTTGAGGAGGGGAAGGGAATGAAAAAAGAATTAAGATGTCTTACATACATTAACCAGTTCTCCATGATGTAATTATTATGTACTGAAAACATGTGGTAAGAAAAATAAACTTCAAAAAGGAAGCCAGTGAGATTTCAGATTTCATTACCTTAACAACTACAACTACTTTTGTAGAAAATCAACTGGGAGAGCAACACATTCTGGAAGGGAAAAACTCGACAGTTGTTGAGGAACTTCTGGAGCCTCAGCATGCATGTAGAAGGATGTTAGAGACATTCCTTCCCAGGATACCAAAGTACAGCGTTCAGATTGTGTGAGGAGATTTAGAGGATGAACTATCTTAATGTCCTTTCATCTCTGCTCAAAGATTTCACTTCCCAAGCACGTTACTTCTAGCCCCTTGAGTACTATCTTCGCCAAACAAAATCATGTAAGACCCTAAAATTTTCAAGTGAACTCCTCCTGCTCTAAAACATTTTTCATGCAGAAGAATAACTGTAGGCCAATAAGACAAGTAACAGCTTTAACACCATGCAACCAAGTCAGTGATCCAAACATGAATCAATAGTTTCTTTCCTGAATTTATCAGGGCTTACACTAATAATCATGTTTCAAGATTCCATTTTCATGCATCCCATCTGTCTTAGACAAAAGAAGGAGCTATTTGGAGTGCTATATATTTTTTTATATTATAAAAGAGAAAAATAGATTGTCAAAATAATCAAGCTCAGTAAAATTACCAGTACTTAGTATTCTAGGACAAGCTTGAGGAAATTATAAGTTTGGGGTTTTTTTTTTGTTGTTGCTGTTTTTTGTTTTTTCCCAGTACCAGGAATCGAACTCATGACCCTGCACTTGCCAGGCAGGCACTGTGCCGCTGAGTTAAATCGCCAGCCCCTACAAGGTATTTTTGAAGTCATGTTTAAAATATATTTCCATCTAATCAGATGTACTTATAGTATGGATAAAAGGGGCAAATCATGGATATATAGACATCTAATTCAGACTCGCAAACCTGCTATAGGCTAGGCTGAATAAACAATCATAGGATATGCATCAACCATGTTATTTCAAGAGGAAATGATTAAAACATAAAGCACACATAAACTACCCAAGTTTATTTCAAAGTTTTAAGTACATAAATCAATATAAAGAAGAAAGAATTGAAAATGTAATATATAGGGATAAGGTCAGAATCTTTATTTTTTTTTTTTTTTAGGTTTTCTTTTTTTTTTTTAATTCTGGTACCAGGAATTGAACTCACGACCTTGTACTTGCCAGGCAGGCGCTGTGCTGCTGAGCTAAATCCCCAGCCCCCAGAATCTTTATGTTTAAAGCAACAGAGTTTAATACATTGATCTTACTAGAACTTAAAACATAACTTTAAAAAGGAAATGATCAACTTATATGGTGGATTCCAAATATGGTCGCAGTAAGGTAACTTTGCTGTGTTCTCCCACTGCTGAGCATCTGACCTAACTCACTCTTTGATTTGGGGTTTGGCTAAAAGGATGAGGCAGAAAAGCCACTATATCACTTCCAAGTCTAGACTTCAAGGGGCCTTTTGTATTTCCATTTGCTCTCTTGTGCTTCTAACATCATCACAGGAAGCTATGTCTGGGTTAACCCATGGGTCCCAGCACAAGGATGAGAATTATATGGAGCAGAGTCACCCGCAGGCACACAGATAAACCCATCCAAGGTCCAGTTAACTGTAGTCAACATCAGCTGCACTCTGTAGACTTATGAGTAATGTTTGCTATCTTATGCTACTGACTTCAAGGTAGTTTGTTACACAGTTGGAGCTAACTGATACAACTAGACAGTTACGTATTTCATCATCTAATAATGGCATTTTTCTTTAGTATGGTTTGTTTGTGTATTCAGTTTTTAATTTCAAAACTCAATTATTTTCTTAGATGAATTATTAACATCCCAATTCATATGAGGTTTTCAGAAGTTCTTAACTCAGTTTTTACCATGCAAATTTAAACCTCTTATAATCATAAGGGGCTATTACATTATCAGAATATTTGTCCCACAAGATACTTGCTTGTATTTTTGATGTCAGTTACAGATGAAAGGGGAAAATAATGTTGCAGAAACTCATGCAAAAGGAGGAATCCAGAACATTAACTGTTAGAAAATTTCCACAAATGTAAGTGTCTGCAAATCTAAATGTCCTTAAAAAATCAAAAAGTCTTTTTGATGTGTATATAGAATTGGTAAAGAGCAAAGAAGGATGTCTACTTTCATCATTCAGCACAGAAACTGGATACCAGCAGCATTTACCATGGTACCCACAGAAATAACTCTCACAACCAGATCCCATAAAAATACAGAAGACCCCATTACACTTAATGGGCTTCTTCTTTGCTCTCAAAAGTTGCATAATTTACTAAAAAACATGTACTGCTAAATGAACTGGAAAAATCACACTATTAGAATCTGATCTATACAAAGGTTTTTAGCTTTAGCTACACATCCAAATCGCTTTCAGAGATTTTAAAACTTCTGATGCTCAGGTCACACTCCAGATCAATTATATCATATTTATTGGAGGTGGCACCCAGGTATTTTTACAGTTCCTCATAGGATTCCAAAACACAACCAACATTAAGAAGTACTTCGCCTTTAATTACTCTACATGCTGGAACCAAAACACAAATATCCCTGACTTTTCATTAATGCAAAGTCAAAGTGACTTTTTCTACTGCTGCTGTACCCTAGCATGGTAACATACAGCATTAGGCCTTAATTTTCATTTACTGGAAACTGGCTGACTTTATACCACAGCTCTTTATTCTGAGCCTACTGAGGAGATGTAGGAAAGAGAACAGCCAATTTCACTATTATAATTCAATATTATATTTCACTAGGCTTATTTCAACCGAACTCCCTAGTTTCCCACCTTACAAGAGCAAAAATCAATTTCAGAATAACTTAAAATATTTTTTTGAAAATTAGTAAAATACTTTTAAATCAACCAAACAGTACCTGTATGCAATCTTCAAGAACATAATATGGCCTTAATCAAACATCTCTTCTCTTGCCATTCAAAAATTTGTTACATTAAACTAATAGACAAACTCATTAAAGTCTTGTGGGAAAACAAACATACGGTAGCCTACACTTACACTGCATTTAATTCAAATCAACACCTGTTGTAGAGCGTTGGATTTATTATCACACTCTATTTTTAGACATATTAATTTAAGCAGAATTGTAAGAAAATATTGACAAAAAGCAGCTGCAGTGTGCAATATCCACCATTCTCATGAACTGAAGAAGGTTGCGATTGCCTTAATCCCCACTGCCGTAACACCTAGCCATTCCCTGTACTCTGAACCCCAGACTTCTAAATTTAATGATCTTTGGAACATTGCCAGGTGCATATCTAATCAGCATCTCAAGCTCGTTTCCTAGACCTCCCCTAAAGAAAGCTACTCTTCTCAGTGCTAAGAAATGGCAATATTCAACTTTGTGTAACTACAAAAGCTCAAGTCAACCCTAACTCTTCCCATTCTTTCACGCCATATCCAAATTGTGTTTCTGAATTCCACTACTTCTCCCTTTCACAGCTACCCTGGCTCTGGTCCAGTCCTCTGTTATCTCCCACCTGAGTCTTTGTGGGGGCTTCATAAGTTGCTTTGCTCCCTTCTCCACTCCCAAAACAGAAGTCTGCCTAGAGCCTAAGTGACAGACATTAGCCTGTGGTACTCAAATGCCAATACCTCCACTAGCTCTCCATCTCATTCCAAGTCAAAGCTAGGCCTTGAAATGCTCCAAAACATACTACATGCCAGCCACACTTCTCTGCCTGCTACTGCTTTTGCACTCCAGGTGCATTCTCACCAATGCTAAGGTGACCAACTATCTTGGCTTCACCAGGGAGACGGCTGAGTTTTCTGGGTTTTAGGAGTTCAGTGCCAGGGGGGCTGGGGATTTAGCCAAAATGTGATAAATGCTGGTCAGGCCAAGATGAGGTGCTCAGCCTACTTTTCTCGCTATGTGTAACATATTTTCCTCCAGATACCTTCAGTGGCATGCTTCCTCCCTTAGGTTAGGATATGTGTGCTTATTACCTGTCTGTAAAACTGTCTTTATCCTTTTCCATCTATCCCTGTCTTATCTTCCTCTTTCACTTTTTCTCATAGTCCTTGTCATCAGCTAAAATACTTGACATTTAACTATTTACTTGGTTTCACTCTTGCCTCCCCTCACAAGAAAGTAAGCCTATGAAGACTGTTTCATTTACTTCACTATTCTCAAAATCTAGAACAGCACTTGGCATACTCACTAACATCTACTGAATGACCTAATTCTCTACCCTGCATAATGATATTCTAGGGAATATTTATAACTGAAGATGACTATATTATTTCCAGGTGGCAATAATGGAGCAAAGGCTATTGCTTTTGATCTTAAGAATTATAATCAACAGGAAGATTAGAGAAATCCATGACACATACAAAATTTAGGGATTGTGGGAGAAAATGAATTTGAAATTTGAGCCAAAATGGATTGGTTGAAAGTGGGCAGTTAGTGTGACTGATATAAGATGCATTTTCTACTTGTCATTGTATCTGTGTGTATTATAATCCATTTACAGTGCTGCACAAGGCCACTGAGAGTTTTTCCAAACTTAACTTAAATCAATTATTATAATGTACCTACCAACAACACCCTAATGACACGAACAACTCACCTGAAGGTGAGGGAGACATTTAATACATTTTACTGTCATTAAAGATTGACACTATATCAGGTACAGTGCAGATCAAAAACCACAATCACCTCATCTCACCCACACTTGATTTCACAAACAAGTTCAAATTATTGCAAGGATATGCTGTGGAGCCTTTGCTTTCGTTCCAAATAGATACCACATTTTAAGAGGCAAATGTTTGCTTTATTCTTTTAATTTTAAAGAGAAAAAAATAGGGGCTGGGGATTTAGCTCAGCGGCAAAGCACCTGCCTGGCAAGCGCAAGGTCGTGAGTTCGGTTCCTGGTACCGGAGAAAAACCAAAAAGAGAGAGAGAGAGATCGACAGTTTTTTAATTATAGAGTGAGAGAGATTGCTGTTTTTGTAAAAAAAAAAAAAAAAAAAGAGAAAAAAATAACTAACAACAATGAAAACAAAACAAAACAACACAAAAACAATAAAAATGATACAGGATTTCAAACAAGCTGATAGGAATTAACAATTGTTGTTATACTACACATTGCTATCTTCAATGAAGTTGCTCAGATCACCAGATGTAAGAATGCAAGATTGATCAAACAATTAAAGAAAATAACAAGTAATAAAAAACATTAGAAACGATATAGAGCTTCATCAAACAAGATGGTAGGAATTCAGCAATGGTTCTTATATTGCATACTTTTTTCTTCAAATTGGTTGTTCTGATTACCTTATATAAGCATGCAAAAATGGTCAGGACAAAAAAAATTTTAAGCATTAACTGTTCCTTTCAATAAACCAACAGACTTCAGCAGTACACTTATTCCAGATATCCTTGTATATATATTTTTTTTCTTTTTTTAATTTTAAAGAGAAAATAACAAAAACAACATAACAAAAACAAAGGCATAAACAAAACAACATAAAACAATAAAAATAATACAGAATTTCAAAACAAGGTGATAGGATACTAAGAACAGTTGTTATATTCCATATTGTTGTCTTCAAAGTTGCTACTCAGATAAAGACAAATGCTAAACTTTTCTAATAGCTTTCTCTTTTCTCTCATTTTATGAATACTGGCTTTGATTTCACTTTGTGGTTATATCTTGCCATTCAGAGTTTTAAGGCTTGTAAAATTCAGGGAATACAGTCAACTTGTACACTAAACTTCAAAAGAAGGACATGATTTGTCGCTCTCCCAAGCCACTAACCCTCCCTATCCTAGGGTTCCCTGGACTTGCCACAGTTCTACAACTCAGACGATAGTCTGAATCACTACATCCTCATAGAAAAAGAAAGAATGTCAATAAATCCCACATCCTACTTGGAGACTCAGTCCAATGCTGGCACATCCCATCCAAGCCACTAACCCATCCAAAGATACATTGGCTGGTGGGAGGTAGGGATGGAGCCTTCTTATGCATTATCCATTCAACATGCAAATGATTCAACAGAGGACCCTTGTCTGGAATTCACTTGCAAACTCCCATGGAGCGTTATGCCCTGGATGGTAATACATGGTCTGGGGCTGCAAGCGCCAGATCTTTCCAACAGTTGCAGTTTTAACAGTAAAGGTTTAAAATTAGTCTTATGACTTGAAACTTGTTCAAGAGGGGAAAATTTGCTCTTGGAGAAATGAAAAAAATAAAGGTCTTGGACCTTTCAAAACTGAGCCCCCGGCTCTGGACTGTAGCAAATTAACCCCTGAGACTTTTTGAGTAACTGTCATCCACGTCTCTCCAAGGATTCACCTGCCCAGTGACTTCCAAATAAAAAACACTACAGAAGTACACTAGTAACAACAGCCCCGGCTTCAGGAAACCTTCCCATGTCCCAAGGCTTTGTCAACTTCATTCCTTACAATACTCTCACAAGGAAGGGACTATTCCCTTCTTGCAACACAACTATTCTCTTAACTATTATCTTCTGTCCTGAGTCAGGACAGAATGACTTACTTCTAAAAGATCTTCAGTGGCATGTGCAAGTTAAATCCCATTGGTTTATCTGACCCCAATACCACCATTACCATCACCAATGATCATGCTGATAAATCTTACACTTAGCAGTGTTTATCCTGAGCCAAACTCTGCTCCAAGCAATTTACATAGATTTATTACTCTTTTGAGCCTCAAAACAACTGCATGTGTTGTACTCGACTTCCTTGTGTACAGGTAATTAAACACAATTTCAGAGAGACTAAGTCACTTATCTAAGGCTACATGGATGATAAGAGAAGCTCACGGTCTAAATAAGTGGATGGCAAACTTTATCTGTAAAGGGCCGGATAAAAAATGTTTTAGTCTTCCTGGGCCAGATAGGCTGTTTATTCCCATGTGATTACTAAGGAGACTAGACAAAAATAGGTTATAGTGCTACAATATAAAGTAATAAAAATCTAATGTTGTGTATTTATGTTATTAATTTTAGGATAGAAATACTTTTATCATGGGTATATTGGCCTTATGCTCCTGAATATGTGAAATGAAAGTTTCAATTTTACTTCCAAAGGAAAAAAGAATGGAAAATGCCTGAATGAAATGATGATTAAGAAAGCACAGAAAGCAGATAATTCTTGTAGCTGGATGATGTAAGGGATTGTTTTCCTATTCTATTTATCTATGTTTGAAATTCTCATAGCAAAGACTTCAAAACACAAATGCCACACTTATTGGTAAATAAAATGCACATAATTACCTTGAGTTATTTGGTAGACGCTGTTCTCTTTGTCTCTGGATCTCTTGCTGGACTCAGTTTGTAATTTGTTGTCTTTGATTTTTTTTAACACCAAAACAATGTTTGCTTGTCCTTTAGCTTCCTATAGCCTCTTTGCTAAATGTCAAGTCCTGGTGGTATGCGGTTGGCCAGAAGAGATGCAATGATGGCGTTTTAATAGGGTAAGTGCAAATTACCAGATTTTGAAGTCAGAGGGTCTAGGAAGCATCCAAATATTACTGCTTCTTTTTTCCTAAATCAATGCAAGCCAGAGAATCAGATAAAATTTAGGGCATTGTATATTTTATATTCTATTTATGTCACCTCTAATGACTGTGAAATGCAATTTTCACAGGGTTTTATGAAGTAGGATATCTTTTTCTCTTTGGGGATTTAAGGCTGATGAGCCATTATCTTTGGTCACGTCCAGACTCAAAACCTCTACTTAGGCGATTATGTTGTCTGCAACAAGCTAAGTTTTGTTTAACAAATGTTTATGCAGTATCTACAGTGCTCTAGAAACTATAGTGTCAGGTACTAGGACACCCTTCTCTGCCCTTTCAGTACGTGTTCTTGGGAGGGACACATAAATAAAGATTTCTGTATACCATTATAAGTGCAATGATAGAAACCACAGATTATGAGTAGAGTTCAGAGGAGGGCTACTGTTTGTTTTCACCCAATGTTATCTTAAGTAAAGATCCTTACCTCTCCTTGAAGAATAAGAGGCATTAACTACAGTATATAAAGAAAACAGAGAAGGTCATCTGGGGAGGGACACTTAAGGCCTGGGGGGTGCAATATTGAGAGATCCAGAATTGCTTGCTATGACTAGAGCCTGAGGTATAGCACAGTAGGTAGGAGGGTCTGAGGCTGAAGAATAGTCCCAAAGAGAGACCATCCATGGCCTTACATGCCTTGTTTTGGAGTTTGAATTGGTATATAAAGGGAACTCACTGATGAGTGAACAGGGACTAATTGCATAAAGCTAGCATTTCATTTCAAATATTCTGGAGCCATGTTTTCAAGGAGGCAAAATTAATGAATGAGACTATCGCAAGACTGAAGTAAAATGCAATGAGGAATAAGGAGATAGGACTAGGCAGTGGACAGTTAGAAGCTGAAGGAACTAATTCAAAGTAGTATCTAGGAGGTAGCATTGGAAAAGAACCAGAGTAATTTGTAATTACCATTAACCATCCCTGGTTGCAGTGAGTAAATAGAGTCAATTACTGTGAGAATATAAAAGGAAAAACATTCTTAGGAAAGCTGAGAAGTGTCTTTAGGAGAGGCCTGAGTTTTAGTATCTGTAGGATGCCACCAGCAGGTACGTAGACGTACCGTTCTGAAATTCAGATGAGAGATTAGGTATAGAGACTTAGATTTTAAAATCAGTAACACATAGGTTACAGGTGAAACACATTGGCTACAAGTAAAACCACAAAAGGCTGAAGTCACTAAGGCAGTTCATGCTGTGCACGGACAAAAGGTCAAGCTCACAACCAGGGAACAGCTAAGTCCAGATGTGCCTATGAAAAGAACCTACAGAAGAGGACGCAGGGTCAGTAATCACAAAGTCCCATGAATTAAGAGAGCCTACAGTAGAAATTTATTCTCTCACAAGACTGGAGGCCCACGGGTGCAAACCAAGGTGTCAGTAGGGTATGGTCTTTGAAGGCTCTCCAGGAAGATTCTTCCTAACTTCTGGTAGTTGCTGGAAATTTACATTGCAGCCCTATCGCTCCAATCTCTCTCTTTACTACTGCAAGGTATTCCCCCTGTATATTTGTCTCTGTGTCTAAAGTTTCCTCCTCTTATAAAGACATCAGTCAAATTGGATTTAGGACCCACCTTAAATCCATAAAAACTTCCCGTGCCTGATCCTCTGTATTCTTTACCATTTATGGATAGTTAAAATCAAGACATCCTCCTTCCCTTGGGAGCCATGTGTTGAAGAAACAGTACCACAAAACAGAAAGCATTTGGGTCCCTATATCACTGACTGGCAAAACTTCCTGGTCAGGATCAAACACTTACTATTAGATGAATGAGATATACACTTTATTTGGTTAAGCTCCCTAACTTGCAAGTTGTATCTGTTTCAACACTTAGATTTACCCTTAAAGAATACAGAAGATCCCTGATGATATTTACTCTGGCATTTTCTATTTCGGTAAAAGCCAAATAGTAGTGGGTAGAGGACAGAATGTGGAGGGCAAAAAAGATAAAGCAAATTTGGAATGTATTATTCCAAACTGAGTTGATGGCTAGTGATAAGGGACAATTTTTCAGGGGGAAAGAAATGGAGTAAAGAATACAATGTGAGAAGAATACTGCCCTCAGTATGAGAGTTCAGGCCTGTAGCAAAGGCAGAGGGCAGCTGGTGCAGGGAGAGATGGAACTGTAAAAGAAGGGACAAGAGTGGCACAAAGCCCTGAAGACAGTGAGAGGTGATGGAATCGGGGATACTGACGGAGGGGTAACTCCCAAACCAGCACGGACATCTTACCCTCCCAAAGTGGAGGGAAGTGTGTACGGATGTTTTTCTAAGCAGAAAGCAGCGCAAGGGTATAAGCAACAGTTACGGACACCTAGGCACAATGTAAATTAATTATAAATGCTGTCTCTTGTACTCTGCAAACTTATTCTTCAAAATACATAAAACAAGCATTAGGATTTGCATTTTCTCAGGTGAGAAAATGACTTAAAGCATACGTTCTTTTCCTAGGCCATACAACTAATAAGCAATACAGTCAAGACTAGAGACTAGAACCAGGTTTGTTTAACAGCAACAAAAAACGTGCTCTTTCCAATACACCTGCCAGATCAGATGGGCTGTCGCCTGACCTTATGTAGTGCAACACTTCTTATGGGTCAATGGGAAAAATTAGAACATAAAATATTAAAATAAATTAATGATTTACTCTGACTTCCACAAAACTGGAAGTGATAAGATAACAAAAAAGAAAAGTCTTTGACCTCAACTACCAATATATGGTAAAATGAAGCAAGAATCAAAGCACAACAGTATGTGTGCATGTACGTGTGTGTGTTTGTGTCAGAAACCAGTGAGGGAAATACATTAACTACCTAGAATTTGTTAAGTGGAGGAAAAGAGAGCAAAACGAATGACAGGAACCACAAGTATGATCAGCCTAAGATCACATTTTCAGTCAAAAGTCCTTGTCCAGGCATGTGGACTTCTCGGGTTTGCAAGGAAAAATTACAAAGCCAAATATTAGTGAAACGGGATGACTTTATGCACCAAACAATGGTAGCACAAAGAACATGAAAATCTTGGCAAGAGACACTACACCAGTAAAATAGAATAAGAAATATTAATTCTGAAGAATTATTTTAGCCAGTATGATAATTAAAATTTAAGTGGGAAGTCAGGTACCACTTCTAATTGTTAAACATGAATATATTTTCTTGAAAATATTTTCACAGTTACCACACCTTGGTCATTAGATAAATGAGAAAGGTGAAACAGCAAGTTGATGTATCAACGGTCATAGAACATTTTGAGAATGAGGGAGAACCGTGCAATGCCTCAGTACATTGATGTGCCATGAGTTATGTGGTGAGATATTTAACCAGCTTCTTAGCCAGCTATTTAACCTGAGAGAATGGCCTGGGACAGTTGAGGGCTCCGGGTTTTTACCTTCTGTCACAAATAACATCACCCACTTACTGGTTCCTGCACTTGCTATGCCATGAAAACATCAGGAAGCACGAACACACACCCAAACACAGACACCACACTGCACATAAGTAGGACCTTATGAATAGACCTTTCCATAGGGCTTGCCTATGACTGCTTCCTAGCCACAGTCCTTTGAGATCATCCAACCTCAAGATCCATTCAGAATATACTTCCATTAAGGTCTATGGCTTACAGTCACTCACACTTGACCAACCTGAAACCTTGGTTCTGCCTTTCACAAAGGTGGTTAGCACAGGTCTTGATTACTGGCTCACAGGGCAAGCTAGTTTCTTGGGCCATGGGTTCTAGCTGATTTTCCTGGGTGACATGTGGCACTACTTTGTCATTTTTTGTTCCACTAGACCCTTCTGTGTGTGTGGAGGGAGATGAAATATGGAAGCATCTAAGATTCATGCTGCCCATATCCACATGGAGCTCTTCAAGAATCTATCAGTATTTGGGTCCGAAATCTCAGGAACATTGCATGCCTGCATTCAACACTATGGGGGTCTCCCAACAGAATGATAGTCAAGGACATGCAATTGGAACTGGCCATTCAGCCTTGATGTTGGCCTTCAAACTCTATCATTGTTCCTGGTAATGTCAGGTTGCTGGCCCACAGAACGTGGCACCTGACTTTCAACATCAAGAACGAGGTCGCAAAGCACAGGGAATGCCCACACTAACACCGTTCTTTATGACGTTACTCTTTTTCCAGCCTTCTGCATCTATATTTATTAAATGGAAGAAAACATACAGCATCCACTACAGCATAGCCACTTTGATGGGCTCCAAAGCAAGAGAGAGGCTGCTTTTCTTCATTTGCAAACTTGCTATCTTGATGAACAGGCAATCAGTTATATGACAAAATTCTCCCTTGAACTACATTGGAGAATGACACTTCATTTTGAATGCCCCAAATATCGCAATGTGTATCTTGCAATTTATAAACTACGCAAGCATAAATGGAGGTGTAACAATTATTTGTGCCTAATAAATATTCAATAACTATCTGAATTCTTTAAGAAAAAGCTTGCATAACAGAAACTGAATTAAGCTGAATTTATATCCAGAAACAATTTTTCATAAAATACTTTTCCTCCACTGACACAGAAATAATACAGTGGCTGATAAATCACTGACTTTTACTTGGCAATATTTCTCCACCAAAATCTGACCATGGAACTGCGTCCTACTATTTCTCCTCCCACCCTAGAGGGAGTCCTCACAGCAAATCTGGCTTGGGTCCAAAAAACTCTCTGTCTCCTGTTTGGCAAGCTGAGCAGAAAACTCTCACTGTCCGTTCCCTGCTCCCCCCTCCTTGAGCCTGGAGTACCATCACCTGTCTCAGTCACTGCCCTGTTCCAGGTCTGCATGCTGCCAATGCAAACTTTACCCCACGCTAGACCTCTTTTCTGAGCTCAAAACTCAACGTTGAGTTAAACTTACTTAAAAGCAAAATTGCTGCTGCTTCTGCGGTATTTTTGATGTGGGAAAATGCAGAGCTTTTCCTCTCCACTGCAGGGGAGAAAAAGCTGACATGTCAGTGCCTCAGCAAGGTCCGAGCATCAGAAAGGCAGGGCTTGGGTCCCAGAGCAGGGAAGGTTACAGTAAGTATGGAACAAACTGAGGTCTAAGAAAGAGGGAAACACTGTGCTTTGTGCAGGTAAGGTAGGAGACTCTCCCAAAGGAGCCTACAGAAAGGACCCAGAAAACAATAAAGAAAAGTCTTGAAGGAGGAGGAAGATGGCTCAATAATATATTGGCAAAGCTGAGAAACAAAGATGTTGGAACATAAGTGCTGTAATGTAAACTCCTCTAATTTACCAGAACTTCAAGTTGGCTAAGTAAATGCCTTGTGTAAGTAACTGTTATTGGTGAGCCTTTCTTTTTTTTTTTTTTCTGCTTGAGACAATATAGAAGAAAAGACGGACACTGAATGAGCAGAAGGAAACAGTACACTGAGCAAATTCTGGGCAAGCAGGAATTGAGGCGGAGATGAGCAGAAAACAATTTACATGCCTGCCTCCCTCCCAACAGCCCTGCCATCAAGAATCCTCAGAGAGTGGGAGGGCTGTGTTGATTAGAGTTCAACATCATTGCACTTGACTCCAAAGCACGCTGACTCAGCTGCCTGCTGGTTAGACCATCCTACTGACTGTACTGCTTCACCTGCATGTCTCATGTGTATTTTGTAATCACGCTTCAGAACTGAGCTAATGGCCTTGTCCCCAAGTCCATCCACGTATCATGATAACCAGCCTCCACCTGGGTGCTGTTGCTGGCCTCCTGGCCAGGCCTCCCACCTTCCAGCTCCTTCTTCATCAAGTCTTGTCAGTGCGAACACTCGTCTTTCCACTCAGTCAGGTTCTCGCCCTCTCTTGGAAAAATCACTGCAGAAGCCTACAAACTGCTGTCTACGCCTTTTCCTGCCCTGGTCCAATCTACTTTTCTTCTCAACAGATACTGGTCTGCAATATTTTCTATTGAAAAGTGTATTTTCTGTCTCTGGACTCCATACTACTCAGCTAGTGAGAAAGGTAGATTCAATTCTTCATTTCCTGAAGAAGGAAACAGAAAAAGAAACACTATTTGCATTCCACGCTCTCCCAATGCTATTCCTTCACTCATAGACGACTGTCTTTAATGATCATCTCTTAGTAGAAAGTCTCTTACATTTTGTTTACTGAAAAATATCTCTTATTCCAACTCATCCTTTGAAATCACTTTTCTGCATATATAATTATTGGTGTGGAGCCCCTCGCTCACTCAATCCCTCCATTTGTCCCTGCCTGCCACCTTCTCCAGTACTTCAAGATATTATGCTACACACACATTATCCAACTACCGTAACTAAGAAATGCTTGGCATAATTCTGTCCATTTGAAAAACTAGTCTTAATTGTTGTATGAGAACTAGTATGAATAATTAAAATGTCTATTGCTTTTAGTATAGGGTAAAGACGTGTAGTATGCTTGACTTCAGGACACAAACAGCTTCTTAACTAGATTCACAAAAATCACATGGGCATAAAACTCATGACATTTAAAAATATCTTATTAAGAACACTGATTATGTTTAAATTATAAGATCTACAAATGATTATGGAAATTAAAATGAAATATTCATAGAATAGGGGAGAATTAGACTCATCCAAAGCTCCATATAATATTTTTGCTAAGTAGAAAGTACCTCTAGTGATGGACCCCACAGTTGTTTCCAGCAGAACTGGAAAGGGGTGCACCCTTTGATGAATTTACTTGTAGCTTTCTGCCTCCAATTTGGGTTCTACTTTTTAGAAGTACTTGGCAAGAAACCTACACCTTCATGGACATCACATAAAATCCCCCACCAGCATTCCAGCAACATTTCTACATGCCTGTGTCTTTCCTGTATTTGCTCTTTGCTTCCAAAAACATTACATACACCTTCTTTATATGGCATTATTTTGTATCTTTCTAAATGCATCTTTTCCGTCCTCTGTGTGTCCTCATAAATAAAGTCTCTCAGATCTGGTGGCCTGAAATCCCCCAGGAAACACAAATGCAATTTGAATTCCTTATATATTATTCAAATGTATTTTTGTTTTTTTTTTTCCGGTACCAGGAATCGAACTCACAACCTCATGCTTGCCAGGCAGGCGCTGTGCTGCTGAGCTAAATCCCCAGGCCCTATTATTCAAATATATTCTTAAATAGATTTTCTGTCCTTGGCCTTCAAATCTAAACCAGTGAAACGCACTTTCATTCTGCTACAAATTAAAGACTTGATTCACATGTGCCCTGCAACATACCACTGACCAGGTTAGATTCCTGCAGTTTAATATACTGAATGCACCTGAGGTTTTTTCCTCCCAGTACATATGGTTTTCCATATGTCTGATCTGCATTTCTTGGGAAGTAATTAACACATACATGAATATAATCATATGTAGATTTATGCACACGACCTTCACATTTTTCATGTGATATTTTCAAACTCACAGATTCAAGTACACCATCATCAAAACCTCTTTCATTTCCTCCAGATGAATTAGATGAATCAATACTGGAGATTGGAATCACGTGAAATGAAGAAAGAGTCACACATAATAAAGCCTATCATTATTATTTGAGGCATTCAAAGAATGCTTAGAGAACTGACTCTTTAACTATGTTCTTCCTTATTCCTCTCTTTATCTTTCTCCTTTCCTTAATAATATGCTATTTCTAATCTTTAAAAATCTCACGTACACTATTGTACTTGAAGTCCAATGTCCTCACTTGTTCAAGGAACTATTTTCCAAATGCCAGACCACTAGATCCCGAGGCCTGTGTTCTGCTATTCTAATCACAGGACATAAAAACTAGATGACTTGATATACAGACATTTAATGCTTCTATCGCATCTTCTTCCCTTCAGAACAGGGACACCAAAAGCTGCTGTATCTGGTATGTCTTTTTGGATTTGTGCTATAGATAATTATCTAAATATAGGAATTCCTTTGAAACTTAGGAGCAGGATTTTCTCCAAGCTAACACTGAGGGTTTATTTTGTGCCATGAACAACTCTTCATGCATTATTTCGTTTAAATTTCACAAGTTTATGACTTGGATTCCACATTGCACTATTTTACAATGGAAATGAAGCTCAGAGGGGTGGCCTACTTCACCTAATGTCCCCCAGTTGCCAAAGAAAGAAGTCAAAGTGAACGCAAGGTTTCTTTGACTCAGAGCTTCTGCTTTTAACCATGGGGCTGAATAACCACACACAACTTGGGTGCTGGTGTTAATGTTAATCAACTCCTTGTCTTCCCTATGTACATGTGCTGACCTGCTGTCTTGGTACAGCTTCTCTAGAAGTTGACCCTGCAATGCAGTTCTATGTACATCGAAGTTATCAAAAAGAAAATGCTCCCTAGGAATGCTTAGTGCGCAGGGAGGGGAAGCAGCACAGAGACAGGAAGGAAGCCAAGAAGGACAGGATTGCAGGGAATGTCAAAAAATAAGGATCCCTTCAGTCTAATCCGATGGGGGACTGTCATGTGTACTAGGCCTCAGAGTTGCCTTAACCATGGGCAAAGCATTTGCGCCTTCATGTTCCAGCACCAGCTTGTCTTCAGTGAAATGCTCTGAGTTTGTGTACACAGATGGGGACACAGATTCCCAGGTACTTCCCGCTTTCTAGTCAATAAAACAAAGTAGGTTCTAGCACTCAAGAAGAGTCACCAAGACAGGGGCAAAAGAATAAAACTAAAAACTAGGGGCAAGAAGGCACAAAAACAGCAAAAGGACATCAAGTGATCCAGGCCCGGCCCTGACATCGTTCACTCTAGCTCGGAACCACAGACCATTTGCCTGATTCCTCTGTCCCTTACAGTTCTATAAGAACTGCCTGGGACTGTAATACAGAAAAGGATATTTCTCAACTTCAAGCAAGTTCACCAAATCTTAAATTCCATCTGTTATGCCTGAAATTGTTATTCTTTTCATGGAGGATTGGTGCTCACAGTGTTCAGCTTTAAACAGGGCAATAACAAAACTCAGCGGGGAGCTTTGGTGCCCTCCCCAGAAGACATTGGGCTGGCAGGCCCTGAGGATGGCTGGATTCTTCACAGCAAAGGCTTTGGCTCTCCGAGCACTTAGAGCCTGGGAACAGGTGAGTTGTATTCAACGGGCTCTTGGTCAAGGGAGGCCTGGCCAGGAGTATATTTGACTTGGGGCATCAACTAGAGACAACATGCACTTTCTGGGTTCTTGATCTGCAATTCCAGGCACTGCTCACATCCAACCTTCGCACTGACTGCACCTAACTTGTTTTTGTTTGTTAGTAAGGCAAAATACTTTAAATAAAACTGACCTTGATGGTCATTTCATTGAGGATGACAGGGGTAGAAGTCTGTTTTTTGTACTGATCTCTTTTTAAAATAGTAGTTCTATGCTAAGTTTAAAATTGGACAATGTAAGATCATTAAATGAGTTTAAATGAATTTTAATTTTCTCAGTTCTTCAGTAAAATCTTTATTTCCTTTCCTTAGGGTAGTTAATTTGACTGGGATAAAGAAACTGTCCACTTAAAAGATTTCTATATTACTCCTTATTCAGTGAAATTAATTTGGCAATATGCATTAATCTCCCCAAAGTTATATTCCCCTTCCTATTTGCATCAGCAGTGAATTTTGCCAAAGAAATATTCATTCAAACATGGAAATTCTGGGTTTACTTAAAGATATTTGCATATGGTATTCTACAGAAAACTAATTTAAAAGTTTGTAAGATGTGCAGTGTGGGCATAGCTCAGTGTCTGAGCTTGCCTAGCATGAGCAAGGTCCAAGGTTCAATCTGCAGCACCATAAAAAATAACATGTTATATAACTCACTCAACAGAAGTGTAGCTATACGTGTTGATCACCACCAAGAAGAACTCTCCCACCTGGGAGGTTAAGGCAGGAGGACAGCAAGTTTGAAGCTAACCTGGGCAACTTAGCCAGACCCTGTCTCAAAATAAAAAATAAAATTGGCTAAAGATGCAGCTCAGTACTGAAGCACTGCTGATTTCAATCCCCATTGGTATCAAAAGCCCAATATAACAAAAGAAAAACTCTCCAACTGCATTTACGTATGGCACCGGACAGGATTAAATGTCGACTTACAACTTTCTCTGTAACAAAAAGTTTCCAGTAGGTACTATAGGGTGCTTCTAAAATTTAAGGCACCAACCAATTGTCCTTTGTAGACTAATACCATAAGGGAGTTCAACACAACCAAAAAATTCATTTTATGTCTTCTGAGGGTAATATACTCAAGATTTTAAGGAGGACATATATACACCAATGTACACACACAGCACACAAATATTCATTAAATCCCACACAAATAAGTTTAATTATGTACACTCTGCCCCATAAAAATTATATTCTAAACTAAATTATACAAAATGATCACAGGAATTAGGATGGGGGTTCAAGCATCACTACTGCATTCACCGCATAACTGCAAAGTACAACTCAACTAGCTTGGGGTTTGAGAGGCTTTTGGGTCCTAAATCTAACATATCACTTGTTTTCAACATTAAATAACTCATGAGTGCCTTTCTTTGCCTTCGGAAAACCTAGATCTAAGTTCTTGAGGGAATGATTTTGGTCACTTAATCTGAAAAATCTGCCCAAATCATCTTTTTTCTCTCTTGGTATACTCCCAGTTATAGCAGAGACTATCAAATGCATCCTGCTTTCTTTAGAGACCCTCTGATCAAAGATAATGCTCGATGAGTGTGTTTTAGGCATGGTGCTGTGGTGCTACGAGCCCTGGAAAGCATGATTACACAGAAAACAAGATTCTCTCCTTTTACTCTTTCTCTCGGGTCCCTCCATGGAGCTGGTCCAAGGCAGCAATGACCCAGGAAACAGGAGCTCATCACAGTTGCTGTTTCCTGTCCCTTAACTGCCAGCCACACTGCTGCCTACCTTCGTCCATTCTCCCATTGTGCCACCCTAGTGAATGGGACTGAGAAAGTTAGCCTCACCTCTTCTCTACAGAAATGCTCAGATGTGTGATTTTCACAGAGACCAAAATCCAGGCATTCATCTTTCCATCTATCATCAAAATTTAATACTGCAAGGGACCTACAGCATACCAAATAATGCTTCTTATCTTTTTAACGCTTATTATGTTGTGGATTCTGAACAAGAAAATAGATTCAAATACAGAAAGCATCATATAATATGACATGAAACAAAGCTTATGTAGATATCCACATCAAATATATAATGATTCTAAAAAATATCCTTAATCTTGTATGCTTAAATATCCTGACTAGTATGATTCCAGTGCATTTCTTTTCATAATATGTATATGACCAGTAAAACAAGACTACAAGGAAAGGCATCAAAATGTCATCAGGGATCATAGCTGAACACTGGAATTGTGGGTAATGTGGTTTACTTTCTGTGCCTTTACATTGCTTACAAATTGCTTAGAATATAGTTTTCAAGAAAATTTTTAAAAATAACTTCATAGCTTTTGTGACAGTTTCCCATAGCTGTGTCAAAATACCTGAGAAAATCAACCTCAAAATAACTTGGCTAAATTTCTGAGATTTTGCTCATATTCAGCTGGTTTCATCGTCTTTAGGCCCGTGGCAAAGCAGAAACATCACGATGGAAGTGCATGGTAGGGGATAACTACTCACTTTTTGGCAACCAGGGTGAGCATGGAGTCCTGGGACAAATAAAGCCTTCGAAGACACACCCCAGGTGACCTCACTCCCTTGCGATGGGCTCTACCTCCTTGTTTGCACTACCTCCCAACAGAACTTTGAGCTATAAGTCCGTCAGTGGATTCATCTATGGGTGAGGTCTGAGCCTCATGATCATATCACCTCCTAAACGCTCTACTTTTGAACACTGCTGCCCAAACTGGGAACAAGCCTTCTACAGAAGCAACTTTTGGGAGGCACTTTAGATCCAAACTATAATAGTTGTTAAAGATAAAACCTTAATATCTTCTTCTACTGTTTGTAAGTTTGCTTACATGTCACAGAATCCCTTAACACTTCTCTGAGACACTAAGAAATCAATTACCTATCATCACGTTGCATGATGTTGCTTGGATTCCAGAAGGACTATCAGAATATCTCTTGTGACAATTGCTAAGGCAAGATTGTATCTGAGAAAAATTATGCCATCATCTCCTAGAAGACGAGTACATATAAGAGTCTTGTTCTCACTTTTGTTTGCAAAAAGTGAGGCTTGTGACTGAAAAGGATGCCTGGATAGAAAATTACTGAGTGGCAGTAGCTAGAATTATTATCCTTTCTGTAAGAAAAACTCCCCTAAACTGCAGGAAGTCTCAAAAGGAATGTGTCATCTTCTTAGAATTCCAACTTTTGAACAATCTTTTTGTGGCTTACATGGTATAAAAGAGGATGGCATCTGTGCAGGTGGGAACTATAGTAAGAAGGGCATTTGTGATTTCCTGGAACAATCAGGGAATATCTAGAAGGACTCTTCATATTTCAAAATATCGCAGTCACAAGCCTAAGCTCCACCTGCTTTGTTACACTAAACCACCTGACCTTGTGAAAACTACTTTACCCTAAGTCTGAATTTCCTCTTCGGTAACCTTACCTATCTGACAAAGCTGCTGTAAGTCTCAAGTAGAACCATGTGACAAATTCTAAAGCTATACACAGTTTCTTTTAAGTCACTGGACATTATTTTAACTAGTTTCTCTTTTAAAACGTACTTGTGCTTGTCTTAGTTCACTCAATGAGATGTCCGTGCACCAGTGTAAAGCA
Organism: Chinchilla lanigera; assembly: GCF_000276665.1. Taxonomy (NCBI): domain Eukaryota; kingdom Metazoa; phylum Chordata; class Mammalia; order Rodentia; family Chinchillidae; genus Chinchilla; species Chinchilla lanigera. Next base: position 1,049,755 of record NW_004955544.1, read on the forward strand.
CTTCGAATAAGGAACATGCAAAGGTGCTACTTTAGTGGAGACAAAACAATGATTTTCTAGCATTGGTGCTCTGGAGGGCACATGGGGATACATTACTCATGTAAAACTTCAGAACTCTGGGAGGCAACATGAAGCATCCAGTGACTGGTAGAAGAGAGGCTGCACAGCAGAGGGTCACAACCAGGCCTGATTCTGCTCCTCTCCCTCAGGTGGCATTTGATAATGACCAGAAGTATCTTTGATTGTTACAACTAGGAGAGGAGATACCGTTCACATCTGGTGAGCCAGGAATGCTGCTATACATCCTGCAGTACACAGGACAGCTCCCATAGCAAAGAGTGTGCCTGCCCAACATACGGATAAGTACTACTGAGGTTCAGAACTCATGATCTAGAAATAAGGAAGTGGTAAGAGAATAAGTAAAGCAAGAAAATCCAAGAGAAATTTCACCAATTGTGTGAATCTCCTTAAGAATCCAACTGGCACCAACCATTGGTGAATTGGACCAAAAAATATTCTTGTAGGTTTATTAGCTGCCACCACTTCTGCTTTTTAAAACATGGACTTAAGGAGCTAGAAATCTTGTTTCTGAATTCTCCCTTTTACATTGTAAGAATCCCATCTTTTGGCAGATGTGACAATCCTACATGGCATCACATTAATGAAAAGTGAGACCTTAATTTTAAGGTGTGCAGAAAAGACTTCACTAAAATGTTCTAAAGAACTTGTTAAACCGGTTCACGGATCTCATGCAATGTGTATCGCTTTTTGTATGCACTATTTCTCATCAGAAGACAAAAGGGACCGAAATTACCATGAGAATTATGCAAAGAAAATATATGCATTTTTCCTATGACTCTAAGTGGTTTAACAAGATTATCAAAGAAGGTGGAAACTAGATCTTTACAAATACCCTTGTGGTAACCATTTTCTTACTCAACTTTCAAGAAATGAATACCAAAAGCTCAGGGAACTTAATGGGTTCATGCTGGAATTCACAGTGGCCCCTCACAGGTTGCTGTGCCCTGTACACCAATGAGACAAAGATACTAAAGGTTGACTAATACTGTAGTTCTACCACGTTAGCATTTCTGCCTGTTAGGAGCACACAAAAGTAACCTTTCTGTCTCAGAAAATGGCGGCAGGAAATTGCAGCTTTTCCTTTTAAGTAAGTGAATGAAAAGTCAGCTTTTAGAAACAGGAAGGTAGATCTTATTCTGACATAATGTGAACCAAAACTTTCTGATTTTAGCAGAGCAATGATGCAACTATGAAGCAGCATTTTTAGAAACACCCTGGGGTCCAGGGTTCAGTAAATTGCAAGGAAATGAACCCCAAGAATCAGTGGTAAGCTGTCAAAACATCTGTTTGCAAAGTCGAAGGGAGAAAGCACAGTACTGGTATCTTGGGCTAATTCAGAAGGCACTGGAACAGTAATTTTAGGGCAAGCAACTCTGAGGCAATCCATTCATGGTGATAACATTTGGACACCTTCTATGATGCTAAGCCAAGAACTCCAAAACAGGAAAGATGAGTACATGAGAGAGGAGATTAGAAAAAGAGACAAAGTGGATTATGTCAGTTATCATTAATGCTCCGGGGTGAGTACACAGTATTTAGTGTTTGACAGAAGACTTACCCGTGCTTATCAATCCTTATTTCTCCTTCTCTTGCTAAAAAGTTAATGAGCTAAACTAGCCTCAAAGCTGGCCACAGACATAGTTCTTTTGTGAGGCCAGAATTCCCACACACTGTTGTCCCTTTCCCTTGTCATAGCAAGAGAAGGGTACCCTCAGAGGAAGGCAGGGCAAGGTTAGGGGAAGTTCTCCCAGGTCACCACCTATATCTCTCTGTACCTAGAGTGCTTTTGTAGAAATGTGGCATCTATTATGATGGATTAAACCTAAAATGTGTTTAGAAGTGGAGCTTTTAGAAGGTGATAAGATCATGGAGATACTATCCTTATCAGTGGATTAACCCATTGATGGGTTCATAGTTGACTGTACTGTTAGGAAGTGGGGCCTGGCTAGAAGTAGGTCACTGTGGGCATGACCTGGAAGGGCGTATTCTTGTCCCTGGCTCCTCCCATTCATGCCTAGGCCCACTGTACAGGTGACAGCTATTCCAGGCACCTCAGTGCTATCCATCACCCCGACAGAGACAACCCCACTTCATTATTCTCACTGTGACCTACGCCGAGGAGCCCCGAGCACATGCACAGGACTACTGCAGCATGGAATTCTAGGGTCCCAGACACCAAGTACACGATCTGGAACAGGAACTGATAAACATATCCTGTAAAGAAAGCATTTTTAAGGGCTGGGGATTTAGCTCAGCGGCACAGCGCCCGCCTGGCAAGCGCAAGGTCGTGAGTTTGATTCCTGGTACCGGAAAAACAAACAAACAAAAAAAAAAAAAAAAAAAAGAAAGCATTTTTAGTAAACATTTTAGGCTTCAAAGAGTATACCTGCTCTAGACTTCAGCACCCACTCTTACTCCACCCTCTTCCCTGGCCTGGCAAGCAAATGTATAAGAACAACAAGGCTCCAGCAGAACATTCCTCCATAAGTCAGAACACGATCTCCTGTGAGCTTTCCGCAATGAACTCTTTCCTTAACTGGGAACACAAACATTTCTTGCACTACCTCACAAAAAAAGGAGACCTTAAGTGGAAAAAGAAAACCCTATTACATCCACTAGACGATGGAGAGCCCTGATCTGAATGGGCATCCATCTGTCCCTTTGCTCCTGAAGGGAGGTGAAAGGAGGCACAGCTGCGTTCTTCCCAGTCAGGGAACCTAGCAAGAGAAACAACTGAGCCAAAGGCAGCCTCCTCCAGGCTGTGCTGGACTCTAAATGGCAGCAAGTTCACCCAATCACATAGTTTCTGGACAAATTCCCCCTTAGAAGAATGAATACACTTGGAAAAAAAAGGAACAAATTCCTAGGAATGCTGTCCCCAGGAATGAATGAACAACTGTTTCTGCATGTCGTTCACTCCAGCATCAAGAATGGGACACAGGAAGGACACACTGCTAGTCATAAATTCTTACCTTGCTTCACTTTCCCATACAGTCAGAGAAAAAATCCTTCACCACCAAATAACCTGAAGAACTTTTAGCACAATGAAAAAAAAAAATCTACCATTTGTGAATAAAAATATCAGTGTCCCTGACATTTCAGTCTCACCTTGCATATGTCTACTATAACAAGAACTTTTCACCCCCGCTTCATTAAGATGAAAATACACCATAATTAATTTGCACTCAGATAGCAGTGAAAACGTTCAGTGCTCATCAGTCTAGAAGAGGGATGTGGAGTCCACTGTGGTCATATTGAATTAGAACACACCCTCTGATTGTGCTGTTTACATATTTTGGGCATTAACCCTGACAGTCTTCTCCATATTGCAACTTGAACATGCTTTTTCAGAAAATAGAAAATTCCATCCACAAAGCAGAGGAAATAGCTCTATAAAATTCCATGTATTAAAACACGAGATGGAAGTGAAAAGGATGTAAAAATAGGTGAACACAAAGAAGACGAATCAGGTCATTCCCATGTCCTCATATACCAAGTGTAGATTGCAATCCGTTGTGCACTGGTAGCAATGTTTGTTGCAGTGGTAGGGAAAGATGTGATCTGCATTTAATATGATACAATACTGTTACAAGCTGCCTACAAATCTTCTGATGTATTTTTTAAATGCTAAATTATTTGGTAACCTTTTTTTTCCATGATTTGTGTTATGGAGAGATCCATTACAGATTGTTTAAATAGTTCAGTGATGTTTGAGAGAACTCGTTTCGAGTTTTGCAGAGGTCAGAAATACATTATTATTTTTTTTCTCTTACAAAATTAAGTAATAGAGACTCCCTGTATCGCATCTGGCTACCTAATGTAATTTTCAGTCCGGTCAGTCTGGAAAGGATGTTATGAATAAGTGTACAAGTTTGGTGAGCAAAGATGACTATTTTTCTGAAAATCAAAAGGATCATTTCCTTACTTAGAAATGTATACCTACTTGGAGAACAGTGGACTGAGTAGTTGTATAGACCAATACACTGAATCATCTTAAATACATCCTGAAAAATAATAACTCCCTTGAAATATAGACAGAGTCACATCCAAGCTCAGTAACAGTCCCAAAGTCAGGCACTAGGTTTAATGTATATGGATAACCTTCTCAAAGGTTAGAAGAAATGGAGTGATATGCAAAGAGACTATCAAATGCCCAAAAGTCTGGGTAATTTCTCCCTTCTCTTGTTCTATATCTGCTAGCTCCTTTGTGAGGGATTCTGAGTTCACTTCAAGAGGCCTGACACTCACCAGAGCATCACCCCCAATTGGGAGCCAGATTGTCCATGATGGTGGTAGGCAGATGGCTCTATGTGAAAGTTGAAAGTATGATTTCACCATAAAAATCTTCAAGATTGAGGACGGGAAGTACCACGTTGATACAAAGCTGTAGATGACACACAAGGTACACTTTCCTATTCTCCACCTCCAACTTTGCAATCATGACTCTTCCAAGGCTATCCAAGAACTCTCATGGACCCAATGTTGATGGCATGAGTGACTTACTTGGACAAGATCTGTTGCTATTTGAGGCCAAAACAGATAAATCTCCAGAATGCAATGAGTCAAATACTATTTTCATATAACACCTTTGGTGAGCAAATGAATATTTGTAATTTTTCTTGTTCCCAGCTTTTAAAAAGTTATTTCTAATGTCCAGTTATTCTTGAGAAATTTGCAGAAAACCAAACAAAATGAAGTATCTACTGGATTTTTTATGAAGGACCTCCATTTAGTAGTATGAAAATGTCTGATTCCTATGTTCCTATTATTTGCTGCTTTGAAAGAAAAACGTGGTTGATTACAATCTTTGAATTTATAGGAACTTTTCCATTCACATTAACTTTACACTCCAATGAAACATTATTCTTGGGAAGATGCCCATTTGACAATAACTCACAAATATCAGCAGGTGCAAACAAGCCAAAAAGAAGGATGATAGGATCCAGAAAAGGAAAACACTGCTTTGATCGATATTTCAAACACCTATTGCATGACTAGCTCAGTAAATACACAAATGAACCTGTCAAACCAAACTCAATTTTTGGACACCCCTGCTGTTTTCATCACATTGCTTACCTTGATCTGAAAAAGAAAAGAATTCCAAGAACCAAAAAACAAACAAGCTGTCTTTCATTTTCTGATTGTGCACACTGAGGAAATAAAGTGTGATGAGCTGAAATAATGACAGAATGGGGAGTGAGAATAAAAGAATTCATAAATTTATAGAACTTAAGATCAGAAGTCATTGATGAAGTAGGGCTCAATAGTGAGTCCACACAAATAAATTTCTCCTAAAAATGGCGGAGACAGAGTGCTGTCCTCTAGTATCTATGTCCTTTCATCCATAGCACATTGACAGACCGCATTTATCAGCCTTCCTAGTAGGTACTGGCAATGCATCCATTTAAGTTTGAGTTCTGGGCAGTCGTGTAAGCAGGGTCACCAGCTCGCTGTGTTCTTAAACTCTCTGGATAGATGCATCAGTTTCAAGCACCTATAAAGTTTTTCTTGAAGGGACAGACAGAAAATATGTAGGCTTTTGGGTTACATACCTGATCTGTGTTACCATCGCTCACCTCTGCTAGTCTAGCACAAATGCTTCCATATGCAGTAAGAAAACACAGCTGTGTTCCAATAAATCTTTGGGTGATGGATACAAAATTTGTATTGCATGTAATTTTCATGTGCCACAAAATATTATTGGTGTTTCTTCTTTTTTCATTACTATATGTTTGCAGTACATAATAAATGCACTTATCATGGGGAATAGGTTCATATGCATATCACAGCTCAGTCCCTTTTACTTCCCCTTTCCTTTTCCTACCTTCCATCTCCCATCTTCAGATCCCTTTCCCATCTACCTAGGGTCTATCTCCATGTTTCTGTACATTGTAATACATTTCAAACCATGCAAAAAAATGCGAGTTACTAAATAAATGTGTCCCACCAAAACATTCCTATGTTGAAATCCTATCTCCCAAAGCGATGCTATTAGGAGGTAAGGCTTTTGAAAAGGTGATTAGGCCTTGAGAGTGGAACCCTCACAAACGCGGTCTGTGCCCCTATAAAAGGGATCCTAGTGAGCTCCTTTCACCAAGTGTGGACACAGTGAGAATACACCATCTATGAACCAAGAAGCAGCCCTCACCAGACACCAAGTCTGCTACAACTTGATCTTAGATGACTCAAGTTCTACACTGTGAAAAATAAATTTCTCTTGGTCAGTCACCCTATGGTGATCTGTTTCTGCAGCCCACACTGACTAAAGCACCATGCTTAGCCCACAGGGCACAGCTTGCCAACCCCTAGTTGCTCTATGACTGGGTGGACAAGGAATTTTTCCCTCCCCCAATGCTCACTGAACAGTAACATGAAAAAGAAACACGTTTTTATTGTGTTAGGTCTAGAGTTTGCTAGCGAAGTTAGAATACCTGGCTGACACAAAATTAACTGCATAATCACGAAAGAACAGATTCCATTATAAACTGCTTCAGAAATGAAGTGCTTCTTTGGAGAAACACTAACACTCCAACCTGGATCCTTGAAATAAGCCTCAGAATCTAGATTTCCCTGAAGGTAAAGACTTATTAACAATTTTACTCCAAGCAGAGTTTCTATATCCACCCTCTACCCACTTCTCTTTTGAACCTTGGCCAAGGATCCATGGGTAACTCCCTAAGTGGTCTGGGGACAAGTCTTGTCAATGACTGCTGTCGAAACGATAGATATTTAAGAATAGAAGTGATAATATCTTAAATAAAAAAGGTACAATTTCATCCTGGGAAATGGCCTCCAACTCCCACTTAATGTGATGGACTGCTAGTATAGAAATAATTCACGTACAATGACATATACAAATAAGTCATTTTCTCATCTGCAGATGGACTTACGAAAGAGACAATTTTTTGTGATTGAGCAAATACTTTCCTAAACTTGTATTATTATACCAGCTAAAGAATTTTATGAACAGAAACTGTACTTAAGCCCTCCAACATTCATGATTTTACAGATTTTATGACTGCATTGTTATTTAAAAGTAAGCTTATAAGAGCAATAAAATTCTGTAGAAAGGATTTATTATTATAAATTTGATGGTCAATTTTAAGTTTATTAGATGATATTACATGAGCATTAATACTTTTAAGGGCTCAGCTTTGAGAATTTTAATGTTTTACTTTATTGAATTTTTCAAAATGTAAACTTTATATTTCAGACATAAAGACACAAAACTAACAACATGTTAAAGTATAAATATATTGTGATCAAATAATAATTATATGTTGGGAGAGATAATACTGATGTTTAACGTGATTTACAAAAAAAATTATCAAGTATTAGACCAGACTATAGATCATATTTCTAAAGGTAGAATTATGTTCTGTTGAGAATGACTAAACATTTTTTGCAAAGAGCCAGATAAATATTTGGCTTTGCAAGTCATATAATCTTGTTACCATACAGTCCTGCCCCCACTGCTGCAGTATCAAAGCAGCCACAGGCAGTGCAGAGTGCCTTGGACTGTGATCCAAAATACTTTATTTACAAACTAGTAGTTTGTCTACTCCTGTTGTACTATTTACTTAATATCAGTGGCCTCACCTTTTAAATCACTGCTAAATATGTTTAGGAATAAAATTCTCAGGACTACACTAAGCCTTACCAATCCCTTCAAATAATAAGGATGGCTGAAAATGAACTTGATTTGGGTAGATCAAAACCTTTTTGAGCAAATATCAAAGACAAAAATGTAGTAAAAACACATTAACGGAGAATTTTCCATAAATTCTTTTTTTTTTGTTGTTGTTTTTTTTTTTGTTTTTTCTCCGGTACCAGGAACCGAACTCACGACCTTGCGCTTGCCAGGCAGGCACTTTGCCGCTGAGCTAAATCCCCAGCCCCTTTTCCATAAATTCTTAATCTCTAATTACTCCCTTTTTCTGAATTTGTGGTCAAACGTGAAAGTCATATAGTACAGAATTAAGTTCAATACATTGGCATAAAAACTTGAGATGGAATTTAATTGGAATTATTTTAATGAGTCTTCTTCCCAATGAATATGGAATATATTTAGGCAAAATGCTAAGAGCATTGCTAAAATAGACCAAGTCTGATTGCGAACATGAAATATAGTATGAGATGATCCCTCTCTGGCAGAGTTTCATTCACGATCAGGATGAATGGAGCGCATCTGATCACGCTAAATCATTTCTTTTCTGATACAGCTTCAAAACAAATACAGACCAAAAAGAACATTTGCTACACTTGGATGTGTATAAATTGTAAAGAGAATGCAATGATGCATTCCTTAAATGTAAAGACAGCCAGGTGCAGTAGCACATCTCCGCAATCCCAGCTAGTGGGAGGCTGCGGTGGACAGATCCCAAAGTCAAGGCCAGCAGGGGCATTTGGCGATTTGGCAAGGCAATTTCTCAAAATAAAAACATAGAAAGGGCTGAGGAAGTAGCTTAGTGGTAGGGCACCCGTGACTTTGATCTCCAGTACCAATACTACTACTAAAAGTAATAATGATTACAGTCCATAATGATAATAAACAGTATAACATACATTCAAAAATAGTTTTTATAATTTTGATATTAAGAAATAAGTAGAAATCTTTGTTCATCTATTGTGAAGACTAGGATTTCTCAAATTCAGCACTTTTAATATTTGAGGCCAGATCATCCTTTGTGGCAGGACTGTCCTGTGCACTATCTTTTACCCTCTAGGTGCCAGGAGCAAATTTCTCACCAGTTGGGACGATTAAAAAGCATCTCTAGGCATGGCTAAATTTCCTCCAAGAACAAAAATTACCTCTGATTCAATAAAACAAATTGCATGGGTCAATTCATGATCTAATTCCCAAGAGAAATTATATTCATCAATATTGCAATATTACTGCACAATTACAGAACACAATGGTATTTCTTAAGTCATGAACATGACAAGATATTGGCCTTCTCCACCCACTGGCCTTCAGATTTTCTTCAGATTTCTAATTTATATTTACAATCGTTGTCAAGTATTTTTTCTGGTCAGAATCCTGGCACCTATATAATTTGGAGGTAATTATTAATATAAGACTCTCAATATTTGACAACACAATCATTGAAAGTACATACATTTTCTAATTTGTCCTTTATATAAACTAATTTACCTTTCTTTTCATTAAACATTTATATAACCCAGTGTGGCAATTTAGCATGAAAGCAGTAAGGATACTAAGATGAATAGAACCAAATTCCTACATTTAAAGAGCCTTCTTGTAGAGGGGTCGTTCTTGCCACATAGTCCAAGTTAGCCCAGAATTTACAACCTTCCTGCCTCAGCCTGCCAAGTTAAGAACTTTTAATTTTATATAGATCAGTTCCCACTATAATGCCAATTCCTTCCTTAGATTTGAGAATAGTGGATAATAGATATGAGGCACTCAATAAAACCTCTGGGCAAATCTTACACTTTATACTGCTTGGCAGTTTTCAGTCTTTCCTCACACACTCACTATCTGTAAGCCTGAGATTAAACCTTCATGGTTTGAAAATGTCTGTTTTGCAGGTGAGGAAGTGGAAATTCAGAGAGGCTAAATGCCTCCTCCAGTTTACAAATATCAAAATTGTTAAAAACACAAGATGTCTCAGTTCTAGCTAAACACTTTTTTTACTACAAACACCATCAGTAAATCCAAAACCATAGATAACCTGATAGCTCTGGCTTATAGGTACTATATATCTGGAAGATACATTTGAATATCTGGAACAGGAACAGGGAAAGGATAAGAGGTTAAAAGGGCAGGTGGTGGGGATCTGATTGGTAGTTATCCAACTCTTGTCACGTGCCATAAACTACATGTATGTCATTGAACTTCACAACAATCCTATGATGTCAGCGCTGTTATCCCCACTACTGGTAAAAATATTTAGACTCACAAATGTGTAGTCACCTGAAATTGACACTTGAACATGACAAAAAGTTGTGATTATTTTCTTGACTCCTTCTAATTTGTGATTTGTGATTATTTTCTTGACTCCTTCTAAACTTTTAAAGACAGATGTTAAGAAATGGGTCTTGATAAAGGTCCAATATCAGATAAAAAGCACAGTATCAAGTACTGGATATAAAATAAGACACTGCAATGTGAGCACTGCCATGTAATTTGTATTTATTTGCATAACTACTGATGGTTACTCTTCTAAAGCAGCTTAATAGTAACAATGACATCGTTATTTATACATGAAAAAAACCCTAACTTTTAAATTTTGCATTGGTCAGTTTTCCCATTGCTAGAAATAAACTACCTCACGCTGACATCTTAAAGAATGCAAGGTTTATTTTTGGCTCACAGTTGCAGCAGTTTCAGTCCATGGCTGGCTGGCTCCAAAGCAGAAATAGTACGGTGGAAGGGCCTGATGGAAGAATGCTGCTTACCTCATGGTGTCCAGAAGCAGACCACAGGAGAAGTGCACCAGCAAGAGATCCACTCTCCCAAGGTCCCAGTTGAGGACCTCTAATCAGGTCCCACTTCTTGACAGCACATAATCCACTGATGAGCATAGGATGCTCATGATTCAGTCACCTCTGCAGGAATCTCTTCTTCCAGTCAAGCTTACAAGTACACTTCATTGTTACAAATTATTTCTAATATTGAAGAAGCATGAATTTTCATATTTTAAACAAAGTACCTTAGTTATTATCTGATGATCAACTCAAAATCAAGTGATATTTCAGGAAGAAAAATTATTACCCAAATCTTTAGTAACTCTAGCCCCATTAGTAGTATGATCATGCAGTCTAGAAGGATTCTCTTCTGATAAGAAAGGTATGCACCACTATTAACTACAGTGAGTTTAGGTTTGTAAAAGGGCCGAATATTTCCTCCTCTGTCTTTTCCAATTTGTCCTGTGGCCAGTATATATTATTTAATACTCAAAGCTGCTCTTGTCTCTGTATTCCCCAGAAGGGATGAGCCATGGTCTATACACCTGTGCTCTCAATGGCTGCTTTGTGATGAACTCAGTGTACTTGCTGACCCCATGTCCCCTCCCCAGTGCCCAGTACAGGCCAGGACAAGATATGAGCACAGGACAGCAATATGGGAGTGTGGAAAAAACCCACAATAAAACCCTGGGGCATGTTAGTAAGGCTGGTGCTCAGCAGAGTATACAAAATGAACATGAAAGGAAGTAATGAATGAATCATAAACAAGCAAGCAAAGAAACAAGTGATCAAAATGAGCTACACAAAGGCAGTCATTCTGCTGATGACAGTTTAAGAAAAGACATGATTTCCCAAGAACTTCATGGAAGTTGAATTTGGAGGCTGTTTGTCCTGCCTGTTTCTATCTCCTCCCAGTGTCCAATCCCTTAACGAGTCTTTAGCATGTTTTTTTCCAACTTTGCAATTTATAACACTGCTGCTCCCTTGCCTTCCCTGATTTTTTAACACCCAGTCCTGCTGCTCCTAAAAGTGTCACATAGACTATAATTGCATTTTAAATGAAAGTGAATTTATTTTAATTTTGTTTTGGATATTTCTTAACGCCCCTGGAGGTGGCTGGGCATCAATCCAGGAGGCTGAAAACCACAGTTGTCATAAAGTGCAGTAGGAGACACCCAAGAGTGCCTCTCAGCATGATCATTCTGCAGTGGTATCTGTTTACGCACCACTCTGCCTCAGCCACCAACACTCGCTCACCTGCTGCAGGACAGCTCATCACCACTGGTTCATTTCACACCTTTACAATTGACTTCCATTCATTTTTTCATGAATTCATAGTTTGGAGGCGCTAATGAAAACTTTTTATTGTAAAATGCCCAAAGTACAGCTCTCATGCTCATTCTGTCACTTCCACAGCACACACATATACACATACACACACAAATACACTTCTACTCTGCTGTGATATAAAATCATTTCCAGTACATTAAAGTACAACATTAAAAGGAGACCCTCTTCACAGTTGGATGGTTTGCACTCACATTCACACACACAGCCACACCTTTTTCCACTCTGTGCTAATGTTCCAAGGAAGACCTCTGCCTGGCTCAGCTGGCTGCACGGTCCGCCATCCGTTCACATTCATATTGGTTCCTGCCCTGAACCCTGTGGGATAATTTACAAACTTAAAAAAGGAAGCACATTGTATACAAGCATCCAAGTAAGACACAAACTGGCCAAGTATCTCATTCCCTAGTGGATTCTGTGGAAGGAAAAAGCAAAAGATATCCTCTTGGAAGAGACAATTTAATTCACCAAGTAGCTGAACCATTCCTTTGCACAGAAAAAGGATTTTAAGACTTGTGGGAAGACAAAACAAATATAGCCCAAGTTCTACCTTCAACAACTTTCCCTGCCTTGATGACATGGACCCCAGTTGCCAGCCTCATTTTCAATCTCTTGATCTTCATTTGCTCTACCAGTCTCTGCAGCCACTGAATGCCTTCTATTTAAGCTCCAGGAAAAGCCTGCTGCTTCCTGCACCTGCAGTTCTCTGTGGTCTCACTAACCAGAATGACCTTTGTGCAGGATTAATGAATAATTTTAAAGGAGCTAAAGGAAGTAATTTCCTGGTGAGGCATGATGAGAGCCAACATTACAAAAACATAAGACATAACGCTTCTTCTCCCAGTAACTGAGGAGGCTGAAGCAGGAGGATGACAAGTTCAAGTCCAGCCCAGGGAAATTCAAGAGAGTCCATCTCAAAATAAAAAGGGCTAGGAGTATAGATCACTGATACAGTGCTTCCCTGACATGCATGAAACACTGTGTGTATTCTCCAGTATAACCAAAAAAGTTTGTAAAAATAGTGTCTTGGTTACTTTTCTCTTGCTGCTGAGACAAAATACCTGACACCCAGAATTAAGGAAGGAAAGGTATATATAGCTCACAGTTTGTGGAGGTTTCAGTCCATACTTGGCTGGCTCCAAGGCAGAGTGGCACATGGCACAGGGCAACAGTTCATGGCAGCAGAAGACAGCAAAAGCAACAAGAGCAAAAGGGAGGAGTGGGAGCAAGCAGCCGCTTTCCTTCCCTTACATTGTATGCAAAGTACCTGCCCCAGGGCACGTGTAGCACTCACACCCATAATCTCAGCATTGAACCATGAATCAATCATAAACTCTAGAAGTGCTCCCCATGACTGCATGAGGCTTTGCGGGGACATCCAGACTTAAAAAATAACAGAGTTCCACAAATTTCTTGATTCAAACTTCATTCCCCAAAAACAAAGCATTACCAGATAAAATATAGAACTCTCACTTAATCTGAATTTAAGACAAACAATGAATAATTTTTAGCATAATTCTCTCCCAAATATTTCATGGAACATACTTATAATAAAAATAGAAATATTCATTGTTCAATTGCAATTTAAAATTAACTTAGCACCCTGTATTTTTCTTTAACTCTGCCCGCCTTATAAATGTATCATTTTGAGATTCCTTTGGGTTGAGGTACTTCATACTTGAATTAAAACTGCTTCTGAGGAGGATAAAACTCTCCTCTCAATTGTTTCAAATAGTCTCCACCTAGCATTTAATAACCTCAGAAAATTGGATTTGTGAGCAGGAAACAAGAATATAGAGAGGGAGAATTAAAATGTTGGAGCATAAAGCATTTATACTTTAAGATTGGATGAGGCTGCACAGAATTCAGGCTTCTGAACTGCATTTGGAAAATAAAAATGGACTACCAGAAGTTGTTTGAGATAGTTCTAGTTTATGCTGGACGTTGGTCTCTGAGTAAGTATTAATAACCCCTTTCCATTCCCCAAAGCACCCTGTTTTGGACTACCATCCCCTTCATAGAACACTCAAGAACTCATGTTTAAATAGGTATGAAGTATGGAGATACTCATCAGAGTGCACAATTGTTTGTACTCAGAATTCCCTTGATAAAGATTCTCTACCCCCCTAGCCTACCTTCCCTACTCCTCTCAACCATAGTTATTTTTCTCTATCCAAAAGCTAGGAATAAGCTGGGTATGGTCACACATGCATATAATCCCAGTGACTCAGGAAGCTAGGCCAAGAGGATTGAAATTTCAAGGCCTAGGGGCTGGGGATTTAGCTCAGCGGCACAGCGCCTGCCTGGCAAGCACAAGGTCATGAGTTCCACTCCCAGTACCGGGAAAACAACAACAACAACAACAACAACAACAAAATTCAAGGCCTGTCTGGGCAGTTTAGCAAGATCCTGTCTCAAAAGAAAAGTGAAGGGAGGTCTGAGGAGCTACCTTAGTGGTAGGGCTCTAAGTGTGCCCTTGCATTCAATCTCCAGTGCTGCTGAAGAGGAAGGAAGAAGGAAGAGGAGGAGGAGGAGGAGGAGGAGGAGGAGAAGGAGGAGAAGGAGGAGAAGGAAGAGAAGGAGGAGAAGGAGGAGAAGTAGAAACTAAGGCAACAGACTCATGGTTGGAAGTAAGTACTGGAATCACAAAATCTCATCAGTTGGTTCCAGGTCATGGTGAAAAGACCAGCTGCACATACAATCAAATAACTATGCTGCAGGAAGCTTCAAAATCACACAGAACACCAGTGATCCCTCCTTGATCCTTTGCTCCTCCCCCACCATGTTCATACCTAGCAAATCTGTGTAACTCCAGGAAATCTAGTTCTTAAACCCCACCCAGGTGAATCTATATGAGTGACTACCTGGAAAGTGCTAATCTGATCATTTTACCTCTCGTTGTAAGGGCTTAGATGTTTAGAAAGTACACCACAAGTGTGTTCACGGGTTACTGTGATCCTGGCCTGCTGTCCACAGATGCCTTGCTGGAGCACAGGAAAAAAAGGAAGTGAACAGTCATGCCACATATGAACCACTCTCCAAGCACTGTAAAATTTTTTCCTTCCACAAGGAAGAGGCTGACCCTAATCAGCTTGCTAAAAACAAGATGGCTATCCTGTGATGACAGTATTGCCATGTCTACCGTGTATATATGTAAATATAGTCTGAATAAACGTGGCCTCAATTTGCTACTGTTCAGTTCCTGATACATTTCATGTACATGAAGACTGACAGGGTCATATTTGAAGGCTTGGAAGTCATGAGGGTAATGGCAGTGCCAGAACAAAACATATCTCCAATACGGCTGGCAAAGATGGTTTCCCCATGGGCTACTTCTCAAATGATAATGATGTGATTATAGAGGAAAACAGCTGGCTAGATTCATGTGCCAATATTGTTTAATCCTACTGAATTGCAGTGTATGGGACAAAGCCAGTGGATCAGAGATAACCTTTGGCTAAAACAGGTGGCAGCCAGAGGAAGAAGGCAAGGAAGAACCTACAGTTGTCACAAAGGTAGCAATAGGACTTAGAAGATACATAGAAGAAGGCAAAAGTGGGGAGGGAAGCAGAAAGGTCTAAAAGAAATGAAAATGGAGGGAGGTCAATAACTTTTGCAAAATGATTTCTTCATATCCATCAGGAAAGGTGCTATAGTAAAAATGTTGCAGGCAAATGCTGAGGATTAAGAATAGAATAAAGAGGAAAGAAATGGAAGAAACTAGCACAAACAACATGTTTCAGGTTTTGGGTGTAGAAATGAGAGAACAATGTTTGTAGTACCAGAGAGAAAGAGAATTGAACCAAGTACTTGTTGAAGTGAATTGGACCAACTTATGATTGACGCATAGGAGAAAGGTCAATGGAGAGGGAGAAACTGACAGTGAAACTGAGAACAGATGAGTGGAAATTACAAAGAGCCAATTTAGGAAGAAGGAAAAATATGTAGTAGTGAAAAACTGGAGGAGAATCACATAGAGCTCTGTTAAGGGGCAGCAAAGGGAAGGATTTTAAATGTGGAGAAGGGAAGGGATGGAAAAATAAGAAAGGAAAACATAGGAACCATGTGTTATATGCCAGCAACTGTACTAGGTCCTTCACAGTTGGCATTTCATTTAATGTGCCTAACTACCTATTACTTAAATATATTCCTATTTGTAAACAAAGAAACTGTAAATCTTGTGCACTAAGTAAATTCCCATGGTGGCTCCAGTGCTGAGACACAAATGTTCCTCCTCTCCCTGAAGTGAATGCATGATGAAACACAAAAGCAAAGAGGAGACATTACTGAAGAAGAACAAACAACGTGTGCCTATATCACAGTTTTAGCCACTGTGAAATTTACCACAAAATCCACTGTAAATAAATGTGTTCATTTCAGCCAGAGTACCTCCTATCAATTCCACCACCTTGCTCATATCTCACTCCTTGTTTCTCCTGAGATAACTTCCAAAAGAGCAGCTTTCATGTATAAAATTTGATATATGATTTGTGCAAATAAGAAATAAAAAATTAATTTATCCTCTACTTAACATAATGAAAAGCACCCAAAAAATCCTCCAAATGATACAGCCTTTGAAAGCTGAAAAGCAAGACTGCTATCAAATTCTTAACTACATTTTTAATGTTTTACCTAGCAACAACAAAAAAATCCCACATGAATCCCAGGAAAAGACAACCTTAGCCAATAATCACTACTCTTGTTTTCTACTCTCAATGAGCACAGTGTACTATTCAAGCTTTAAGCAAGTTTAACTTTCATCAGAATCTTGTCAAGTCAGCAAAGCAACTATGGCTTATTAAAAGTTCAGTTTAACTACTAATATCATTCATTATACAAAGTTTTAGATCATATCTCCTAAGTTAGGTCCTTTTATTAGTGAATGCAATGCAGTGCCATGATTGAAAAATTCTGAGTTTCTAATTTGCCTTGGGAATAAGCAACAAGTGAAAAAATGGGTGCCATTAAAAAGCTCTAAAAAATGTCTGAAAACAGACATTTATTAGCACGTATTATTTATGAGCACTTCAACTGTGATGGTGATATTATAATACTGCCATAAAACATTATCTAGCAAGGCACAGTGGAACATGCCTGCAAATCCAGATGTTCAGGACACAGATGCAAGCGGCTCACAAGTTCAAAGCCAGCCTTTGAAACTTACAGAGATTTTGTTTCAAAAGTAAAATTTAACAGAGGGCTGGGGGTGTGCCTCAGTGGCAGAGCACTTGCCTATCATGTATGAGCTGCTGGGCTCAATCCCCAGTATGACCAAAATAGAAAAAATGACCTTATAATAAGTTCTCCAAATCATAGTTCCATGAGATTTTAATGAGTTATTAATGCAAAAACGGATTCTGTGATCAGGTCAGTTTAGGAAGACTAGTTTAAACCAAATACAAGAGCATCCTACAGGGCAGGACAACTAAGAGTCCTTAATGATCCTGGAAGTACAAATTCCCAAAGAGGTAGTATGATAGTCAGCATTTTCAACATGTATTTGATCAAAGTTTTTCTCTTTTGTAGAATATCTGAAAGTATATCCTAGGATTCCCCAAAACAATTGTTGGGAATACCACAATGAAAAATTTAAGGTTATGAAATATCTGGATCAGCAATAGAAAAATACAGGTATATCATTTTTATTGTGTTTGGGCACTTCTTATATTTTTCCTATCAAATTCCTATTTATATCTACATACCCCCTACATTCCCTAGAAATACTCTTTTAATTCAGGAGAAGCAGTAGCTATTCTCAATGGAACCTATGTTCTTTTTGATCCTGATCCCTTGCCCCAACCATTAGGGAGCTAACACTTCCTTATGGACTTGACTCCAGTTACTTCTAGGAGCCTTCAACAAGTACCTCCAGAGGCTCTGAAAGACTTCCTGTTAGTGTCTCTGCAGTCTGCTCATTTATCATTGTCCTGCATCCACAGGGAGGTCCTTCCTCAGTGCCTCCGGCAAACATGAGGGAGCTGCTACCACTGGGCTCTGCTGACATGCCACCAGGTACCCTTGATGCCACCACATGGTACCACAGCCTCTAGAATCACTACCAACTCAGTCAGCAGATATCTATCTATACACACTGTCCTTGAAGTACTATGTGTGCTTTGCAATCTTCAGTTTATCATAGCTACTCTTCCCTACTGATATTACATTTTCACACATGGGACATCAAAGTAGTTTCTTGGCACATTTCCTTATCTTCTAACTGTAAATGTAGCTCTCAGATGTTATAGTCAGGAGGCAATTCTCCACAGGTATATTGCACTTTTATAGATCCTTTAAGCAAAAGCTCTCATTGCCTTTGTTTTGGACTAGTTTGTCAAATATGTTTGGATGTGGGATAGACTTCTAAACTGCACTAGCTCCATCATCAGTAGAAGGAAGGTCTGCCAACCTACAGGAGGGAGAGATAGACATAATGCCTCCCTTGGGGGCAAGAAATAAATGTGGTTACTGCCCATTATAAAAGATTTGGATTCTCTATGCTTAGGGTTTCTTTGCTCTAATGGAAACCACTCATATTCAGAATCCATCTGGACCTCTTCATGTTACCCTGTGGCAACTGTGGTTCAGGAAATTGATATGAATCTGATACGCTGGCTACTGCTTTGCTATGAGTAACAAACTATTTTTTTTTTGCTAACACAGGTATTGTATTTTCTGCCAGGATCGTTGAAACTACAGCAAGCTATCTACTTATCTTGCAAATAAAAAGAAAAAAAAATCTCAGAACCTTGACAAGCCATGAAATTTATATTTTCGGACCTGCCAATTGGAATTAAGACCTAACTGCAGAGTACGGAGCTAATCTGGAAAAAAAAAAATCAAGTGATACTATCCTAACTGCATCTTTTTAGGATGGCTGTGATTTTGACATTGAGAAAAATTTACCTTAAGGATGAATCTCCTTCCATTCCCTAAGCTTCTTATTATAAAAAAACAAACAAACTGACCCCACAACAATGGCTAAAACTTCTTGAGTTCTTCAGTTCTTACAACAGACATGGAATTTTTCCCTTAATGTGCAAAACAGTCTTAGGAGGTAGTTATGTCATTCTAACCCAGGCCAGCTGATGGGAGTGATGCAATGGACCCACCACCTCACATGTTCTGAACCCCAGCAGTGGATACCACTTGAGCTCAAGCACATTTAAGACCCATTTTCTCATTTCCCTCACTTATTTAATTATACTATACTTCACTGTTAACATTTATACAAGGAGACACATTTGTGAAATGCTATGAATTGCTAGAAAATTCATTCCAAGGGACAGTGAGACTTTTCCTTGGCCAAATGTCTTCAGGTCACACTATCCCCAAAATTTTACCCATGGCAATGTTCTAGCTCTGTATAAAAGTATTGGAACTATACCCATAGGATGTAGCTCCTAACTAACACCATTTGAAATTTGTATTTTTTTCTGTTGCACTTCCATTTTCAGTTAATCCAAGAAATAACAAAGAAGGAGGTCAGGAAACACTGTGTTTATGACTGAATGACAGTAGGCTTTTAGAGCATTCAGAACCTTTAGTGAGAGCTCCTATTTATTAAGTACTAGCTTCACTCTGTTATGTGAAATATTATTTGGATGGTCACCTGTCTTGGTTATAGTTAAACAACTTTGTACTAATTTATGTTCAATGGTAAAACAGTTCTGCCTTCATCTTATTTGCTATAATCTTTCCTATTTCTTCTCTTAGGTACATTAGCACTCACTTATACACACAAACTTGGTGTTAATAAAATGTATGCACAAATATGATTTTATTCCTTTCATAAAATGTTTACTTAAAGAGGCTATATTGCATAAAGGAGCACCCTTACTTTGTGCACAAGTAGATTTCTCTTTTTAAACTCATTTTTATCATTCCATACTTCAAATCTTAGTCTGTCATGGGCATTTTATTTTGCAGAGGAATTCTAACTTAGCATATTATTGTTTTTCTTCATACAAGAGCTTTAACAAAGGAGAAATCTTAGGTGAGTACTGTAGATGGTTAGAAACTGGCACACTGGTTTTTTAAAGATGTAGAGAATAAAACAGTCTTTGAATAAACTTTTTGAATGAAGTATTTTTGTATAATAGGGCTTATACAAATTGGAAATGGACATTTCCAAATGGGTGCAAATTTGGAAAACAAAGAAGTGATATATAATAAAAATCCATAAAAATAAACACAATCCTTTATCCTAGTAATATTATTCATAGACACTCATTATAGGAAAATAATGCAAAGTAAGAAAAAGAAAAACTATGGAGCAGCACACTACAAGACTGGAAGCAAAAGCACAAAATCAGAGCCAAACTGACTGTCTCTCAAAAGGTTTATGCAGTCCTGCTTACCAATAGACACTTGTGGCTAAGGAATAGATGAAAACACAAGAAAAAGAAGGTAGGAAAATGAGAGAATTCTTTAAATCTCTAGCATCACATGTGATTTAGCAAAACTAATCA
Source organism: Chinchilla lanigera (assembly GCF_000276665.1). Classification (NCBI taxonomy): domain Eukaryota; kingdom Metazoa; phylum Chordata; class Mammalia; order Rodentia; family Chinchillidae; genus Chinchilla; species Chinchilla lanigera. The sequence goes on from NW_004955544.1 coordinate 1,070,082, forward strand.
CAAAAAGGAAATGTGTTACCTGAATTCTTCCTCTTCATCCTAAACTCTATTCATATAAAAATAACAGTTATGTCATTTGTGTTGATGCTTGCCATTTTGTTGACACCTATTAATCTTACATTGTTTTCTTTGCATACTCTTGCAGCAGTTGAATTGTTATTTCCTGGTACCTCGTTATTTTTTAAAGATCCTTCCTTTTACCATTGTTAGCTGCAATGCTCTCTTCAAGGTCTGAAAGTCTATCTTCAGCTTCTTTGAAGCAGTTTTGCCAGCTGGAGGGGTTGTGGGGGAAAAGGAGCCCTTTTCCACTATTGGTGGGAGGGCAGATTTGGTACAACCACTATGGAAATCAGTACAGAGATTCCGCAAAAACTGGGGTTGGAGGTCCCATTCAACCCAGCTATTCTCCTTCTGCGTATTCTTCAGAAAAACTGAAAACATCATACCTCAGCAATATATGTACACCCATCTTTAGAGCCGCACAATTTGTCATAGCTAAGTCTTGGAAACAACTCTGATGTTCATCAACTGAGGAAAAGATAAAAAAGATGTGGTATTTTTATACATTAGAGTATTACTCAGTTATTTAAAAATAAACTCAAAGCTTTTACAGGTAAATGGATACAACTAGAGACCATACTCATAAGTGAAATTAATTGGACCCACATGTATATACATCATATTGTCTCCCTGCTGTAGGAACCTAAAAGAGTAAGTAAAACTCAAAACATACAATAGATAAAATGAAAGAGAAAGAAATTGCTCAAAGGAAGGAACAACTGGGATGAGGGAAGGAAGAAAAAAGAAAGAAGGAAGGCAATATATATACATATATATACATATATGTGTATATATACAAAAACACATATGTATACACAAGGATCACTAGGATAACTGTACTGCTGATGTCTGATGGAATATTGAAAGAAACAGTTAACACTTAAAATTTTTTGAAATTTTGACCAATTTTGCATGTTTATATCTGGTAACCTAAGCAACTGATTTGAGACAACAATATGCAATGGAACAACCATCTTGTCTAGTTAAACTCTGTATTACCTCTAATGTTTTATTTAATAATCATTTTTTATTCTCTTTAATGGTTTGAACAATCTTCCATTCTTACATCTGGTAATCTAAGCAATGTATTTGAAGATAACAATATATAACATAACAACCACTGTTAATTCCTATTATTTTGTTTTGAAACCTTGTATCATTTTTATTGGTTTTGCTTTGTTTTGTTTTTGTCTATGTTGTTGTTATTTAAAAAAATAACAAAGATAATTTCCACTTTTACTACAGAATTTTGATCTTTATTTCTTTTGAATCCAAATCAAGTTGCTAAACCAGTGGACTCAATCTGGGGAAATTTTGTCCCCCATGCAACCCCTGACTATATCTGAATATATTTCTGCTTGTCATGACAGTGTATATTATAGGCATCTACTAGACAGAGGCCAGAAGTGATGCTAAATATCCTACAGTATACAGAACAACCCCTACAACCAAGAAGGTTCAAAGTGTCAAGACTCCAGTGTAGACTAGGCTCTGTAAAAACTACAAAATTATAAAATATTTTAAAATACTTCCCAAAATAAATAAATTAAAATTGATTAAATATTTGAAAAGACACTTAACCACAGAAGACACATCCCTGAGAAATAAGCATTTAGAAATATGCTCATTATCATTAGTCATCATGCAAATGTAAATTAAACCACAATGAAATACCACTTATAACCCCAAAGACAGCTAAGTACAAATGTTGTTAAGAATATGGAGAAACTGGAACTCTCATACAGAGTTGGTAGAAATGTAAAATGACACAGCTACTATAGAAAACAGCTTGTCAGCTTCTTAAAACATTAAAAATATTATCCAGCATTTCAACTTCAAGTTATTTGGCCAAGAGATATAACAGTATTTTTTCGCACATACACATCATAACTTTATTCATAACAGATAATCACTGGAAACAATACAGGTGCCCAATATCTGGTAAACAAAATGTAGTACACCTCTATAATAGAATCCTACTAACCAATAAAAAATAACAAACTATAGATAGGTGAAACAAAACCACTGAACATCAGGAGCAAAATAATAAGTGAGAAAAACCAAATACAAAAGATCACATAATACTATACTACACTTACAAGAAATATATAGCCAAACCAAATTATGAGTTAGTAGATTGGTGGTTGGGGCCTAATTCTAGGAGTAGACCTTGATTGCAAACAGGCACACACAAAAACTTCTTGAAAAAGTTATTGCAAAACTGAATGCTGGTGATGGGCTATACAACCATATAAATTTACTGAAACATACCAAATTTGAAACTTAAATGACACAACGTATGTCATACAAAACTATGTTACAATAAAGCTGCTAAAATATTTTGGAGTATTATAGTTAAATTATTGTGTCATGATTTAAACGTCTATAGTATGTCTCATTTTTCTTTTCCACAAGCATATAAATAATATGAATTGTATTTGTTTGCAATCTCTACAGTTTTAAGTACACAATGAACATTTTGAATTTTCATTTAATCTTTAATGTAAAATATAATATACGCTCATTGTGTCAATTTGCTTGGCTTAAAACCTGCCCAGGTATTTAATAAAGTATACTTCAGGCTGTATATGTGTGGTTCATGGATGTGTGACCTTGGATATTATATCTGTTCTGGATCCCCTTCCTCTCTGGCACTGTTCTCCTGTTCTGCTCTCTAGCCACCATGAGCTAAATTATCTTTGACATGCCTTTCAATCCTGATGTTTCTGCCTTGGAGCCACACAACCATGGACTGAATTCCCTGAAACCATGATCCAAATTAAACTTCTCCTCCTTTAAGTTGTGAGTGTTGGATATTTGGTTGCAGCAATGAAAGCTAATACAATCATCATAGACAACACAGAAAGTAATATAAAAAAGACAGTCATTCAGAATTTGCACATCTTATCATCACCAAAAATATTTTAATACTTTTATTTTTATTCTATTTAACAATCATAGGATATTATCTTATGTTTCTGGTTAAGCTTTATAGATCTGTATTTTCATTTGTCAGCTAAGCTTCACATTAAAGTCTTTGTTTTAGTCTGTTTTCTGTTGCTGTGATGTAATATCTGAGACTAAGTAACTTAAAAGGAAAAGGTTTATTCTGGTTCATGGTTCTACAACCTGGAACATTCAAGATCACAGCCACATCTGGTGAGGGATTCAGAGTGTGACTTAACATGGTACATGGGGACATATGGTAGAAACATATGTAAGTGTAGAATATGCCATATAGAAGAGGTGAGGGGATGGGGGCAAAGCAAGACAGATACTGGTTACAAGAATATTCTCAGTTGTAAGAATTCAGCAAGCTACATACTCATGAATGTTCATACTTTGGTATGTTTCTTGCTCTAACAATAAACTTATTGAGCATGATTTTTGACCTGTCTTCCCCTTCCATAGTCACTTTAGATACCATGTATTTCTAACAAAAGAGGTTTGAGATAGGAATGATCCCTGAAGAATGCCAAACTGCAGCATAGCCTAACCCAACCTCCCTGATATACCACCATCATCTACTGTGTAGTATCTTGCTTTAGTAGAGGGCATGGTACAAAGGAATAATTAATAATTTCTGTACTAATAGGCTTTAAGGTCCAACTAAAGCTTTAAGACAATATATTTCAAAGTATTGTACCTGGACCATTGTATCTGAAGCACTTAGATGTTTGATTAAACTGTAGATATACCATAACAGAATTCTTAGACAGGATTACTGGTAAAGTGAATGTTTCAAAAATGAGTTTTCCAGGGGATTCTTATGCATCTTAGATTTCAACATCTAGTAGAATATGATATCAAAAGTCACAATAGCTAGCAAACACAACAGTTATGCTCTCATTGCACAAAAAATATAAGTAAACATTTATACTTTATCTCAGTAGACTAAGGTATAAGAGTGTGTTCTTTTTCACTATAGGATTATAAAAGAAAAAAAAAAAAAACCTCTTGACTGAGTCAAAGGTGACCTAGCTTCTAATTGTCATTTTACTATAATTCAATGTATGACCCAGGTGAAGTTATTTAAAATACAGTAGGTTATTTTCCTCATCTGTTGAATTTGAAGAGTTGACTTAGAATCTATACTTTCTAAAGTATGTATTTAGTATATAGTATATAAAGTATACTTAGTATATAGTATATAAATTATTTAGTATATTTTACTAAAGAGCATCATAAAGCAAATGCCCAGTGTAAGACAGTCCAGAGAAAATGAAAGTAAACTTAGAATGTTTGGAGGGCCGGAGGGACTATAAAATGAAGCACCTCTTAGATCTAGCTTCAGTGGCCCCCAAGGTTGCTCCACAGACTTTAAAGCCACATTAAAACCTCTGATCTAACTTATTCTTAGGTTCCTTAAACTGTTTTGAAACTTTGATGGTCATGATTATCCATCCAGAAAGCATTCAATCAATGTCAACTCTACCATTTTTGCTATTTTTAGAGAGGACCTACTTACTTTATTCCCATTTTGGGGAGCGGGGGTTATGCTAAAAGTGAAGAAAAACCAAATTCATCAGAAATCTGTAAACCTTGAGTATGGATGCTATATCCTATCATAACTAAATTCACAGACAATTTTGTGCTGTCTGACTAGGCAAATCGTATTTCTTGGAATCTAGTTCACACAATTTTCCTCAGCAGTTTGTAAGTGATGGTCATCAGTGCTCATCATACCTAGGCCTCTGTGGGTTAGATTGCTGTCATCACAGCCTGTAAACCTCTCTAATATTTTTCCTTATTGACAAGAAGTTTGACTACTGTAACCATTTTAGAAAGTCACTGAATTTTTTTTTCAAATTTCTTGTAAACCAAGTATCACTGTACATTAATAGTAGGTTATTAATCACAATTTTTTCTTTCAAGTACTTCATCTCATAGATTTATAAGTTTTTGCCTGACTTCTTATTTTTTCTCATTACTTCCTCTAAGATGTTAAAAGAAAATTAGGGATGTAAATGAACACTTATGACCAAAATCCTCTTTTAGAAATTTCATTTCTCAGGTCCAGTCATAAAGTGCCAAAATTAAGAGGTAGCTTGGTTTCTCCTGACACCTTTATATTGACTAAATACATAATTCAGTGTAAAGTTAAATATAACCCTACTGAAATTTGCCATGTGCTTCACTGTATTATCTGACAACTAAATGGAAAGAATCGCAAAGTTAGTTTAAGTGGCAACATATGTTCTGGGTCATCAAACTTGTTCTGTAAAAATCCAGAGAGTAAATATTTTCTCTGTGTAGACCATGTGATCTCTCTCACAACTACTCAGTCTTGATGCCACAGTCCCACAGTAGTCATAGGCACAGACAGCAATGGAAAGGGCTGGATTTCAGTAAAACTTCATTAACAGAAACAGGCAGAAGCCTGCAGGCCATAGTTTGGTAATGGCTGGCTTAGGTGGAAAATTTTATGAGGAAGGGAGAAAAGATATAAGCGAAATATTATTTCCTGAGATGAACTTTAATGGAAATACAGTTTGCCAATTAAGAGTATCAGGCTTATTATCCTGAGTACCTATGTGATGGAACATCAAAATTGTATTTCCTGCTTTCATACATTTCTTTAAAGAAATGAATTCATTTAAATTTCTAAGGAAAGCTTACTTTTCTTTGCCCCGCTTTTATTGGCAGGCTTGGACTGAAGAACATCAGGTAGTATTTTTAATCTATTTCTCTTTCTTTCCCACTTCCTTTTCTTTAGGTAAATCTCAAAGCAATCCTACAGAAATGTACTTCTCCAAGATAACAAAAAACTGCACCTGGAAAGAGGAGAATCAGAATAAAGGGATTACATAAAGACATGGTCCCCACCGCCCAGAATTTGTAAACAATGTCCACTGATGTTTTTCTTTTTGGCTGTGTGTGAAATATTGCTATAAATTCTGCTTCAAGACAAGTCCCCTAGTCTTGGGCACCATCTACCATACTGTGACATGCATTTTCACATAATCCAGACTGCACTTGCATCCTTTACATATAATTTCATCAGACACTAGAAAAGGGTAGTGAAGATTTTTCAACCTAGGACACAGTAGAGACCTGACTTAGGTACAAGGACAAAAAGAAGTTACTTCCAAATTATAAAGTTTGATTCTAACTTAGAAAAACATACAAGCAAAGACATTTCTAATAACCCACATAAAAGGAGTCAAGCTTGAGCGTGAAAGTAATCCTCAGGGCTTAGAAGGAAAATATAATGTTTTCTACTAAGAGACAATGAGAAACAGTGATGAGTGTGCCTTTCAGGTAGCAAGACCTGCAAATATTTCAGAGATGAGGTAGCACATGGCAGGATATTTTTTAGCCTAGGATATGGTTAGTTTCCTGGTTAAGGTCTTGGAAAGTAATAAGATGCCCAGAGTTGAAGACAGATGGGTGAATGGGTATGATAGATTTTGTATTCCAAAGAGAGTCACACCAATATGTATTCCATCCCACCTACTCTTCTTTAGGGTGACAGTGACATTCTTCCATTTGGGGTAGTACCAGTGTTCCTTCTGCTTGAACCCGGGAGGATTTGCATGACTGTCTCTTCACCCACAGAATGCAGAAGTAACAATGTGTGCCTTCCAGGACTACTTATAAATGGTGCAAACTCATCTGCCTGGCTTTCTCTGGCGACACATACACACACTCTGGTGTCCCTGATCATAAAGAAGCTGAGCTCCCATCTACAAGAGACCATGTGGGGAGATCACTGAGGGTGGGGAGTGATACCTGAGGAGTCCACTGTTCAAAGCCCTCACTACGTGAGTCCTTTCAGCACAGGTACAAGACAACATGGAAAAGAAATTCCATGCAGGAGCATGAGAAATGGTTATTTTACACCCACAAGATTTGGGGTGATTTGTTATACACCTATAGTAACTGGAACAGCTGGCTATAGGCCAGGTCGGCAAACTTTTTCTTTAAAGTCCTACATAGTATATATTTGAGACTTTGATTTGAAGGCAATGTGGTCTACATCACAACTACTCCACCCTGCTGTGGTCCCCAGGAAAATAGCCACAAACAATACGTAAGTGAATGGTGTGGCTGTGTACCAAGAAGGCTCTATTCACCAAAACAGGTGGGAAGAACAGATTTGGCCTGCAGGATGTAGTTTCTTGACACCTATTTTAGCTAAAGGGAAAACTCTTATATTAGTTCCCAAAGCAGAAACGTGTCTGCTTCTTCCACCAATAACCAAGACCACTTTGGAAGCAAAATAAGGCATCTAGAGAGCAGTATGGTAGCGACACAAGCACATGGCCTCTGGATCTCGATTACTTCTTGGACAACCCACTAGCCACTGTGCCTCAATTTCCTCATCCATTTTGCAATAGAAGATAATAATATTATCTACCTCTCAGGTCACTGTGAGGATTCACTGATGTGAAAAGATCTTAGACCAGTGCCTGGCACACAGTAAGTACAGTTTAAATGACTGCCACTATTTTAATTGTGGTTAATCAGGGGAGTAATAACAGAAAGACACAGGAGAGAAATATGAGGAAGACAGCAGAAGAAGGGACTCTGCCACAAACTGGGTACAAAGAGAAAGAGAGGTGCAGGAGTCAGGGTTTGCTGGCGCAGTGCATGAGCACTGGTGCCTGGCAACTACTTAAAGTTGGATTTATTTTTTTTTACTGCAGCCAGCTAGGATTGGCAGAAAGCAGAATCAGGATGAGGGAGGAAAGCAGAGCACCTTTCAAATTTCATTTAACAAGCTTCTTCCTGCCTCCAAAGATAATAAAAGAACTACATAAAAACCTCTGATCATAAAGTAAAGGAAACATAACTACATTGAGAAAAATCTCATGCAGCCGCACAACCCAGAAAATGACCACTTTTGTGAGTCAATAAAGGGTTGAATGTCAACAATTTTATGCTGTTATACCTAAGAGTGTTGTAACATTTCCCTTCTAGTGTAATATATACAAACACACATATATCAAAGTGGAAAATGATATGATATGCATAAAATATGAATTTATGTATACTACAAGAAATTATAAACATTTTACTATCTCATATTTTATAACAATTATTGTACAAAAGACAGAAATTTATGTAACAAAGTATGTATCACAGATTTATGTATTTATCAATTTTTTATCTAAACATGATCAATTGAATACTTTCTTATATAATTAATATTGTCTTGAAGACTTTAAAAGAATGCTTAATATTCCATGTATTTATTGTTGCTGTTATATTAAACTCGGTGGCATTCGTATAAAAATGCAACCGCTGCTAAATCTCATTTGTGTTTGAGAGTCCTATTTTTTCTAAAATCATTCTTTGCCCTGACTCTTAATTTGGATTCCTTACAAACAACGAATTGCATATTGTGGTTTTTGCATGACTCATTGATAAGTATTAATATGATCTACAACAGGGTACACGTCAATCATAATAGATAAAAATGTATGTGAGTAGAGTTCCTGTGACATACTTAATATTAACTTTCCCTAGTCTGGGATTGGGACCTTGTGAAAGTTAAAATTCAGTGAGATAGAAGATTTGAAAAGGAGAATATTATATTGACTTAATGGCAAGATAATATCACTGCATTAAGCCTGCTCTTTTAAGGCTAGTTTTTTTGTTCTTTTCAAAGGCTAATAATGAAGAATGAGCTATTTCAACAATTCACCAAGAAAAAAAAAAGAACTTTCAAGTATTCATATACATTCAGAGCTCTGATTTTAAATTTACTTCTACATCGATGATAAAGAATTTAACAAATCATTAAGTTAATATACCATAACATCATAAGCACCTTTAAATAAAATTTAAACATTGCTGCACTATTCCTTGAAATTTCAACATTGATAAATAAAACATTAATAAATAAAACATCTACAGAGTCTCAAGAAATATTTCTGCCTCAACTTTCAACAATATTAAGAAAGATGTTTCCCAAAGGTAATGCAAGTAAATGTACCAAGAGAGATGCACTCTTTATTTATTTATTTATTTATTTATCTTTCTGAGACAGGGTCTTGCTATGCAGTTCAGGTTGGCCTTGAGCTCACTTTGTAACCCAGGCTGGTCTCCAACTCACAACGATCCTCCTGCCTCAGCCTCCGAGTGCTGGGATTACAGGCATGCGCCACCATGCCCCAGGCACTCTTTAATATATAACAGTAAAACAGAGTTTATAAGGATAATAGATGAATCTAATAACTGAGGACAAACACTGAAGACATTTCTAGTTTCCTAATATAAGAAGTCACCTTATCAGAATTCACTTAAGCCACACTTTTTTGGGGGTATCATTTCTCATCTTATACAGTTCAAAGGAAAGTTTCCAAAGATTTCAAGAACCAACCAATATGTGAAATCTTTTCTAAATATATGTCTTAGATACTTTTCTCATTGCTGAGACAAAATACTCAACACCCAATATTAAAAGAGAAAAGGTTTATTTGGCTCACAGTTCACAGAGGTTTTAGTGCATAGTTGGCTGGCTCCAAGGCAGAGTGGCATGGCAGAGGGATATTGCAGAGGAGGAAAAGTCCACAGCAAGCAGGCAGGTGGAAGCACATTAGCCCTCTATCTGTCCCTTATATGTGATGCAGGCTACCCTCTCTAGGGCAGGTGTAACACTCACACCCTTAATTCTAGCCAGAACCATACCAAACCAATCAGTGGGCTGATTTAGTAATCACACACTCTGGATCCCAGCACCACACACTCTGGATCGACCACCTCCCAAAAGCCCGCCTGCTATGACTACATGAGGCTTTGAGGGGACATCCAGACACAAGCCATAACAATATGTAAAGTCCACACTTAAAATTGAGATGCAAGATATTTTTCAGGGTATTCAGTAGTTTAGTACTCACCTAGCATGAATCTTAACTGACAAAAACATCCATCAGACACAGATAACTAAATGTCCACCAGTCATTTGAGACCAACAGCAAAAACTGACGATACTCTAGTAAAGCAGGCACAGGAGATCAATGCTTTTTGGGGGAATATATTCCCCAATTTTTCCATGACAAAGTATTTTCTATACATTTTAGATCTTTTGCACCCATCTTTCAACCTTTATGTGTGAAGGAATCAATTTAATCTGGCAAAACACATTTATATTGTAGAGTTTTATTTTTAAGCCCAGCAATGAAAAGTGTCACCAAAATTTATGACTTTGGTCTAGTTTTCAAAAGCGTTAGGGACAAGAAAATTAGCTCTTATTAAGTCTCTACTATGTGCCACATACTTCATTATAAAGGAGACTTTATCATGAAACAGAGGCTTGGAGGTAGATTCCATTGAGGAAGAAGGCTGGCAAACATAAGTCAGAGATCTAGAACCTGGAAAATCAGAGTGAGGGATCAAAAGAAAGGTTTAGAAACAGGGTCAAGGAAGAAATGCAGCTGTACCAGTGAGAGTAGCAATACCAGCCAGGGACTGGGTCTCAGGAAAAAGGTAATGAGAGAGGCTCAATCAGAATTTTAAGAGTGGAGGAGTCCCAATACTCTTTCTGATTCAGGTCACAATTCACTCAGGGGTAATCAAGAGTCCTTATGTCCTCACACACAAATAAGCTCTGCCTTCTTAGGAAAAACCAGCCAGAAAATGAACACATGAAAGCCAACACCAAAACAAGGTTTCTGGGTTTTCTGTCAAACCATGAGACACTTTTATAAATGCAGTGGAATAGCTTTAGCACTTCTTTAGGCCAGTGAGAAGAGTACAGGATTTTATCCTGAAAGTAAGGAGAAGTTGAAAGCAATCTCCAAGGAACTAGTTTATTCTAACAGCCAATAGTGCTTATAAATTTTGGATTCACTAAGCTGAGCTCTCCTGAAGTATGAAGCCTGCTCCACTAGAAAATGCATTAGTTAAGAAACAGATTGGGCTGCAGGTTACAGTGACTTAAGACACATATTTATTTTTCTTTCGCATAGAAGTCTAGGCTGGCTTTGTCAACACTGTCCCCAAAGTTACCAGAGAGCTACAGGATCCCCCAGTGCTCTGGATCCCAGTCTCCTTCCACCTTGTTTCTCTGCCATCCGCAGAGGGCCATCACCAAGCACAGGTCCAAGACGGTACACCACAAGGTCCTTATTCCAGCAGTGGGAAAATGCACAGAAATTAGTTACACAGCCACTGATCTACAAGAGAATCTGGAAAATGTGCCCAGCTAAAATACTGAAAACTTTTAAAATTCTCAAACAGGGGTCAACAAACTACAGCTCACAGGCCAAATTTAGCCCACTGACTGTTTTTGTACTTCCAGAGGATTTAGAATGCTATTTTAGTATTTGAATGGTAGTTTATTTTTTTATTTTTTTTT